>NC_084480.1:197554973-197889973 GCF_030035675.1 Rhineura floridana | reverse complement strand
ATTCAGCACAAGATTGCAGGTGTGTGCCAACGTGCTGCAGGATGGTGGTGTCACCAGCTCTGAACTTGCAGGCACCTTGCCCCATTCAGTGAGTGGCAATGCTGCCATTACTGAGAGAGCACTGCTATTGCAGAGTCAGGGATCCACCCTGTGTTTTGCTAAACCCTCAAGAATCACCAACTGCAGCCAGCTGCAAAAGACATACGTCTAGTATGAAAGAACATGATGTCTCTGCGAAGCTGCTGAGCACAGGGTTATCAGAACTGAGATGAGGTCACAGTCTTTCCACACACAGATCTATTCCTACTTTACACAAGTATTCTTAATTTCAGTTGTCAAATTTCCAAACGGATGTGTGCCCTTTTGTTGCTATTGTTAAACAACTGGAAGCCAGAAGCGCTTGCCAATTGACTACAAATCTCCCAGGCATCTTCCAAGAGATTACACTCTATCTTCTGGCCATCCCTGCACTAAATCATTTGTATGGGCACAGACCTACCTTGCAGGATTGTTGTAGCATGGTTCAAAAGAGGGCTTGCAAGAATGAAACTACAGTAGCAGAGGTAAGACTCTTCAAAACATCTCCAAAGAAGGCATTTTCAAAAAAGCAATGTCACCTTTCTACTGTGTATCCAGAAACTGAGAAGAGAAAAATTGTGGATTTGCTCATCTCTGTGCAGCTCTTACCTTTTATGTCAAGTGTCATGCATCAAAATAGGACACACCTGATGGTCAAACACATGATAATGGCTGCCTCCATTAGAAACTGCTGTCAGAAGTAGCTGCATCACATGGTTTTATGGTAACACAAACCTGCCTTGTAGGGTTGTAATGTTTTGTTTGTTTGTTTATTATTTGATTTATATCCTGCCCTTCCTCCCAGCAGGAGCCCAGGGTGGCAAATACTCTATGGTTAGGATGGTTAGACTTCATGGTTCGACTAGATCAGGATCTAATACTCTAGATCAGGATGGTTAGACTTCATGTTTTTTGCATTGATTTTATTATTATAATTACAAAAACCCAAGATCCACCAACCAGAGCAAGCCACAAAATATATGTACTTAGAGTTAAATAATTCTTAGCCCAGGAATTTGTTTGGAGTTCCAAGATTGAACTGAGCTCACAGTATTTCCACACAAAAATCCACTCTGATTACCCCCCACTTTCTTCATTTCAGCAGTATAATGGTGGGGTGGTCATTTTCTTGTTTTCATTGTGAAACAGGAGTCTGAAATCCTCACTGATCTTCTGTGAGTCATCCTGAGATACACCAATACATTTTGATCTACTTTCTGACCACCCTGCATTTAAAGTGCTGTCCAAAAGCTAAATATTATGACATAGATCAGCGGTTCCCAACCTGGGGGCCGCGAAGTAATCCAGAGGGGGCTGCAAACAGTAAAGAAATTAATTATTTTTTTTTTTTAAAGTCTTCACTCCCTGGACACTGTCTGCTCCCCACTGCCACTGCAAATGACACCTCCTTGCTCCAAATGAGAGGGGAGGACTTTTGCTGAAGTGCTAGAGCATCTTTCAGGTGCACCAAAGGTATAAAATACATGGCAGACACCAAAGGAGGCTGAGGGTGAAGTTACCAGAAAGAAGAGGGAATTACTACCACTGACTGCCATCTCCTCACACTACCACTGCTGCTGATGCCCTTACTCAGAATGAGAGGGCTTTTAGTGAAGCAAAAAGAAGCAAGGCTGCAAGCAAAGGCTGCTTTCGCACTTCCTTCCTGGCAGCCATGTTGCCTTCCTGGAGGGAGGTCACAAAATTTGTTGAGCTTATAAAGGGGGTCCTGTACTCATAAAGGTTGGGAACCACTGACATAGATCATAAAAAGAGATACGGATGATCACTTTGATACTGAGCTACAAACATTTCTACTGAAAAACCATAAAAACCACAGCCCAGAGCTTTCCTGTTTCCCAAATACCAGGAAAGGCTTTCCAGGGGACAGAGTATGTCACAGTGGGAGCAGTAGGCTGGAAAGCCCAATTGATAAAGAATTTTCCCCACATTTATATTTTGAGTGTAGTTTTGTGTATTAAAACGCATGATATCCTCAAGAAAGAATCAGGTGTACCATGTTGGAAGAATAGTTTCAGCTGATACTCTTTTAAGCAGCTTGTTTTTGTTGCAGCCCCCTCCTCAAAATATTTTCATATATAAATATTCAATATATTTAGGTCCGCACTTTCACAGATTTATCTATGAGTAAGTCCTGTTGATCTCTATAGAACTGTATAGACATGTATAGGATTGTTTCATGAAAGCCTACATCAAAAACCATACATACTCTAATAACAGGCAATGAAAAATGCAATATTTTAATAACTATAATTATGATAGTTACAGGTGAGTATTTTCTTTTTAAAAGTTGGGGTTTTGATTTTAAAAACTTAAGAATCTGCAGGAAAAATGAAAAGAGTAAAACTACATTCCTGTTTCTGCCAAAACTCTTTCTATTGAATGCACCCCTTGACAGGAAACAGTTTCAGGAAGTATAACAGACCCAGCATGTCTTGCCTTGTTGCCAGTAAAAGGGAATTGCTTCAATGGTGCATTTAAAAAGTGTCATTGAAGCCATTTTCTTTCCCTGGCAGCAAATGTGTATATAACAGAGACTGTACACTCATTGAATGTTACATGTGAATAACTGTATGAGTGTACAGCCCAGCTACTTGTGTACCCAGGTACACAGACTGTACACTCGTTGACTATTACATGTGAATAACTGTACAAGTGTACAGCCCGACTACTTCTGTACCCAGGTACACAGACTGTACACTCGTTGACTGTAACCTGTGAACAGGGCCCTTGTTTTGTGTCAGTTGCGCCCCAATGCTCTCCCAGATGAAGCAGGAGAGGTGTGCAATTGACAAGAAACAATGAAACTGACAAAAAATCCTCCACTTCTTCATTAGCAATATCGATACACTGGAGGAGTAAAAATGTAAAATTGGGGGCTGGGCAACAAGGAAACAGTGATCCTATACCTTTCCAGAGGAACACCTACTTGTGTGAAAGGAAAACAACAGATTGGAAGCTACCATTGAGTAAGAAGTATGGACCTTGTAAAGCTATTGCAATGGTAAAAGCAGCTTCTTCAGTATGAAGTTAGGCTCCCATGCGGATAAGCCCTCTGTCGCCTTGTAATCTCCATTTGAGATCAGGTACTCCTTATAAGTTATTTTCTGCAGATTCTACTACACAGTAAGTGTGCGTGGATATTATAAAAAACCTATGGTATACATATTTACTCAGAGAACCAAGTCTCTTTGTGTTTAATACGGCTTTTTTCAGATAAGGGAGCCTAGGATTTCTTGTGACGAAGGGGCAGAAGAGAAAGTGCCCCTTGTCTACACCAACTTGGGAGTAAGCACACTTGAATATAGTTGGGAGGCATGCATCTAAATTAGGGTTGCCAGGTTCAGGGCCTGAAACTAATCCTGTATCTTTAGGAGAAGAGAAAGTCAGCCAAGTGCAGGTGTTTTTGCAACACTGTAATGAGAAAAACCACAAGGTGGAATTCTTCCTTCCTTCTGCACAACTTTTAAAGATACAGAAGACCTCTTGGAGGCCGGGCCTGGCAACCAAGAGGTCTTCTGTATCTTTAAAAATTGTGCAGGGGGAAGGGAGAATTCCACCTTCTGGCTTTTCTCATTACAGTGTTGCAAGAACACCTGCACTTGGCTGACTTTCTCTTCTCCTAAAGATAGAGGATCAGTCTCAGGCCCTGAGCCTGGCAACCCTACACACACATGCACACACAAACACACCCCTACATCCCCCAACTTATATTTTTTTGTCTTTCCCTTCCTAACTCCTGGGTTTAGGCTAGAATAAAACCACACATCACCCCCCTTTGGCTTTAAAAAGAGAGAGAGTTAGCAACACACTCTCTGTTTCTCTGCTCCAAAAGGGTAACATACCAATTTGAGGTTTTTAGGTACTGCTTTAGAGTGGAGCTCCCCCACCACACACAAAAAGTTCAGTTACATTTGTGTTGTCAGAGTTTTCTGATGATCTTCCTACAGTTGTTATTGAGTTACACACTTACCTGGTAGTAAGCCCCATTGACTGCAGTGGGACTTACTCTGAGTCAACATGCATAGCAATGGGCTGTAAGGTTGCCATCCAAGGCACATTTACTTAGCAGTAAGTCCTCATTGAACAAAAGCTCTCTCTCTGTCTCTCCTACCCACCCACCCAGCCACCCACCCACCCACCCCCCCACACACACACCTTGAACAACCTCCCTTCAGAAAACTTCTCCCTGGGGCAAAGGAAAGGAAGCACTTGATGGTAGACAACAGCATATTCAGCATGCAGGGACCTATCCACTGTTCCATACTTCCCTTCACAACTTTTTTGAAAAGAAAGGCCCTAATCACTCCCTCCAAATCTTGCTGGTGGCTGGCAGCCTGAGCTTGCAGTGATCATAAGAAAGTAAGCACCTGGGTTTGGCTGTCCACCCTCCTCTCTATTTAAACTTCTGTCTCTCAGGACCTCATGACTCTTCCCGAAAACAACAAATGGTAGGAGCCAATTAGTGTGCAAGGGGGATCCATACTGATTGCTTATTGGCTGTAGTGACTGCTCACGTCTCTGGATTCAAGGTCTGCCCTTGGGTCTTTGGCTTGCCACTTAGGAATTGCACAACTTTATTGGCTGTAGAGACAGAGGGACTCTAGGAGTGGGCCAGGAGGGTACTGCCTGCAAAAAAGGCAACAGGACTGCTTCCCAAGGTGTCTCGTTGTGAAAACACACCTGGTCATGCCACTGAAAACTATAATAATTCACTGCATATAGCACATTTCTCAAGAATTCAAAGTAGTGGTGGGGAAAACTCCCCTGAGCAATTTCATTAGTCTTTTGCCTTCCCTTGGAAGTCTTCAACTGTCTCACTTTGTAATTCACCTGAGGAAGCAGCACACCCTCCCCTTTCAGACATTTTCCCCTGTTGTAGCAAACGTTCTGTGGCTTTTTTGAAATGTCCATGCTTTGCCCAAGGAGAAGGTTCTGAGTTCACCCTGCAAAGTAAACCAGCATTTTATCCTCACTTTGAGAAGGTGAAGGACTGTGGCTGACAGTAACATATATAAGAGCAAAGGCTAGTAAAGGGAACCTGGTTCTTTTGGTTTAGGAGTCTTTAATTCATTTATTTAAAATGTTGCCTTTTAGGATCAAGCCCTCTCAAGGTGGCTTTCAAGATATACTGTATAACCAATTCACAATATATAATTGAATCCTACCAAGGTTTATAACCAACCAAGGCTTCTTGTTTTCAGTAGTTTCCAGGAGGTAGTACAAAATACCTTCCTGGACTTTTGCTAGATGTCTGCAGTGGTCCCACCACAACATCCTCCTTTGGAATGATGTATACAATTAAACATAGTGAATGTTCCCTTCATTGTCAAGAGAACACTGTGGCGTGCTCTCTGTGTCTCTCTGTGTGTGTGTGTGTGTTGCTGAACCAAGGTTAGCAATAGTGATTATTTCTTGTGTAAACCTTGGGAAAGATCCTGATGTGTGGTCCAACCATAGTTTGCTCAGGATAGACATCAGGTTAATTTACTTAACCATAAATATTTGTATCTACTTGATTGTAATAAAACTTCAAAATGGTTTACAAAAAACCCCAAGACATTAATGCACACCATGTTTTTACAAAATCACTTCAAACCATGGTTTCTTTTTCTGGTTTGTGGCCGGTCATTCACTATGCTTTAGGTCTTCTGATGTAACACTCTACAGAAGTTAAGAAAAGGAAACCAGAGGTTATATTATGCCTACACAGGCCTATTGTCAGGAATTCCAACGCTCCAACGCTGGGAGAAAAAAACACAATAACGAGGTACCTTAAAGGCTATGAAATATATTATGGCATAAGCATTCATGGCTACCTCTCTGGAAGTGCTGAAGCCTCCGAGGCTCCTATAAGCACAGAGGGAACACATGTGCAAGATCAGCCCCTATGACTGGTGCAAAATCTCTGGATTGGCCAGATCCTGGCCTTCTGTCTTTGCCGGGTCAACGTACCAGTAAGTTCTCCTTGCTACACTTCTGGCCTCAGTTACTGTAGGGCCCTTAACCAGAAGCTCTAGATCTCAGTACAGACACACAGCCTCGTCTGGCCCATATTATCTACAGGATTCTCAAGGACATAGACTTCTTGACCTTTCTTCTCCAAGCTGTTTGCCTCTGTCACCCATTGTAATCATGCTGTCTTAAAACTGGAGAACTTTTCTTCTATTTTTTCTCCACTGTTTTAGAAAGCAACCATTTCTGAGCATCTCCTGGAGTGCCAGCTGCACTTTTATTACAGGGTTCCTGTCCCTTTTGAACTAGATCAGTGGGATTCGGGGCTCAAAAAGCTTTGTGTTCCAGCTGGAACCAATTTACAAGCCATCATAGTCTATTTGTTTCAACCTCTCTTGATTAAAGCAATTACTTTCATTTAATTCAGAGACAGAGGCCTTATCTGTTGCAAAGGAGGATACAACAACATTGTGAGGACCTGCTGTTTCATTCTAACTTTATTTGCCCAATCTGTTATATGAATCAACTGAATGTCTAAACTCTCTATTGTGCCAAATTAATAGCAAGCAGCCATTTCTTTTACCTAGCATAGGGAAAAAATGGCATCCATGTCTTTGCATGGGGGGCGGCAATGACAATAACTACAGTAGACTCTTCCTGAAGTGATATCTTTATAAGTGCTGATTTGTTGCCAGGGAAATTGAGCTCAATTTACTTCTTCTTTAATTAATACTTAAATAATAATGAAACGTCCTATCAATTGTAAATGGACTGTAAATTGTATGTGGGATATTTGAATGGTTAGAAAAAAAACCATCTAATAGAGATCTGAAGGGTCTTTTTACTGTCAAGGTATCATTGGTCCTGCCTTTCCCAGTTAGGGTTGCTAGGTTCATGGCCTGAGACTGATCCTGTATCTTTAGGAGAAGAGAAAGTCAGCCAAGTACAGGTGTTCTTGAAACCCTGGAATGGGAAAAACCACAAGGTGGAATTCTCCCTTCCCCCTGCACAACTTTTAAAGATATAGAAGACCTCTTGGAGGCCGGGTCTGGCAACCAAGAGGTCTTCTGTATCTTTAAAAGTTGTGCAGGGGGAAGGAAGAATTCCACCATGTGGTTTTTCCCATTACAGGGTTTCAAGAACACCTGCACTTGGCTGACTTTCTCTTCTCCTAAAGATAGAGAATCAGTATAAGGCCCTGAGCCTGGCAATCCTATCCCTAATGGTATCCCACTGCATCCTTACAACAGTCCTGTGTAACAGAACAGACTGAGAGAAGATGTCTGCCCCCCAAAAAATGAACCCAATAGATAACTAAGAACTGGAACACACATATCTTTAATGGCAGCACTCTATCCAGTGAACCATATCGAAATCTATTCTGTTCTTTTCACTTATCTGCACAAGACACCTACACACCCATATCTACTGACTGCATGCACTTAATTCCAGTCAGACCCCCAGATGATGATTCCCCAGTGAGCTTTATAACAGCCCATGTTTATGGCAGTGACAGATAATTAAATTTATTTGGGGGCAAAAAAGAATATGGGTTAGTAAAAAAGGTTCATACCTTAACTCCAAAGTGGGAGGATGGGGAATTCCAAATTTAGAAAAATATTATTTGGCAAATCAGATAGGCCACATTATCCCATTTATATTAGGAGATATAAGTAAGGAATGGGTACAAATAGAAATGATGTCAAAAGGTGGGATCCCATTAAATGTATTTCCCTTTCTTAAAAATAAACTCTGATCTTTGAATGAAATGGAAAATAGAAAATGGAAAGAAAAGGTAACAGTTTTACTTCCTACAATATCTCCTTTGATTCCCTTGGCATACCACCTTATGTTTTTAAATAAAAATCGTATGTATGATGTTAAGGACTGGTGTGCCAGGGGATTATATCATCTCCGTGATTTTTATCTGAATGGAATGTCCATTGGAGAAGATAAGTTAAAAAATCAACTGCCGGAAATCCCACTCCTATTTATTTATTTATTGCATTTATATACCGCCCCATAGCCAAAGCTCTCTGGGCAGTTATTATGGGAACAAATCAATTTTTTGTTAATAATCCAGAAATAAAAAGAAGCTGTGACATGTAGATTCACCAGATTTGAGAAATTAATATTAGCATATCCAGAGGATTCAAAGGGCCTGGCATCTGATACATACAAAATCTTGGTTGATGACATAGGAGGAGATGCATTAGAATTAAAATTGTGGTGGGAAAAGGAACTTGGAATTGAAATAGATAGGGAAGAGTGGGTAACACAATGGAATCAGCCACCACACCGAACAATAGCAGCTAAACACACAGAATTGTCTCTGAAAATCATGTCAGTTGCATCTGACACCTAGAAAAATAGCGTTGATGAATCTGGGAACATTTTCAGTATGCTGGATGGGGTGTCAAAGAACTGGCACGTATATACATATGTGGTAAAAGTGTCAAAACCATTGCACATTTTGGACATCTGTAATTAAGGAGATTGAACAGATAATCCAACAAAAACCATATTGACACCACAATTAGCAATATTGAATTTATTTCTGAATGAAGATCTTAATATTAAAAATAAGAAGTTGGTGAGTTTTTGGTTGGTAGTAGCAAGGATTACTATTGCACAAACTTGGAAAGACCTTAAAAGAGCAAATATAAATTCCTGGTATAAAACAGTTTGGGATATAGCTCTACTCGGAAAACTAACAGATAATTTAAAGAGAGCAAGAGGACAAAGTAAAGGGACTCATTTCCTTTCAGTATGGTATGATTTTATTAATTACATAAATTTACAAGACACAAGGATCCCTCTGCCAATGGCACACACATGGATATAGTACTGTTATTAAATGGTCCAACAAATGAAAGAATAGGAATGATATTCAATAATCCTGCAGAAAATAAAAAGGGAACAGTATTAATGTATGAATGAAAATTGTGTTAATAATTTACTATGGATAATCAAAATGTAATCTTTATAAGCAATATGATTATGATCTACATAGTGTATTATTTTGTGTTATTTTGTTAATTATGTTTGTATTTTGTTTATTTTGAAAATTAATAAAATACAACTAAAAAGGGGAAAAAAGAACAGCCCAGGGAAATGGGAGGATATGCCAATAGAGCTGAATCCACAGAATTGGAAGAGGTAAAGAGTCCTGTGTAACAACATCTTTGAGAGTTGGGGTTTCAGATACTGCTTCCTGTATTTCTGGTTATATGATAACATCTTGGTGAGATTCCAAGCAGATATTTTCATAGTTGCAAGATTCCCAAAAGTGTCAGTTGAACAGTATTACACACCAACAAAGTTAGCTCCTCAGTGGTGACATGCCTTTTTGATGCTGGTTCACATAGGAGCCAAGATCCACATTAAAAATGTTGCTTTTTCTTGCGCAATTGATTTGGACGGTTCATATACGTGCATCCTTGCTACGAATAAACTTGCTGTTTTGCTTTTTAGCATTCACATGCGCTTGTGTTTATTGCTATCAGTTTTTTTTTCTTGCCGCACCCCCATATTAGAATGTTAACTGCAGAGGCGTGGAAGGGGCAGCTTTTCCCTGTCTGCTGCAGGTAAAGTCTGGACACACTGGGGGTGCTATTCTCCTCTTTTCCTACTGCCAGTTTCATTCCTCCAGGCAAAACCCCCATCCCTACTGTGCAGGTTTTCTCCCTCTACCCTCATTCCGTGGCTCCTTGGGTGTCCCACTGTGACTTCGCAGGTCCCTTTCCAGCGCCACAGAACACTAAACCATTGACACAAACATTCCCCACCCCAAGCTGTGCTAAGGCAGGTCAACAGCAATGAGGAAGGATTTGGCTTTCACATTAGCCTGCCATGCTGCTGGCGTGCATTCTCACACCTGGCAAGACCTTCCAAGCAGGGGAATTGCTTAAAGCCTCCACCCGTCCCTGTGGTGGAGGCTTTCTCTGCAACCCCCATTGCCCCCTGTGGCTCCTCGGGTGTCCCTAAGCAAGTTCTGGGGGGTGCCTTTTGCAGTGCCATGGAAGACGGAGCATGCTGTCTGGGAAAATTCACAGCGAGTAAAAGAAGAGGGAAAAAACCATTCATGCAACAGCAACCAGGAAGGATTGGCCTTTCACAGCACCCCATCATGCTGATCCCCCATGGCTGCTTGGGGGTCCTTCGGTGAGTTCTGGGGGGTGCCTTTTGCAGTGCTGCAGAAGACAGAGCATGCTGTCTGGCAGAAATCGCAGCGAGTAAAAAAAAGAGGGGGAAAACCATTCACGTAACAGAAACCAGGAAGGATTAGCCTTTCACAGCATCCCACCATGCTGATCTCTCGTGGCTGCTTGGTGGGGTGCCGTGAAAGGCTAATCCTTCCTGGTTGCTGTTGTGTGAATGGTTTTTTTACCTCTTTTTTTACTCGCTGTGATTTTTCCCAGACAGCATGCTTTGTCTTCCATGGTGCTGCAAAAGGCACCCCAGAACTCACTGAGGGACCCCCAAGCAGCCACGGGGGATCAGCACGGTGGCGTGCTGTGAAAGGCTAATCCTTCCTGGTTGCTGTTGTGTGAATAGTTTCCCCCTCTTTTTTTTACTCGTTGCGATTTTCCCAGACAGCATGCTTTGTCTTCTGTGGCACTGCAAAAGGCACCCCCCAGAACTCACTGAGGGACCCCCAAGCAGCCATGGGGGATCAGTATGGTGGCGTGCTGTGAAAGGCTAATCCTTCCTGGTTCCTGTTGTGTGAATAGTTTCCCCCTCTTTTTTTTACTCGTTGCAGTTTTCCCAGACAGCATGCTCCGTCTTCCGTGGCACTGCAAAAGGCACCCCCAGAACTCGCTGAGAGACCCCTAAACAGCCACGGGATCAGAACAATGGGGTGCTGTGAAAGGCTAATCCTTCCTGGTTGCTGTTGTGTGGATGTTTTTCCCCCTCATTTTTTACTCACTGCGATTTTCGCTAAACAGCATGCTTCATCTTCTGTGGCGCTGCCAAAGGCACCCCCCAGAACTCATTGAGGGGCATCCAAGGAGCAATGGGGTGGAGCGGGGGTGGTGGAGAAAGCCTTCACCACAGGGAAGGGTGGCAGCTGTAGGCATTTTCCCTGCTTGGAAGGGCTCGCCAGCCACGAGAATTCATGCCATAAGCATGGTGGGGTGCTGTGAAAGCCTAATCCTTCAAGGAATGCTTGTGTGTGTGTGTGGGGGGGGGGATAAACGCCATGCTGATCATTGGAAACAGTTTGCACTGAACAAGAGAATAGTCGCTGGACATTAACTGGAGCAGTGTTAGCCTGACAGGGAAAACCTTACACGGGATTGCAAATAGCAAGGAAGAAGGTTGCTCCCTGGTGCTCTGTGCTGGAATATATTGTCGGCGAAGCAGGAGAAAGGAAGGCAAGAGTGACCGGAAGTTTCTTAGTCAGCGGCAGGAAACAAAATGACAGCCGTAGACAGTGTAAGGGGTGGAGTAAGGGAGGATCTAAAAAAAAAGCAAAGAAAAATGATCACATGCTAAATTGGCACCGAAGTGGGTGTGGTTTTTTAAGGCAAGTTCGGATTTTTATCACATTGATTAAATCCGGAATTAAAGCCAAAAGCAGCAGAATGCACGAGTGTTGGCAAAAATGTCAAGTAAATGGTCCAAATTAAAAGGATCTGCAAAAAGCACCAGATGCAGATTTTTCCGGCATGTAAACAGGCCCTCACTCATTCTCTATGTGGAAAACATCTTTGTTGGCATCCCAGTTCGCTCACAGCATCAGTGCAGTTTCAAAGCTAGTAATACCATACTAGTACAACCATCATTTCAGTCTAAATACCACTTTACATTTTATCATAGCAGTAAAATGAAAATCTCCACATAATCATCAAAACTTGAATTCAACTGTTTGAATATCCAACATTTTGAAATCTGCATTCCATTGATACTTTCAAACACTTAAATTTTGTTGATTAATTTTCAAGAAATTATGTTAAGGATCAATGTGCCAGTTCCTTCCCTTTTACCTCTAAAAGAAAGAAAGAACCACTTTCCCAAAAATCTAATTATCTCCATAATTGTGAATTTTGAGGGTAAATTCATAGTAGGGGAATATATGTTAAGATTTTGGCAAGCAAATTAGAGATGAAAATTTTCCTCCTGCCTCCCCATGCCCTGTTCATTTTAACCCTTATCAATGTGCTACTATGTACAGTTTAGCACACGGGTTGCTAACCTTTCTAGGCCAGTGGGCACATTTGAAATTTTAAGAAAGTGCTGTTGGCACCAGTCATAAAATGGCTGCCATGGAGTGTGTGGCACACAACACATCTAAAAGAGAAGAAAAAGGGTCAGGACCACAAAATGGTGTGTTCATTCCCCCATCAGCTGCACCGACAATGGGGAAAAGGCATGTACACTAGTCACCACCACCATGTTTACTCAGACAGAGAAGCTCTTTGCACCTCTCCTCTGTTCAGAATGGATGGGAGGGTGAACATCCAATGAAATGTGGGCATGTAGGAAAGTCTGAGCCAGTACAAACAGGAACTAAGTAGGAAGAGAAAACTTTCTCTTGTATGTTGTGGATTTTTGAGGGAATGTTTACTGAGACTTTTCTCAGACACCATAGGGGGTACTGGCAGGCACACTGGTGTCCTTGGGTGCCACACTATTGAGTTCTGGTTTAGTGCATGGATGAGGAACGTATGGCCCTCAAGATGTCATTAGCTCTGCTGGCTGAGGCTGATGGGGACCCAAGTCCAACATCTGGAGGGCCACAGGTTACTTATCCCTGATTTAGTGTTTTGTAACATGACGTCTCTATGAGGAGCTTTATCATGAGCCATTGCTTTCATGATGGTGAGCATTTGCTGGTTAGTTATTTCACAAGGATTAAGGATGGTTACTACTGTTACTACTACTACGTCTATCACTACACAGATTGCTGTTAGAGTTTAGAAGATGTGCACTGCTCACTGCTTATATAGAATCTTACACTTTGCTAGGCACAGAGAAATACAAAAAAGATTCAGGTTACACCTGAGGGGGAAAAGTGAAATATAATGACAGACAGAATGCTGGCAGCAGAACAAGATCTAAAAATGTAGAGAGGGAAAGGAACAACTACCACAACAATGATGATGATGAAACCATGCAATTATATTTCCATGGCATTTATACATGGATTACACGCTGCCCATAAATAGTAACTGATAATGGTTTCCCCCTCAGGAATGCAACCATCTTCACAAATGATGACTCTCCAGCCTTGACCACATCCTCACAGTGCAGAGTTGTGGCCACAGGCATTTATCAAGACATTTATTTTTTACAGTGTATTTCATTCCTTCCAGTTCAGGGCTTCCTTGTCCTTTCCCCTCGTTCTTTCACAATGAGGAGCTGTAAGGGAGTAGATGGCCACCCAGTCCAATGAATACTGTCCAATTACTCTTTATTTGAGAGCTGAAGGTTAGCCCATGCTAACATCCATTTTTAGATTGGGATGCCAGCTCCTTGCCTGACGGAGGCACCTGCAGCTTTTAACAGCAGCATAACAGGGGAAAATTCAACAATGTCACTTTTTCCCATCAATAAGTTCTATGATAGAAAGAACTGCATGTCAGACAACATTGTCATATATGAAATAGCCACTGCAAGCAAAAGAGATGGTCATCCTAATATTGGATTTTTCACTAGTTTTACAAAGCTTCTCTCCCCCCGCCCCCCAGGATCATAGGGCCAATTAATATAAAATCCAGCTTTGGAAATGGTGGCTGCCCCACTACATGTTCAATCTCAGCTTCCATGCAGAAACAGTACTGATAAACTTGTAGACTATACCTGCAGCCAAAATCCAGCAATGTAAAGGACTCATTTATTTAATTGGGAGATTGATCTGTGCTTTGCTTTGCCAATGAAATTCTGACTATTCCCCAGGGGCTGACGTTCAAATCTGACTTATCAAAGCAACCTTCAGACACTTTTGAAGGCTCACAAGCCACATCAAAGTTGGTGATCACCCTAAAAGCACAGAAAACAATATCATGCAGAATCCATTCTCTCATTCTTCCACACTTTCATACAGTGAGAAATGTGAGTAATAATCGACAGATACGGAGTACCAAAAATATGGATAATTGTAGAATCCTAAATATTAGCTAAAGCATTTTGGCTCAAAGATCAATAGGCTAGAGCCTCCTTCATAGGGAGCATGAAGTAGGTGGAAGGGAAAGAGTTATGTATGTAACTATCCAGAGATTCTCCCCTATATGATAACCAATTGCACCACTCATTGGTGGGCATGTCTAGAAAAGGGAGCCTGCTCTATGCATGTAGAAACCCTCTGTGATGTGATACCTTGCAGCAGATAAGGCTCCTCTCTACAGAAGACTGTCCTTATACATAGTGAAAGATGGTGACAGCTGGCTGTGATGGCAGGGATGCAGGCAGCAGGCTTGACCCCACTCTCCCCCTCATGAGTCACATGAAGGGGGAACATCTGACAAAAATGGATGGATGTGCATCAGCCTTCTTGTGTCTTAAGATCTTTAGAAGAAGCTTTTCTACATGTTCCATTGTCAATGAAAGCTTGCTGGGTGGAGCCAAAGGAAGAGCTCCCTCTATATGGTGCCCCACGTGTGGATGCCCTCCCATCAGAAGTACAAATGATACTGAGACTGGAAAAACTTGGGACCCGCTTACCTGAAGGAGTGCCTTTTTCCACATCCACCTGCCCAATCACTATTTGTCTGGCGGCGACCAGAGAACAGGTCTTTTTAGTAGTGGTGACCTTTCTGTGGAAATCCCTACCATCTGAATTGTGGCAAGCGCCTACATCGATGTAATGTCTAATGGGTTAAATGAGATAAAACAGGTAAGGAGTTTTATCTCTTAGCCAGAGTATAATTGATAAAAACAGAACTGAGCAATAATCCAGCCCACTTCCCCCTAACACAGACTAGCTGAATAAAGGAACATAGTCTTCTTAGTAAATAGCTAAATAAGCATAGCCTTTACTCATAACCTCTTATGTTTAGGAAACACAGGCATTAGCCGGGAGACAAAAAAGACAAACGTAGGTAGTAGATTCAGCTCATGATCTTTAGTGTCGTGTAGAGCAGCATTTGGTAGCTGCTGTGTCTCCAGAGAAGGATAAACAAAAGACAACAGCTCTAACAAAGAAGAGGAAGAGAAGGGGGGAAACACCTGTTGACAGAAAGTTACATCACAGTAAACAATCATTGAGGTGTCCCCAAATCTGGCTAGAGGGGTCATCTCCTTACTAAAGCATGCAAGCTGGCGTATTCCCAGCAACATCTGTGGTTGTTAAAAACTCAGTTAGGGTGCAGCCCTAACTCTGGCTGTGGCTGGATGGGACTTAACAGAATGGTGGGGAATCTGCAGCCCTGTTGTGAACACCAGCCATGGTGAAAGGTGGGTGGCAGGGTGGTTGATGCACTAGCCTGGAGCTGGTGCAGTGATCAGGCCCAGATAGGAGGAGCCAATGCTATCATGTGATCCAGTGGATCCAATTGTGGATTACTGCATGATAGATGCTGAGCCACATAGGTAACGATTGCTTTAGATAGCAGATTAGAGACTTTTATTCTAACTGTAATAAAGATTAGTTTAAAAAAAAAACACACACCACAGGATCAGTAGACTGTTGCTGTTGCTCAGGAACCTTTTCCCAATGTTAAATCCCCCCAAGGAATTTATGCAGAACAAGGAATCTCAGTTACTGAAACAAGTAGTTTATCTGGCTGTTTGCCTTCAGTAGCGATACTGAAAGTAGTACAACCATTTATCATCAACACTGACACTATCTCCAAGGAAATCTTTAGAGTTCAAACATATCTGAAGTCTTGTTTTGATGAGCTGGTTCTCTCTCTCTTTCTCCCCCCCCCCCAAAAAAAGAACGCTATGGGCTTTTTTGAATTTTCCCCCATTTCCAGATGCACCGTGGCTAGTATGTTTAGCATTTTACTAATGGTTTGGTAGACTGCTGTAAGTGGCCTGGGATCAGGTGGAGAAAATTAAATGCTGTACAGTGGTAAGGATGGGAACCCGAGTAAGGAAAACAATAGGGATTAAGCAGAAATACAGACTACAGAGGGGAGGGTGGAGGGAAAACAGACCAAGTCAAGCTGACTTGCAGACTTCGACATTTTAAACAGGAAAACCCATGGGGTTAGAGAGAGTAGAAAGTGGTTTTTATTGAGTCGTTGGACTTGTGCAGGAGTGAATGATTGAAAAGGAGGAATGGGTGTGTGGTGGGGAGAGACACCTAAAATGAAAGATAACAGTCCAGCTCCCATTGCTGGTAGAGGGCGGAGTTGATGTAGCTCTGCTCACTGAGGTCTGGTTGCTGGGAAGTGAGAGATGGCAAATCAATGGGGCATGGGTAGAAGGGGAGCAGTAAAGCCTAGCTTATATCCCCACCTCCTTGCCTCCTTTTCCTTGCTGCTTGACAAATGAGATCCGACAACATGCTCTACCTCTTGACGCATCTAATGATCCTGTTTCCTCCTGCACTAGGGTATTCATACCAAGGGACACAGGAAGCTGTCTTCTACCAGGTCATCTGTCCATCTAGCCCACTATTTAATCTGACTGCCAACAGTTCTCAAGAGGTCTTTTCCATCAGTTGCTGCCAGATCCTTTTAACTTGAGACGCCAGGGGTGAACCTGGGACCTTCTCCTACAAAGCACATGTTCTACTATGGAGTTACAGACCTTCCCTGGGCATCACACCAGATTTATTCATACTGCCTCTAGGCAAAAATGTAGTGGCCACTCTAGTTAGTAGGAAAAGACATTTTTTATATATATAAAAAATAATGTTACCTTTTTTGTTTGTTTGTTTGTTTGCTAACAAAGCACTTAAGGCAAAGTACAAAGATAATTTATTATGCAGCAGTTTGACCACCTCATTAAATTTCAGATTTGAAGGGTACCAGATTCAAAACAAAGGATGCAAAAAATATATTGAGTAAAAATAAAAAAATCACACAAACACAAAAAAATACAAGGATTTGTGAGTATTTGTTTCTGCTGTCGAGCTTTAAAAGTGCAGAGACCTGTACCATAGGATCCTGGTGTTTCTAAGAGGTGTTCATACATTATATTTAGTGGGTGTACAATCTGTATGCCTGTGTATGCAATAGTTGAGCTGTACAAATCAACAAGTGTTCACTGTTTCACACATGATGCTGCAGCTGATGAATGTTCCACTGGTGCTTAATGGTATGAAAGACAAAGAAAAAAATTGCCCAGTCTTCACGGCTGAGTTTTTACAAAATCCAGTCATTTGTAGTTATGAGTTCATTGTTCCAATGAACCACAAAATGATAGTATTTGAAAGGATCAAAAAGGTTATCAAATCCAAACTCCTTTGTCAAGGTAAGATCCACAGCATTCAGACCACCAAAGCAGCAAGGAGCTAATTTCCTCTTTCCTACACAATATCACTCCTTGACACATGGTTTTTCCTTTCCTGTATTCCCAGAGTGAGGTGGACACACTGATTCTTACACTACTGCTGGTGCCGGTAAATGTGAATTTGTCCGATACCCCACTGAAATCAACAAAATAAAAGTTATAATTGCTTGTGATAGTCACAATGAATGTTTGCTAGATTACAATGATTTAGGTTGATCCACACATATAGCATCAATTCTGGCATAGCTGCATCAGCTACCAATTAGTTTCTGGGCTCAGCTCAAACTGCTGTTTTTGACCTATAAAGCCTTATGAGGTTCAGGATTGCCTCTCCCCACATAAACTGAGCCAGACCCTGCATTCATCATCTAAGGCTGTTCTTCATGTGCCCCATCCACAGGAGGTTCAGAGAGCAGCAACATAAGAACAGGCCTTTTCAGTGGTGGCCCCACGGCTGTGGGATGCTCTCCCCAGTAGGGTTACCAGATGTTGGTTTTTTGGCTGGATACTCTGGCCTTTGCAGGTCCTCTCTGGATCTCCAGGTGAGTAAGCTTAATCTTCGGACTCTCACCTTTCATTTTTTTAAAAAAAATCTTGGTGGTCTGGTTCTCGAGATATACACCAAAACATCACACACCCCCAATGTCCGTGTAATGATCTCTTAGCTGGCTGCTCTAATCCCACACTTTCAGTTTTGTAACCAATAAGTGAAGTCAGGATTTTGATTGACAAGGGATTTCTGGGCCTCCAGGTAGTCCTTAGACTACATTGCAAAGGTAGAAAATGATTGTTTTTTTTCTGTTTATCTGGAAATCTCATAAACTGAGTAAGCATATAGCTATAGTCTTTTTTTCTCTTGTGTTCACAAGTCAGACAAGTTTAAATTTTCCTGGGCTGTTGAAGATGGCAGTGAATTCAATGAATTAAGCAGGACATACTTTTGAGTAGACATGGTTAGGATTGTGCTGTAAATTAATGGGACTTTTGAGTGAACATAGTAAAGAACTGTGTTTGTGTTGTAAATCTTTCTCTCCCTCTCCAATCCTATTTTTAAAGCAATTAGGCAGGGTTTACATAGATACCACTGCTTTTATTATGTAGGAAACTAATACTGATTTTTTAAAAAAAAAATGTTCTGCAGTGACCAACCCATTTGGACAATAAGCAATCATATGGGGTCTATGTATTTTTAAATCCCCAGTGTGTGTGTGTGTGTGTGTGTGTGTGTAGTCTTCCCAACAACCCTGTGAGGTAGGATTGCTGATTAGGAATGAAGGCAGCTCACAACAAGAAATAAATCCCTTTAAAATGCAATAACCATAAAAAGTATAAACAGTTGCAAAATAGCTTAAAGTTGCATGATTTTGAATTTTGGGTTGGGTGAGTGTTCATTATCATTTGAGGCTGCAGTTCTGTGTGTGCTTCCCTGTTGGAGTAAGACCCATAGAATACATTGGGATTACTTCTGAGTAAACAAACATAGGATTGCACTACAAATATCTTTACAGGTTTTGTAAATAATAAAGATCTTTGACAGTCATGCTTATATAAATATTTCTTCATTTAAAGCATATGACTTCCCCTAAAGAATCCTGGAAAGTGTAGTTTCCCCCTCACAGTTATAGTTTCCACCACCCTTAACAAACTACAATTCCCATTATTCAGTGATGGGATTCATGTACTTCGAATGTGTGTTGAATGTGCTTTAAATGAATGGTGTGGATTTGTCCTAGGTATGATATGCATTCATTAGTGAAATGAACAATTTTAAAAGATAGTTTTTAAATAGGGGAAGGACTGTAGCTCAGTGGTACGGCATATGCTTTCATTGCAAAGGTCCAAAATTCAATTTCTGTTCAAAAATTCAATTTCAAAATTCAAGACTGTTGCCTGGAATCCTGGAGAGCCAATGCTACTCCATGTCATCAATACTGAGTTGCATGGTATCAAATGGCCTGAGTCGGTATAAGGCAGATCCCTTTGTTCCTAAAAGTGGAAAGAGACCCAAGGGCCACAGTGACTGCAAAATTAATTTATGTATTTTATTTACAACATTTCTATACCGCTTTATTGTAAAAAAAACAACCTAAAAGGGGATTAGGAATTAAAACAATAAAATTATTGGCAAAAACAGTTAAAGACGTGTATTTAAAAACATTCTAAAATAATAAAACCAACAATGAGTTAAAAACAGATAAAAAACACAATAGCTTCCACATACCTGGATAGGCTTGCCTAAACAAGAATGGTTTTAGAAGGTGCTGAAAAGAGTACAATGAAGGTGTCTGCCTAATGTCAATAGGCAAGGAGTTCCAAAGTGTGCGTGCTGCCACACTAAAAGACTGATTTCTTACAAGAGCAGAACAAGTACTACGTGGCACTCGTAGCATGGAAAGCACACCTTGAACCTGGCCCGGTAGCAAATCGGCAACCAGTGCAGATTTCAGAGCAGAGGTATTATGTGCTGATAGGGTCTCACTCTTGTCAGCAATTGTGCCACAATATTCTGCACTAACTGCAGCCCCTGACAAGCTACCAGGAGTTTTTTTAGTTTTGGTTTTTGGTTAGGAATCCTGACTGGTTATGGGATGCTGACTTTTCTACCTTGCTCATAGGAGTTTTGTTGTGGTTAGTATGGTATTGCATTTAGGAAATAATCATTGTCTTTTATTTTCCTTTTGTTTGCATTTAATTTACCTTTCACCTCACTCCCTTACATCCATAGAAACAACAACAGTGGTTCCATGTGGTCAGCTCAACCCCCTTAAACCCACTGATGATGCAACCTGTTGGTTGCATGATGGTTTGTTTCTTGCACAATAGTGGCGAAAGAGAATTCATATACTGGGAAGTGGCTGCAATCATTGTTGTTGCCAAGCTGCTGTCTCTGAAGGTAGATCAAAGTATGTGTGTTTTCTCTCTGTCAATTATTACTCATTTGAATTGGGCTGGCTGTCAAATTGAGTTTATAGCAGCCCACAAGGTAAACAGAAAAGGGTAGAGAATCTTTTTACTCGTATTCATTGCTCAGACCTCATTCAGAAGTGAAGGGTCAAATCTGTAAAGAAATTTGGGGCAGCCATGTTGAAAGATATGGGCAGAGCTTTGTAGACAGGGGGTTGCCAACCCTGCTTGGACATGGATATCTTTGCTGAGGATCCCTAGTTTATATCTACTCAGAAGTAAGTCATGTTGAGTTCTATGGGGTTTAGTAATTGTGTTTAGAATTGCAGCCTTCAGGGGCATCCATCTTTACTCCTAAGTGCTCCTATCTAATGCCTCCAGAACAATAGGCTCCCTTCTTCCTACAATGGCCTTCTGCTGACTGGGCTGGACTGAGGGCACTTAAATCCTTCTTGTCAGAATCAAGTAGGCTAGATTAAATGTTCCCTACCCAGGCTCTATCTTTCAGCTTTCTATCTTAATTCCCAATCAGATAAATGTTTTTGTTTGAATTGTATACTCTGCACAACTGTGGTTGATGCTTAATGTATCATGCTTAAAGACATCACTTGGACCCACCCCTGTGATATCACTACAGCCCATCCCCATGACGTCACTATGACCTGCCCCCATTGTCATGAAATCTGGCCCCCAAGAGCCACAATTTGCATGCTTCAGACCCAATTCCCACCCTTTGGGCAATTGATCTGGAACCCAGTCACCAAATTCCCCTTGCCAAGGCTGTGCAAACCAACACCAACCCTGCAAGATAGAAGATAGGCTGCCACCACCCCTTCACTGGTTCAACTCTGAGCTAGAGGAACTCAGAGCCCAGAAATAGGTAAACCAAGGTTCAAATAGACAAGAGCCAAACATACACTCCTTGTCCAGAAGCCTCTGGTTGCACCAAAATACACTCCTGCTTAACTCCTTGGTAGTTTGTGGTCAGTGGTCAAGGTGCTGGATTCAGAACCAACTTCACTCACTCAATGAATACACCAGGTTAATAAGAAGTAGCTTTATTAAAAATATAAGTGCACATTAATATGTAGCAGCAAGACAATTCCTTCAAACCACACACCCAACCAGGGGTTCAGGTATAACTTAAGAGAGTTCAACACACAACAGAAAATAACAAACTATCTAGCCTGTCTACTTACTTAAGAGGTAGTTGATGGTAAGTCTCATCTCTCCTCAGAGAGAATAGCATCAGGTAAGAAGCTGTGGAACCCCACATAGGTAACCACCCATCAAGATGGAATCCCAGAGGAACACTCAAAGGAATGTCCAGGGTGGAACAACATCTATGGGTCTCCGACCCTATACTTAAGGAAAAAAGGCACCCAACGGTCCAGGATGAATTAACCAATCAGGGGCTTTCTGATGTAATCCTCTTCCTGAAGCTTCTTCACTTTTTCGCACCTTGCAGGCCCCCCTCCCATCTCTGTTCTCAACCTTTTCAGGCCTGCATGACCTTGAGCACCAGGCTCCTAGCAGATTAGCAGAGATAAACAGGTGTTTCTGTTCAGGCCTCCCCAACTGCTTACAGCTGGAAACGAAAATTAAAATTTTCCTCTCACAGAGGCCTGTCTCTTCCAAGATGTACTCCCGCAATTCCCTGTAACTGAGCCATGATACAAAGAAACCAGGTTAACAAATTACAGAAATTTACAATTTCATGACACCCATGACATCACTAGGGCCCGCCCCTGAAATCTCAGGCTTTGAGATGCTTCTGACCTAGCAACCCTATCCCGAGGGAGGCATTTCTGGTGCCTTCTCTATCATTCTTTAGGCTACAGGCAAAGACCTTCCTTTTCATTGAGGCCTTTGGTATGCTGTCTTTGCCACCACACCAAAGAAGACTCGTGACACATATATGGAGAAATGTTATATTTATTAAAATATAACACATAATCAATCAAATTCAAATCAGCCAATTAATGAATATCAAATACTTTGGGCAGGTGAGGCTCAACCTATCTGTGAGGGTATAGACCCTCCAAACCAGGAGGCAAGTCAGTCACATCGTACTGTAACTCCCCAGTCAAGGATGTGGGAAAACTTATCCCTCCTTGCAATTGGAGTCAGGTATGTGGTTCCAACCTCCGCATCCTGGCCCCGCCGTACAGGCATTCACCATGATGTGCAAGCTGGTCCCACGTGGACACTCCCCAGATCCACGACAGACATTACGCCTTGATGTTTCCCCAGGGAGTGCCTTTTACCAAAATGCCTCAGCCACCTCAATTTTAACCCCAATTACCTCACCTGCCTGAATTCGATGCCAGCCAAACCGGATCACCATGACCCCCCTCAGGCAAGCCAATTGAATCAAACCCAAGCAGTATGGAGTAGGCAAAACCAAAGAGATTCTGAAATCAGGATCTCAAAAAAAAAATTCCTACTCAGCCCCATCTGGCGACTAGCAGAGCCCATACTGACAAGGGAGGGGTGGGCGGGTGCTGCAAGGTAAAAAGGCATGGTTTTAGGGAGGAGCAGGCTATTTATACCTGCTCAATCCCTTTCCTAATTGGTCAAAATGCCCCACCTGACCAATTCAAAACTTTCTCGAACCTTCCCGAGTCTTCCCAGAAATGGGGTGGCGGCAAACCCACCCCTGCAAAATGCAGGAACTCCATAGTCAGGGCCGGATTATCCATTAGGCTTAGTAGGCTGAAGCCTAGGGTCCCGGAGCTCTTGGGGGCCCATGGGGCACTGGCCCGAGGGCCCCTGGAGCTACAGGGGGCCCTCCACTCTCCTTCCATGATCCGTGGAAGCATCCATGGACCGCCATCCCCCCACTTTACCTACCTTTCCATTGTTTTTTGCAGCACACAGATTTGCCATCAATCAAGATGGCGGCCGAGGTTTCATTAAGGGGCTGAAGCCTCTGCTGCCATCTTGGCTGATGACGGCAGAGGCTTCAGCTCCTTAGGGAAACCTCAGCCGCCATCTTGATTGATGGCAAAACTGCACACACCGCAAACAACAACAGAAAGGTAGGTGATGGATGGGGATAGGGCCCCCAAACACCAATCAGCCTAGGGGCCCTCCTCAGCTTAATCCAGCCCTGGTCTTAATCCTTTTTGTTTAGATATTAAATTTTGCATAGAGCATGCTTTTAAGCTCATTTTTTATTGTATGTTTTAAGTTGCTTATAGACCACTGGGGATGAGGCACCTAACAAATTTAAAAAAACTAATAAATAATATTCTGCTTCACACATGGATCAACTGATAATTCTAGACAGCTGCTTCAAACATACCACCTCTTGACTTTTATTTTAGATCCCCCAAAGCCATTCCTCTTCTTCTTCTGGAGATTGTGGTGTGGACATCACTCAAAAGTAGAGTACAGTAGGGCCCCACTCATACAGCAGGTTAGGTTCCAGACCCCCGCCAGAAAGCGAAAACCACTGAAAAGCAGATCATCTGTAGCACGGGGGTCTGGAACCTAACCCGCTGATCGCATCAGAGGAGGAGAAGATCAGATCTTCCCCTCCTAGGGCACGATCAGCTCAAACTGGAGTTTGATTGTGCCAGAAGAGGATAAGATCAGCTGTAGCACGCTACAGCGGATCTTCCCCTCCTCCAGCATGATCAGGTCAAGCGGGGGAGTCTGATTGCTCCAGAAGAGGAGAAGATCAGCTGTAGCACACTACAGCGGATCTTCCCCTCCTCCAGCATGATCAGCTGGAGTGCGAGGAGCTCCAGCCCCCCCTCCAGCTGATCGCCCTGCTGGTGCTGTATTAGCAGAATGCTGAAAAGTGGGGCACCGAGAAGCGGGGCCCTACTGTACATGCTTTGCATGCAACAGGCTCCAGTTTCAATTCTTGGCATCTTCAGGTAGGGCTGGAAAAAAATCCATCTGAAACCCTGGAGGGCTGCCACCAGTCAGTCTAGCAACTGAGCTAAATGACCAATGGTCTGACTCAATATAAGGCAACGTCCTATGATCCTATGAGATTAGGCCAGTTATCATTTGGGTCAGGCAGTCCCATGGAAAGAGTCTTCCTCTTCCTATGCGTATTATATACATAAAGTGCAATTAAGAATTTTTTACATAGAGTGATTGAAGCAAATGTTATTCATGTTGGCCAAAAATAAATCTAATGCAGTCTAAGAAAAAGGAAATAACTGTAGCAAATTTTTCTTGCTGATACTGGCCAGGAGTTGTATAGTCTGGGCAATTGAAACTCTGCTCTTCTTTTTAAAAACAAGTAACATCCTGTGCTATTTAAAGTAAATGGAAATAAGATCTAAAAGATGTTGGCAGTTTTTGATCTGCCTCTTAGCTTCTGTTTTGATTTCCAGACTTTTCTTGTAAATGCATGTCTGCTTAATGAGCATGGGTATTTCTCCCCCTCTGCTTGCCCCCACCCCATTTAAAGCTCTTTTCTAAAGTCGGAAATGTGGCTCTTCAAATTATCAGTTTATCATTGCATATACATTTTCCCATTTATGTTTGTGGTTGTATTCATAGTGGAAATGTATTTTCATAGCGTAGCTAATGTCTATTTATCCTGCTCTTTCTCCTTTGGGCTCATTATTTGTTGATGAGATTTTTCTTTCTTTGTTGCTTGCATCTAGGCTTTTTGCAAAGAGCCATTTTTAAAAATACATATTTAGCAACTCTTTCATTCTTTGTTGGAAATAAATGTCTCCTGGGCAAATCTATAAGACACAGCCCCCATTCAATCCAATGCCAGTTTTTTTTAAAAATAAAAATATTTATTTATTTATTATAATTCTCAGTTTAGTTGACCATCAAATTAGATATACAGGGCCAAGCAATACTAATTTATCAATCATTTTAGAATCCTGGAAATTTAGAGTCTGAATTTTCAATTCTTTTTTAATTATTAAGTTAAAATACTACAAAGTAAAACAAAGGTTAAAGGAAAAGATACATATATCCAAAATAAGACTAATCAGATCAAAATTGTTCATTCAACATTCATATTTTCTTTTCATTTTACTGCAAAGCCGACACAGCTTGAACCACAATTTCTCTTGAACCTCCTTTAGAAATTAGCCTTCATGTATTCAAAAAATGTGTGAAGGGGGCATGTGTGCCATCTCCTAATGTCCCCATCAGCTCCACCCTCAAAAAGTCACATATTGGACTGAAAGTCAGCCTCAAATGGCCTCCTCTCTATCCCACCAGTTAAAACAGTTAGACTGGTGAGGACTAGGGAGAGGGCTTTTTCTATTGTGGCTCACACTCTGTGGAATTCCCTCCCAAATGATCTCCATCATGCCCCTGCTATGATGAGCTTCTGTCGGGCCTTGAAGACCTGGCTTTTCAGACAGGCTTTTGGGGTGGGTTACGTTTATTACTACTGTTGAGATTTTAATGTTTTAATGTATTTATATGTTTTTATTCTGTACGTCACCCAGAGTGGCTGAACAACCAGCAAAATGGGCAACTAATAAATCTAATAAATCTAATAAATAAATAAATAAAGGTCTATAAGTGGCTCACACTATGTGAAGGATGGAGGTAGTGGTCAGAGTCTTGGCCTATTATTCTTAAGACTTTACCTTGCTTAGGTACCCGGTATGCTTGTAGTCCCCTCCTTTGGCTAGAGCTGTGTGTTACCACAGAAACACTAATCAATATTCCCTAAACCTGAGTCTCTAGTCCCACCATAGGTTTGAGACCAGTTCTAATACCCAACAGGTAGGGTGGCAACAAAGCAGCTGAAGACCAAATGCTTCCACTGTCCTGTACTTATATTGGACAAAATGGAGCTACATCAGTGATTCTGGTCTCGGAAGAGTACAATATGCAACAAACAAACAAAAAAAACCAGCATGAATTAAACAACTAGACCAGGGGTGGGGAACCCTTTTTAGTCTGAGAGCCACTTTTTGTCATGGACAATTTTCTGGGGACTGCATGTCAGTGTAGGGTAGAGCCACAGGGAAAAATGGATGGAATAATTGATCTGATTTTTACCTTTGTGCAATAGGTTACATTGTAGCCAAACCAGAGGTTCCTACACACAGACAGATTTCTCCATCTTCCATCGAGGGAAGCAAGAGGCATTCTCACAGTTCAGGTACACATTCCAGCCAGGCAAAAGCAGCCAAGGAGGGTGTTGAGCAGGGCAAGTAAAGGGTGTGACCTGAAGAGAGGGGGTGGCCTAGTGAGGGGGTGGCCTGGGGAGTATCTCTTGGTCTAGTTAGAGAGGCGTGAAATTCCCCACCTCTGACATAGACATTAGTGCTCGAACCAATTAGCAGATTTCTGAAGATAGGAACTGTTTCACAGCTGTTGCAGAGTGGACCAACCTTTTTCAAGATGTGATGACCAACTGCCCTCAATACTTTGTCAACCTCTGAATAAGTGGATTAGTTAACACATACAGTATGGTATTCACTTTTATGTATTTCATTTTGGAAATTATAGAGCCACAAGAGTGGCTGTATACCATAGTCAGCATGGATTTTTCGCATTCTGCAATGTTAAATTGAAAATATCCTCCATGCCATTCTGATGCTTCCCATACACTCAATTCTAAACAAAACCTTATAAAACTTATAGTCCTGAACTCTGAAACTCTTGCATAACAACCCTCAATTTTCATGGTGATACACAAAACAGTCAGAGAGAATCGAGAGTTCAAAGCATAAAAAGAGAGGAAAAAACAGACCCCTTTTGGACTTTTTTCTGTCGAGTTCTCATAATCTGTTGAAATTCTTTAAAAATCAGCCATGTTCACAAAGCACCTGTAATCCTATTATTGACCTTGCCCCATACTCTGACCTTCATCTTCTGCAATTTAAACGTTTAAAAAATGCCTGGCTGATTTTTAATTAATGTAAGAAATTTTGGCTTGAACTCAATGATAATGTCGGGCATGCTCAGTGAGAACCAGCTGTCAGTGTTCTAAAAGCCAGGCCCACAGCTGCTGGGCTTGGCTAATGAGGTGGTCACACCCACACCAGACTTTGATTTCACATGAGGTAGTCATGGCTTCCCCCAAAGAATCCTGGGAAGTGTAATTTGTGAAGGGTGCTGAGAGGAGACTCCTATTCCCCTGACAGAGCTCCAGTGGCTAGAGTGGTTTAACAGTCAGCTGCTCTGATTGACGCTCTTTGATGGTAACAGGACATCTCCTAGCAACTCCCCACACCCTTCACCTCCAGCGAGTCTTTGGGAGAAGCCATGACAGTCTAATGTGAAATAAAAGTCTGGTGTGGATGTGGCCAAGGACAGCTTTGTTTGAAATTTGGGTGGGAGGCTGCATATGCCTGCTGTAGAATAAAAAAGTGGAGGAAACCCTGAAATAGAATGATACTGTTCACAGTGTTTTCCTTTTGGAAAGGAAAGGGGCTTCCCTTCTGCCCAGTGCCCACCCACCCAATCTCTCAGAGGCACATGTTACCAAATTCTTCCAAGCTACACAGCCAGTGGATTGGATTGTGAAAGACCAACCCAAATTGTGTTTGCATTTTTACACATTTGTAGGGCAGTACAATATCTCAGAGAGGAGGTCAGGTTTCCTGCTGCTCTGGTGCATTCACTATGGCTGCCCAATTTCTCTGCTTTTTAAAGTCTGATGGAAATATCTGTTGGCTATAGGTATGTTCTTAAACTGCAAGGTTTTTTGCCTATTAGTGAACATGTTTTCTGAAGATTAGTAAGCAATGGCATGCTTCCCATAGATTTCAACTATGAGGAACTGACAGGGTGAAGATGCATAATGATTTAAGAGTAAAAATGTTATCTTCACATGTTTTCAGTCTCCTGGTTATCATCTCCATATGCTCTGATAGCAAAGTAATCAGCTTCATTAGAAGGAGCCTTCAACAAACAGCACATGCTGCAGTCAAATGATGTGTCATCATCCTGAACGTGCAATCAAGGCTACAACTGAGTTCATCAAACTCCTCTTTGGAGTCCAAGCCCATCCATTTTAATCAGTGATGCACCAGAACAACTAGATTTGGACTCAGATGTTAAATTCTTAATTAACTCACTTTTGAGGAAGAGATAATTAGTCTGAAAAAACAAATGCTTCTATGAATTTACCCACTCTGGAAATTCATGGCCTTCTTACACTGCTAAAGAAATTGTGGCTTGCTGTTGTGGTGACTTAGACTGCTTTCAGAAATTGGGTTTATTGTGTTAGTTTAATGGATTAAAATGTTAGCACTTCTGTCCTGTTTTCTAAAATTCCTTTCACACTGCAGTACCTGTTGCATTAAGGAACACTAGATTTTTCAGCCAATATACTGGCATTTTGCACAATTGTCTTTCACACAGCTGCAATGGTGTCCCTTACCCGTTATACACATGCCCACTGTAGTTCCCCACTGTAGTCTAAGATCTCATCCCATCACCATGCAGCTCTTTAGCATCTGACACACACACATATATATAGTTGAATAGACACAGGCTGTGTGTGTGGGAAATGCTGCTGTTCCCCTCGCCTATGCTGGAATACTGGTACAATTTTCATCAGACAAAAACAAATGCACGCCTAAAGCGCTAAGCATGCACTATATTCCACTAGAATTTCAGAATTAGCTTGTACATGTGAAAGATTAAAGATAATGCACAAATTACCAGAAGAAATCATCAGAATAATGGAATAAAGTGCAGTGTGAAAGCAGGCTTAGTGTCTCTCTGTAGGAGCTCCTGTCCAGCTATTCTCCCCCCTCTTTTTAGCTAGTTCTGTACATGCAGCTCTTCTCACAAAGGTCAAAACAGTGATGGTATCTTATCTTTTTGATAATGTCTCTGGTCTCACTCCAGCCATCCCTTTCTTGCAAGCTAAAATCAAAGCTTTGATTCCCATCTTGGGACATCCACATTTATTTATTTTTCCATGGATTGAATAGTATCAGATTATATGGGGAAAAAAACCAGTTCACGGTTTCTGTCTTTTAGGGCTTATCCGCACGGGAGCCTAACTTTGTACTAAAGAAGCTGCTTTTACCATTGCAATAGCTTTTCAAGGTCCATACTTCTTGCTTAATGCTAGCTTCCAATCCTCTGTTTTCCTTTCACACAAGTAGGTGTTCCTCTGGAAAGGTTTAGGATTGCTGTTTCCTTTTGGCCCCACCCCCAATTTTACATGTTTACTCTCTCTGGAGTATTAATATTGCTAATGAAGAAGGGGAGAGTATTTTTTGTCAGTGTCATTGTTTCTTGTCAATTGCACACCTCTCCTGGCAGTGGGAGAGTGGTTGGGGTGCAATTAACATGAAACTATATGAAACTAATTAGAGGGAAGAGTGAATGAAAGGCAAAGCAGGCAGTGGCTGCGGCAGCTTTTATGAGCAGCAGAGAGAGAGAGGGAGCGGGTGATGGGGCATAAGAGAGCCCACCCACTAAAAAAACATTGAAGCAAAGTGCCTACAAGGAGGAGTGTAGCATAGCTGAGATGGTTTTTCCTTTCCTTTTCGCATTATAATTTGATTGGGTTGATACGGATTTAAAGGGAAAAACAGCGTTATAGCTTCTGCTTGCCTGCAATGTCATGTGAACCTTGTGAATTACAAAGGGATGCAAGTAGCACCAGACACACACTAAATCACTGTGTGGGTGAGCCCTTAGTCTAACACTAGTATGACCAAGAAACAGAATTGAAACAAAACTAGGAAAGTGGAGGGGTTTGTCTATACAAAAGGGGTGCATGAGATTTTAGATGGACAAAGTAAACAGGCCGTGAATTGGGACACAAAATCAGCAGTGGAAATAGGTTCCATGGCTCAGGTACTGGAATCACTTGGCAAGGAAGAGGCTTTGTTCCTTCAACTGTACTCCTATTTCAGTAATTGCAACCTAATTACTCTTTATTTACATATAACACAAAAATAAATGGGCTCAAATTAGCTACAGAGTGAAGGACAGGGGGATATTTCACTCACACGGTTGCTAATTGGAGTCCAGACACTGGTCCTACTGATATGCTTTTCCTTGATATAAATGGCTGTGATTTACTCCTGTGGGTAAAAACACTGTACTTAGGAACTAAGCCTACCATGGGTTGCTGCCGCTGGATAGACTTGCCTCTACAGATAGGAACCTCACAGGAAGATGCAATGTGTCTCAGTGCACAGAGCACACAGTGATTCATTGTTCATATGCATATACCCACCCACCCACACCTACACCAGTCCACTAACGTATGGGCTAGGTTAGCAAGAAAAAATTACTTTCCAGTAAGTTATTGTTTGTTTATTGATCTAACACAATTTATATACTGCTTGATTGTAATAAAAACATCAAGCACTTTACAAGAAAGAAATCTTTATGAGATTTGCTACATTTTGACAGAAAGGGTGGCCATTACCCTTATTAACTGCATGGCAGTCTCTCATTGTTTTGATGGTAAAAGTGTTGAATGGTCATTTGGCTGTTGAAGTAGTAACCTGTTCATAGGTTGAATGTGAAACTGCCTGGAGATGTGCCAAGCCCAGTTCTCTTTCTAACATACATAAATATTCTTGTAAATTGAGAATGGTTGCAAGTTAATTTGTTATTTTTGTACATGTGTGCTCTGCATGACTAAGCCACCATGACTATCACCACCATCTTTGTACATGCTCAGATATTGGCTGCTTTCACACATGGGGCTAATAGCGCTAGTTTAACGGATTAAAAAGGTAGCGCTTCGTTCCAGATTTCAAAAATCCCAACTTTGGGGTAACTCTTTATTTGCTGAAGGAACTGTAAATCTCCTGTTTACAATGCACGTGGAATGATTTTAATGTAATCCTTTAATAACCCTTCTGATTGATAAACCAATCAGTTCTAAAGTTTGGATCAGAAATCCTTCAACAGCCAAATATGTTTTAAGGAACAGTTATGAGAAGTCAATTAGTAACCACTCCACCATTTCTTGTTCAATGTCTACCTCACTCATACTTTGATATTTCTTTCTGAGCTGACTAGGCCTTTTTCTTGACTTTTTCTAGACTAGAATAATAGAATCATAGAATAGTAGAGTTGGAAGGGTCCTATAAGGCCATCAAGTCCAACCCCCTGTGCAATGCAGGAATCTAAATCAAAGCATTTCCAACAGATGGCTTTCCAGCTGCCTCTTGAATGCATCCAGTGTCGAAGAGCCCACTACCTCTCTAGGTAATTGGTTCCATTGCCGTATGGCTCTAACAGTTAGGAAATTTTTCCTGATGTCCAGTCAAAATCTGGCATCCTGCAACTTGAGCCCATTCTTCTGTGTCCTGCACTCTGGGACAATCAAGAAGAGATCACGGCCCTCCGCTATGTGACAACCTTTCATGTACTTGAGGAGTGCTATCATATCTCCCCTCAGTCTTCTCTTCTTCAGGCTAAACATGCCAGGTTCTTTCAGTCTCTCCTCATAGGGCTTGGTTTCCAGTCCCCTGATCATCCGTGTTGCCCTCCTCTGAAACTGTTCCAGTTGGTCTGCATCCTTCTTGAAGTGCAGAGACCAGAACTGGACACAGTATTCAAGATGAGGCCTAACCAGTGCTGAATAGAGGGGAACTAATACTTCACACAATTTGGAAACTATACTTCTGTTAATGCAGCCTAACATAGCATTTGCCTTTTTTTCAGCCACATTGCACTGTTGGCTCATATTCAGCTTGTGATCAATGACAATTCCAAGACCTTCTCACATGTCGTATTGCTGAGCCAAGTATCCCACATCTTATAACTGTGCATTTGATTTCTTTTTCCTAAGTGTAGAACTTTGCATTTATCCCTGTTGAATTTCATTCTGTTGTTTTCAGTCCAATGCTCCAGCCTATCATGGTCCCTTTGAATTTTATTTCTGTCTTCCACGGTATTAGCTGTGTCCCCCAATTTTGTATCATCTGCAAATTTGATAAGCATGCTCTGTACCTCCTCATCCAAGATGTTACTAAAAATGTTGAAGAGCACTGGGCCCCAGGCCGAGCCCTATGGTACCCCACTCGTTACTTCCGCCCAGTTTGAGAAGGAACCATTCATAAGCACTCTTTGAGTATGTTTCTGGAGCCAACTGTGGATCCATCTGATAGTTGTTCCATCCAGCCCACATTTAGCTAGCTTACTAATCAGAATATATCGGGCACTTTGTCAAAAGCTTTGCTGAAGTCGAGATATATTATGTCCACAGCATTCTCACAGTCTACAAGGGAGGTTACCCGATCAAAAAATAAGATAAGATTAGTTTGGCAGGATTTGTTCTTCATAAATCCATGTTGGCTCCTAGTAATCATTGCATTGTTTTCCAGGCGCTTACAGACTGACTGCTTTATAATCTGCTCCAGAGTTTTTCCAGGGATTGATGTTAGGCTGACTGGTCTGTAGTTCCCCAGTTCCTCCTTTTTGAATATAGAGACAACATTAGCTCACCTCCAGTCATCCGACACTTCACCAAGTCCTCCACGATTTCACAAAGATAATAGACAGTGGTTCTGAGAGTTCTTCAGCCAGTTCCTTCAATACTCTAGGATGCAGTTTATCGGGCCCTGCTGATTTGAACTCATTCAAAGTGATTAGGTATACCTTGACCATTTATCTGTCAATCTCAAGCTCCAATCCTGCGCCTTCTACTTCATGTTTTCTGGGAGGGTCATAGACCCTTTTTTGGGAGAAGACTGAGCCAAGGTAGGAATTGAGCACTTCTGCCTTTTCTTTCTCATCTATTATCATTTTGCCATCCTCATTGAGTAGCTGTGCCACCACTTCTTTTCTCTGTCTTTTACTATGGATGTACCTGAAGAAAGCTGTTTTGTTGCTTTTAGCATCCCTCGCTAACTTCAGCTCATTCTCAGCTTTAGCCTTCCTGACACCATCCCTGCAATTCTGTGATACCTGCCTGTACTCTTCCTTTGTGGCCTGGCCTTCTTTCCACTTCCTGTATGTGCCCTTTTTTGTTTTCAGGTCATCTCAAAGCTTTTTGTGAAGCCACATTGGCTTCTTCTTCTGTTTTCCCCCTTTTTTCCTTGTTGGAATTGCTTGCCATTGCACTTTTAGAATTTCTTTTTTTAGAAACTTCCACCCATCTTAGACTCCTTTTCTCATTAGGGTCACTTACCATGGAACCTTTACTTACAATTGTTCTGAGTTTATTAAAATCAGCTTTCCTGAAGTCCAGGGTGCACGTATGGCTACTCTCAGCTTTTGCTTCTGTTACAATCAAGAATTCAAGTACAGTGTGATCACTTTCCTCCACAGTTCCTGTAACTGCCATTTCATCTACCAAATCTTCTCTATTGGTTAGAATCAAGTCCAGGATAGCTGATCCTCTGGTTGCTTCCTCCACTTTCTGTAGGAGAAAGTTATCTTCAGCACAAGTCAGAAATTTCTTGGAGGGGCTGTGTTTGGCAGACTTTGTATCCCAACAGATATCGGGATAATTGAAGTCCCCCATTACTACTACATCATGACTCCTTGAAACATTGGCAGTTTGCATTTCAAAAGTTACATTCTCGTCTTCTCCTTGATTGGGTGGTTGGTAATAGACTCCAAACACCACATTCCTTTTATTACTTGCCCCATTAATTTTAATCCAGATACTCTCTGTGAACTATTTATTATTTATTTAGAGCATTTTTAACCAGCTTTTCAACCAAAAAAGGTCCCAGAGCAGCTTGCATACAATCTATTACACCAAGTCCTTGCCTCTAGCCTTAGAATTTTAAATAGAGGTGTAAAACCCAGAGAAGGGCTGTAGCTCAGTGACAGAGTATATGATTTGCATTCAGAAAGTCCCAGGTTCAATCCCTAGCACCTTCGGGTAGGCCTGGGAAAGACTCTATGAGAAGTAGGGATATGCTAAAATCCTGCCCAATGTGGATTTGGTACCAAATTTTCCATTAATTCACTTATTTTCAGTTGTTGAGAATCGGATTTTGATTAACCATTGAGTAGCAAATATCTACAGCTAATTTTGACAACGGACTTTTTTTAAAAAAAAAAAAATCCGCCTCTAAATAGTGATTTTAAGAATGATAATATATCAGTATTTCCTTAAAATATTGTTTTAAAGATATTTAAGATTTTAAGATATTTTAAAATATCAATATTTAGAAATATCGATATTGCCTTCAAAATATTAATATTTCCTTTTAAAACATTGCTATTAATATCAATATTTTTTCTGAGCAGGAAAAAACCATGGATCAGTAGAAGCAGTGGCTAGTGGATAAAGAACAAACTTGAATTGATGCCAGCCTGTTCGGTCGACAGAATGATTTTGAACTGGCGCCAGCCAATGGATCCTATTCCTAATGAGAAGCCCTGGAGAGCTGCAGCCTGTGTAGACAACACTGAGCTAGATGGACCAATGGTCTAACTAGATTTAATGATCCTTTGTTTTCCACTCAAAATGTCAGAGGAAATTCTCTTACCTTAACTGAGAACTTAATTCTCTTCTGTGTGAATTTTGAAGGCTCTGATGAATTTTTGCCTAGTTTCTTCAGGTATTATTAAACTGGCTTTTGCTGTCTCTGTCTGTCTGTCTGTCTGTCTGTCAGTCAGTCATCATCATCATCATGTGTTACATTTATGAAAAATATCAGAGCAATTTATTAATAAATACATCAACAATAAAAGCATATAAAATAATTTCATATGTATAAGCCATTTCAAATCCAGTATTGACACAGAATGGGATATTTACCTGTCCATACATGCAAACACACACAAAACAAAGCATATTACAGGGCACAAAATGTGGAAGGAAAGGGCCAACCAACAGGTAAGAAAAACAAACACCATTTATGACACAAAAAGAACCCAGCTGGATCAGCCTACTCGTCCAGCATCGTGTTTCTCACCAGACAGGTGGAAAACCAGATGAGAAGCACACAATCAGGACAGGCCAAACCAAAAATTATTTTTATAGCAGTGAGGACAGTTGTCACTTCTGACAGTAACAGCACAATCCTATCTGTGTCTAGTCAAAAGTTCTATTGAGCACAAAGGGATTTAGTTCCAGTATGTCTGTATAGGAGAGCAGCCTTAAACATTAATGAACATTAAAAACAAAACAAAACACCAAAAAAAAACCCCTCCTAGGTTAAGGATTGTGGTGGAATTCCCCAGAGAAATTTGGAGACCAGGTCAAGCAAGGACTTCTGTATTGAAGAATAAGTTGACATGCATGCAAGGAGAAGCCTCCAATCCACGGCAGTACACAGCTGCTGTGTAGAGTGTTCCAACATTAGAGGATCTCTACCAGTGTTTTATAGTTTCCAGCATGAGCTTTAGTGGAGCTTAATTTCATTTCCTGTTTTATCTGAACAATGGGAAATTACCATTACCAGCACACAACATGTTTATCTCTTTCTGCAGGAAGCTTGTGGTTAGTTGCAGTAAAGGCCGGGCAGACTTCTGTAATAAGCTCAGAACATCTTCAGGTGTATATCATCCCCTGCTTCTCTACTTTGTCACATACACATCACCTCTTATAACTTCTGAGCAATGGCCCAAAGGTCTCTGAATGTTGACCCAAAGGTCTCTGTCCATTGACCCAAAGGTCTCTGTTCCTCCTCAGAATTATTGCACTTAAAGAATATAAGTATAATTTACATAGCCTATAGAAGCACAATTACAAGAACTTCTTTTAGGTGACTGTACACTCAATCGGGAGAGCATTCCATCATATGACGGTGTACTCAAGCCCATCCAAATAATAACAAAGCACCCGTCAGCAAAAACAAAGGATGCCCAATGTGTCAGAGGCACTGCATAAAGAGCATTCATGGAAGACAAATGGGAACATAAGGAGATCACTGCTGGATCAGGCCAAAGGCCCATCTAGTCCAGCATCCTGTCTCAAAGTGCCAACCAGACCAGATGTCTATGGGAAGCCTGCAAGCAGGATCTGAGTCCAACAGCACTCTCCTGCTTGTGATCCTCAGCAATTGGGATTCAGAGGCAAACTACCTCTGGAGGTACTCCATAGCTCGGATGTGCAGGGACCACAAGATTCACCTTTTACCTGTATCTGTATGTACATTTGAAAACAGCCCAATGTCTTTCTTTTGGGTCTTCTCTGTGTCACTCTGATTTGATTCATTATTCAAGTCTGTATCTGATCTATTAAATCCAAAGTTCTGTTTTGTTCCCATTGTGTACAAATGGGAATCTAAAAATGGCTATAACAAGTTATCCATAAGTGGATAAAATTTACAGGCAAAGAAGCTCCTATGGAGTGGATTTACCCTGCCAAATTTCAAGCAGATTAATACAGAGGCTTTCATGCAGGGCGTGTTTATTTATTTATTTATGGGGGGAAAGCCTCAACTTTTTATTTTGTGCTAAAAATGGATGCAGATTGCAGGCATAGCCTGCCAGATTTCACATATATAGGTGAAATTGTTTTTTGGGGGGAAAAACAAGCCCACAGACTAATAGAGGGGCTTTGCAGGGTCCCTGATCAGACTCGATGCCTTATTGATGGTGAAATCTGACTTAGGATGTGAGATCATGACCAAAATCACCAGATTTAACTTGTTATTTGGGGTGCACACAGAGCTGATGCACACCCCTGGTACATAGTCATCATGACTACTAGTCATTGCGGTAGCCTTACCTTCTTGGAATTTTCTAATCCCCTTTTAAAGCTGTCTAAGTTGGTGGCCATCACGACATCTTGTGGTTGTGAACTACCTAGTTTTACTATGTGCTGCATGAAGAAGTGTCCTGAATCTCCTAGCATTTAGCTTCATTGGATGATGCCTGGTTCTAGAATTATGAGAGGAAGAAAAGCTTCTCTCTATCCACTTTCTCCACACCATGCATCAATGTATATCATCCATAACTTTATACCCCTGTATCATGTACCCCCTTACTCACCTTTCTTTTCAAAACTAAAAAGTCTTAAACATTGTAACCTTTTTTTTATAAGGGAGTTGCACCATGCTTTGTGATCATTCTGATTGTCCTCCTCTGCACCTTTTCCAACTCCAAAATATTCTTTCTGAGACAAGGTGAATAGAACTGTACACAATGTTCCTAGTGTGGTCACACCATAGATTTGCATAAAGGGCATTGTGATATTAGCAAATGTCTTTTAAGCAAATCTTTTCTCTATAACCATGTGTGAGGAGAGGTCAGAAAGTTATTGCCAAAGATGTTTGTAAAGTCTGAGGCAGCATACCTCAGTGGTAGGCTAAGGGGCAGAAGTATAAATAAAGAAATCTAAGGGTGTGCCTAACTGATGAGAACAGCCCTAACCTTGAAAGGAGGAGGGGCTAATCAGATGGCTCAGAACATAAGAGATGTGCTGGAGCTTTGAAAGCACTTGGGACCCACAAAGATGTAAGATAGGGATCCTCACACTGTGCTTTCTTTCTTTCTTTTTGGCAGGGCTTCCCTTGGATGGGGCTTTGTATATGACAAAGTTAAATTGTTTTTGTCTTCTAACGAGCAACTATTTTCCAAATGTCTTTAACTTCTCCCAGAGTTCCTACAGAGATTTTGCTAAAGAAAGACAATTCTAATTTCATCTTGAAATTTAAAAGAAAATAGGTTTTCTGTGTCAAATCTGTACATGAAGCAAAGTTGGTGGGGGGGGTGTTTGGTGGGTTTTTGCTTTTTCATTTTTCCTCTTCCAGTGAAAAAGGTGAGGAATTTTGTGGAGAGCAATTTTTAGTTAGGAATAACATTTCCCAAGGGGAGGGATGGAAGGATCTTTCAATTTCGTGTCTATCCATTTCTCATTTTTTTCTAATCTTTCCAATCTTAAATTTGGTTCTCCACATTTCTGCAGCAATTTGCAATTTTTTTTTAAAAAAAATCCTAATGACAATTCTCCAGCATTTTAATAATTTATCCTACTGAACACATATTTGTATGCAGTTTTGACTAATGTACCCTTTTTTGCAAGCAATATATCCTAATACAATGCATTTTTGTATTCTATTTTCACCAATATATTCATTTTATGCATATTTCCCCTAATATATACATTTTTGCAAACATTGCTTAATTGGAGAACTGCATCACAAAATTCAGATAAGTGAGAATTTAAAAAGATGGCTGTGTTTCGCTTCTCATGTTGTTTTGGAAAACACAGATTTGATAAATTCAGCTTTAAATGTGAACTGAATCAAATTTCTTTCCTATCCCTGCCTAAGGGGTGTGGTTATACACAGTACTGGGTTGTCACTGAATTTCAGATCAAATAAAATTCAGATAATAGTTGGAGGTTCATTCGCAGGTAAAACATTTGAAGAATTTCACAGAAAGAGGTATTCTAAATGTATTGGGTGGAACAAAAAGTATTGGGGGAAACTAACAACATTTTTGGGTGGTTTCTAAAATAATCTCCCCCCCCATGTCTGTACAGTATGCCCAAGCAATCCAGCATGATACTTATCTCCATTAACTTCTAATTAATTATGTGTATTTTAAAATCACAACTGTGTTATTAACACTGCATATTTTCATAGAAAAAATAGCCTCCATATATTGCACAAACACTACATTGTGTTCATTATCTTCTTCCATGCCTTCTTTTTTCTTTAAAGAAGACAAGGTGTTATTACATTTGTAAGGATGGCACATCATAGTAACACCTCTATTTTACGTAATGAAAAATCTGGTGTAGCATTTGGTGAAGAAGCAATTATAATCTATGTTAACACAGTATGTGTGGTTTGCTACTGATTGACAGGCCAAAGAGTGGGTTCAGTTTGATGTCAGTCAATTTTGACAGATTTCTCACTTACTGCAGCCACAAGGAAGGTGTCGAGTACATAATCCCTTCCCCCTACCAAAAAGAGTTTTGAAAGTTCAAATTCGTTGAAACAAGATTTATATTATGTGATTTTAACGAAGGTGAAGCAACACATGCAGTTAATGGAGAATAGAATCAGCTCTAATTATAGAGTGTCTGTATACTATAGCAAGCATGGATTTTTCACATGCCACAATGTTAAATCGAAAATACCCCCCAGGCCATTCTACTGCTTCCCTTAAACTCATTTCAAAACCACACCTTACAAAACATATAGTCTAGAACTCAGAAATGCTTGCTTAACAACCCTCTAAGATTTCATGGTTATACACAAAACACTCAGAGAGAATAGAGAGTTGAAATTGTAAAACAAGAGTGGAAAAATCCAGACCCCTGTTGGACTTTTTTCTGTCAGTGTTTTCATAATTTGTTGAAATTAATTAAAAAAATCAGCCATGTTCACAGAGTACCTATTACTGACCAAAGAATCCTGGGAAATGCAGTTTCAGATTCAACTGTTAATGCAGCCAAAATAGAAATAGAACATCACTGCCAATTTGAAACACACAAGGCTGTCTTCACCATCATATGACATTAACCAATAAAAAGGTGTTGAAATTAATAAAAAATAAATTTGGCACAGATCTCTAGGATGAATAAAGAGAGAAATATAATTTTCTAGGTTAGATGTCTGTAGAAACAGTAGTAACACAGGAAAGAAGCAAAATAAGAAGAATGTAATTTTCCATCTTTGGAGATCTAGTCCTGATTGCAGGTGTTGTCACCACTCACCATATGCTCAGAGGCACATGTTACCAAATTCTTCCAAGCTCCACAGGAAGTGAATTGGACTGAGGAAGACCAACCCAAATTGTGTTTGCATTTTGACAAATTTGTAGGGCAGTACAATATCACAGAGCAGAGGTTAGGTCTCCTCCTCCCCTGGTGCATTCACTATAGCTGCCCGCATTTTAAAGTTTGATAGAAATATCTGTGGGCTATAGGTATGTTCTTAAACTGCAAAGTTTTTTTTTTTTACTATTAGTGACTATCCATCTAGGTCATGCTAGCCTGCACAACGTCTGTTTCGCCAAGCTATATGCAACCAACCTGCATTATATATTGTAACCTGTCAGTTGCTTGACAATCCATCATTTTTCCATTCCCAATTAGGCAAGCAAAAACAGAAGGTTAATTGGTCTATGGTGGAGCAAAATACATGGCTGGTAGACTGAATTCTGTGAAGGAAATATTGGCTTGATCTCAGTTAACTCTACAGCTCAAAATAATCAAGTTAATGATGGTAATGTTCTGAATATCTGGTGGGGAGACAGATAAATACAAAGAAAATGTTTCTGTATTTCATTTCAGTCTTCCATGAGCTTTGTCTTTACTATATATATTGTTCTGAAAATGAAGAAATAATCCAAGCAATGATTTGTACTTGACAACTGATAATGTCCTTTCCACAGACATCCCATACCATGAATCAGACATGGTTTTTGAATCTACTCACTCCTTCCTTCTCTCTCTGAAAGCAATATTATGTAGGATGACCATGCTAGTGAGCTCCCCTCCCCAATTTGGAGTGAGCTCAGTTCAAACAAATTATTTTAAGGAGAATATTAAATTATTATTGTTTGAAGATCATACACCATTTCAAATCAATGCCCTGTCATATTCCCAATGATATTTAGATGCACTCTCTCTCTCTCTCTCTCTCTCTCTCACACACACACACACACACACACACACACACACTTTTTACTTTGAAACCTAAGAGACAATGGTTGCAATTGCTTGGGATGGGTGGATGTATCTCTAAACTGAACATGTTAAGATAGGCCTAAATTCTGAATTGTTCAAAGCCTGACTCAACACTGTTGTTGTTATATGCCTTCAGGTTGATTTTGACTTATGGTAACCCTATGAATCCGTGACCTCCAGTAGCATCTGTTATAAATGATCCTGTACAGATCTTGTAAGTTCAGGTATATGGCTTCCTTTAAGGAATCAATCCATCACTTGTTTGGCCTTCCTCTTTTTCTACTCCCTTCTGTTTTTCCCAGCATTATTGTCTTTTCTAGTGAATCATGTCTTCTCATTATGTGTCCAAAGTATGATAACCTCAGTTTCTTCATTTTAGCTTCTAGTGACAGTTCTGGTTTAACTTGGTTTAACACCCAATTATTTGTCTTTTTTGCAGTCCATGGTTTGCACAAAGCTCTCCTTCAATACCACATTTCAAATGAGTTGATTTTTCTCTTATCCACTTTTTTTCACTGTCCAACTTTCACATCCATACATAGAGATCGGGAATACCATGGTCTGAATGATCCTGACTTTAGTGTTCAGTGATACATCTTTGCATTTGAGGACCTTTTCTACTTCTCTCATAGCTGCCCTCCCCAGTCCTAGCTTTCTTCTCATTTCCTGACTGTTGTCTCCATTTTGGTTAATAACTGTGCCAAGGTATTGATAACCCTTGACAAGTTCAATGTCCTCATTGTCAACGTTAAAGTTACATAAATCTTCTGTTGTCATTACTTTCATCTCCTTGATGTTCAGCTGAAGTCCTGCTTTTGTGCTTTTCTCTTTAACTTTCATCAGCATTTATTTCAAATCATTACTGGTTTCTGCTAGTGGTATGGTATCGTCTGCACATCTTAAATTATTGATATTTCTCCCTCCAATGTTCACACCTCCTTCATCATGGTCCAGTCCTGCTTTCCACATGATATGTTCTGCAAATAAATTTAAAAAATAGAGTGATAAAATACATCTGTCTCACACCCTTTCCTACAGGGAATGAATCGGTTTCTCCATATTCCATCCTTACTGTAGCCTCTTGTCCAGAGTATAGGTAGTCTGGGGTCTCAGCATTGACCATTACGCCTTTGGTGACCCTGCTAGGAGTCTAGCCTCTTTGACTAGACTCCTGACAGCATTTCTCTTAGCTTCTTCGACACTCTCAAACCCCCTCATTATGTTAAGGTGTGCATCCTAGAGGAGGGACTTGACACTAGAACTTGGAATTAAAATGGGAATGGTTATGCATCTGCCTTTCAGCCATGATGCTCTGTAAAGAATACATAGTATATGGTACTGGGTGCAGAATTCAACATCCCTGGGAAATTCAGCTTTCAATATAAGTCCTTAATAATACAGTAATACCTCCGTTAACAAAGTAGATGCTTTCCTGGACATTACTTCTTTAACTGAAACTTTGGTACCAGAAGTAGGGATAGGTTCCACACCCACTCATAGATGATGGAGGCAGTTTCAACAGGGGTTTTAAAGGGTGTCTCCCCACTGCCACTCCTTCCCACTCTCCTCCTTCTCCTCCTCTGAATGTATTGAATTCTTCTCTCCCCAGCCCTTGGAGAAACAAGAGATCTCTTTAAAGCAAAGCAAACACACAGGCTTGTCAGTTTCACCCTAGCAAAGCAAAAATACATGCTGGTAAATTTTACCTTAAAGCAAAGTCAAGGCTTGAAAGTTTATCTATAGGAAAGCAAAGCTGGTCAGTTTCACCTTTTAAAAAAGCCTTCCTTTAAAGGTGCTTCTTTCCTGGAGGATTGTTAACTAAGGTATTACTGTACCTTGAAGGAGGCGGTAAGGATTTGTTGTGGTTATGTGCCTTCAAGTTGATTATGACTTATGGTGAACCTATGAATCAGTGACCTCCAATAGCATCTGTCATGAACCACCCTGTTCACATCTTGTAAGTTCAGGTCTGTGGCTTTGTTTATGGAATCAATCCATCTCCTGTTTGGCCTTTCTTTTTTTCTACTACCTTCTGTTTTTCCCAGCATTATTATATTTTCTAGTGAATCATGTCTTCTCATTATATGTCCAAAGTATGATAACCTCAGTTTCATCATTTTAGCTTCTAGTGATAGTTCTGGTTAAACTTTCATCTGCATTTGTTTCAAATCATGATTGGTTTCTGCTAGTAGTATGGTATCGTATGATTTTATATTATTGATATTTCTTCCTCCAATTTTCACACTACCTTCATCCTGGTCCAATCCGCTTTCCATATATGTTCTGCATATAGATTAAACAAATAGGGTAATAAAATACACCCCTGTCTTATACCCTTTCAGATTGGGAACCAATTGGTTTCTCCTTATTCTGTCCTTACAGTAGCCTCTTGTCCAGAGTATAGGTTGCACATCAGGACAATCAGATGCTGTGGCACCTCTATTTCTTTTAAAGCATTCCATAGTTTTTCATGATCTACACAATCAAAGCCTTTGCTGTAATCTATAAAGCACAGGGTGATTTCCTTCTGAAATTCCTTGGTCCATTCCATTATCCAACATATGTTTGCGATATGATCTCTGGTATGTCTTCCCTTTCTGAATCCAGTTTGGACATCTGGCATTTCTCCCTCCATATATGGTAAGAGCCTTTGTTGTAGAATCTTGAGCATTACTTTACTTGCATGGATATTAAGGCAATAGTTCGATATTTACTGCATTTCCTGGGATCCCCTTTCTTTGGAATTGGGATGTATATTGAATGCTTCCAGTCTGTTTAGTTTTCCATATTTGCTGAAAAACCTTTGTCAAAATTTGGACAGATTCATTCTCAGTAGCTTGTAGCAACTCTGTTGGTATGTCATCTGTTCCTGGTGATTTGTTTCTTCCAAGTGTTTTAAGAGCAGCTTTCACCTCACATTCTAAAATTTCTGGTTCTTCATTATATTCTTCCTCCATGAATGAATCTTTTATAGAGTTCTTCAGTGTATTGCTTCCATCTACCTTTTATTTCATCTCGGTCAGTCAGTGTGTTTCCCTGTTTATTATTCAACATTCCTACACTTGGTTTAAATTTCTCTTTCATTTCTCTAATCTTTTGGAATAGGGCTCTTGTTCTACCGTTTTTGTTATCCTATTTCTATACAACAGCTATTGTAATAGTTCTCTTAGTCACTGTATTGTTGCACTTAGGGTTCTGACTGTGTTTCTGTCTCCTTTTGCTTTTGCTTTCCTTCTCTCTTTAACCATTTTAAGAGTTTCTTCAGTCATCCATTGAAGTCTTTCTCTCTTTTTAACAAGAGGTATTGACTTTTTGCATTCTTCCCTGATAATGTCTCTGACTTCACTCCATAGTTATTGAAGGCACTGATGGGCTGGATGTGGCAAACAATATGAAACTGAATCCTGAAAAGACAGAGGTGTTCCAAATTCTCAAGTCAAAGAGGCAGCAAAACAGCCTATCCTGGCAGGGGTTGCACTCCCCTGGAAGGAGCAGGCTTGTATCTTGGAAGCACTCCTTGATCCTTTGTTGTCACTTGAGGCCCAGGTGGCCTCAGTGGCTATTTCCAGCTCTGTCTGGTTTGCCAGCTCCGTCTGCTTTTGGGCAGAGATGCTTTTGGGGATGCCCTTGAAAACATCTTGGAAATTTCAACTGGTCCAAAATGAAGCAGCCATATTACTGACTGGGGTTGCTTTTAGAACTTATATAACCCCTGTTCTAAAACAGTTGTGTTGGTTGTTAGTTTGTTTCCGGTCCCAATTTAAGGTGCTCATGCTGGTGTTTAAAGCTCTAAACAACTTAGGCCCCAGATATCTCTCAGGCTGCTTCCTTCCCGTCAGACCCTCTCAAGTATTAAGATCAGCCGAGGGGGCCTTGTCAGAGCCTATCATAGCCATGAGATCATTGGGGGAGGCCCTTCTCAGTCCCACCACCCTCACAGGCACGTTTGATGGGAACATGGCAAAGAGCCTTCTCAGTGGCTACCCCAGGCTCTGGAACTCCCTTCCTAGGGTAGTTAGAGTGGCTCCCTCCCTCCTATCCTTCCACCAGCAGGTGAAGACTTTCCTGTTCCAACAGGCTTTTGGGAACTGACTTCAAGGGCTATTAAATAGGGTGCTGTATTTATTGGTTTATATTATGTGGGGTTTTTTAATTGCTATGTTTTATTTGGTTTTAATTTATAGTTAGTTTTATTACATTTTGGACAATGGGGAAAAGGTGGGATAAAAATGAATGATGATGATGATGATGATGATGATGATGATCATCATCATCATCATCATCATTCCACCTCTCTCAGAAGTTCAGGGATGGTGGCCCTGGAGACAATATTCTTTGTGGCAGCCTCTAAATTGTGGAATTCTCTGCCACAGAGGTGCATCTGCCATCTTCACTTTATAATGTTCAGCAAATGCTGAAGATACATCTCTTTACCCTGGCCTTTAACACTTGAGGTGTGTGTTTTCAGGACCCACCCTATTCCTGTGATTGTAATCTGTTTTGATTGCTTTTTAACACTGAAATTTAAATTCAATGTTTAAACACACCCTGGGACCTTCTGGTGACTGGCGGATAACAAATGTAACAATAATTAACATTTGGGTTGTGAAGAAGTGCTTGAAGTGGTTTATGGTGGCTGAAATCTGAAAACTGAGTGAGTGAATAATGTCAATATTCTATGTTAGTCATACTCAGAGGAGACTCACTGAAATCAATGAACTTAAGTAAATGAGCTCTATTGATTTCAAGGGGCCTGCTATGTAAGTATGACTTAGATGGATATCACCCTAAGATGGTTTAGAGATTGTGGAAGGAAGACAGCAGCTTGTGGCCTTCATAGCTGCTTGCCCATCCCATGATGAGCAGTTGTCTAATCTACTTTACCTGAAAATGCAGATGTTCTTTATTCTCTGTTTCTCCTATTTTTTTATATAAAAACCAAAATAACATTGTGGCAGCATTACCTTGATTGTCAGGAAAGATAGTCAACTGGAAGCCTCCTAGAACTACCTCCAGAACACTTGCACTACAAATGAAAAAAAAATCTGACTGTCTCAGCAAATCTTTTGGCTAATTTAACCATGGTGGTAAAACTGTCAGTGGTACCCTTTCCTCAGTAATTGACTGGTGCTAAGGAGTATTATGACCTTTGCAAATGTCAGCTTCCAAGAAGAACCTGGTGTGAAAAGTATTTCCCCCCAAAGCAAGGAGATCCCTGTACAAGTTGGAAATTGTTTCGACACTTGTAAAATTACTGACTGACGCCAAACTCATGTTGCTTTTGTTTGCCTGTGGGGATACTATATTGTGCGAAGCTGCAGGTAACAAGGAGTTTAGGATACTTATATCATTTACAAATGGATATCATTTGGTTCCTTTTATACTACCTTAAGGGCTTCAGGCAGAAGTATAATGTTAATGATGCCCAGGGCAAATGGTTGTCTCTTCTTCACCCATTAAAGAAAACTTATGAGTGGAATTCCTAATTTGGGAAAAGACATCTCAAATGGCATCAAAAACCATGAGCTCTTTAATATTCTAGTTTCCCGTTGATTTGATGGAGAAGTAGTAGTGTCCAGCTCCTTTTCCCTCTCATTCCCCATTGCCTTCTTCCTATGGCATAATACTGTTATGATTCTTCATGACTTCAAGGTAGAATAGCAGTAGCAGATGATGTGATGGGATAGAGATGCTTACCTTATCTCCTGGCAAGTGAGTTGATGCGGCATCCCAGGTTACTGGGAAGTGCAGTGCAGGGCAAAGGCACCACCAGTAGTACTGGATTGGCTGTATTGGGGTGTTTACACCACACTATCCTCACAACTGCCTTGTCTTTCCCCCTCCCGGCAGCTACTCATCTGTGGGGAGGTTAGGTAAGCATTTCTGTCCAATCACGCCTAAATCTGATTATTATTATTAAATGTGATAATAATTTGGACATTGTCTAGTTTGAATGGCATTTATTTTAAACTGTTTTGAATATTGTATTTTGTGTTGTTGTGACCCACCCTGGGACCTTCAGGTGCAGGGCAGATAATAAATCTCATTTATCTAAATAAAAATGTAAGTTTTATGCTGCAATTTGCAGCACCACAGACAGATGGCACTGCAAACTTTACCATGAATGCTTACTCCACACCTGTACACTGCTTGCACTGCCTACCACCACCCACCTTGGCAAGTAGGCAAGGCAGCAGCAGCAGCCTGGGCAGGTGAGTGGAAGTTCAGTCTGTAGCCTAGCTGTGCTGTGCTGCACAGTGGCATTGTTTGTCTGGGGTAGCAGCAGCAGATGAGAACACGTAAGACAAGTGGGTTGGTGGGGTGACTGAGGGGGTAGGGGTTGCCTGGGAGTGGCATGGGGAGTTGGAGTTTGGCAGTGAGTAGTAGTAGTAGTAGTGGTGGTAGTAGTGGTAGTAGTAGTAGTAACACTGTTACTTGAGAATAGGGAAATGACATGGTGTTTGACAATGGAGGGACTATGGGTTGTATCCAAAGTAGTGCTAAGTTATGGTCATGTCAGTGCAAGGATTTCCACTTACACAACAGGACTATTCCCCTTTTTCTTCCTCTGAACATCCCCTAAATATTTTGTAGGTATACCCCCCAACCCTCTGGAGCAGATTTGACAGGGGTGCATGCAGGGGGAGGAGAAGGGGGAAGTCCTATTTAGCAAGCAGAAATCCTTGTGCTGACAGAGCATGTTAATTAGATACCTCCCTATCTACTCTGGGAGAGGCACTTTGGTTTGTACTTCAACATGCCAGCTGGTCATTCTTTCATACACACTACACTTCCTACCAAACCCTTAACTTCCTCTTTTTCTTCTCCCAGCTCCTCCATCATTCATTCTTGACTCCCCAGCTGTCAGGGCTTGTCTGGAAATGTGAAAATGTAGACCTGGATGGTGTGCCATTCATTCAGGGTCTCTGAGGTCAATGGCTTAAGCTGGAATTTGGGGGCTAAACTGCAGCAGCAAAAAGGTGATGTTCTATCAGCCAGGGATAGACACATTTATACCAGGTCTGGGCCAATCCAGTTGCTTCTTGTTGCCTGTCAGTTACAGGAACCTACAGTATCTGAAGAGGAATCCAAAGCCTGATCATACACAGTTCATTGTAACTTATAGGCAAAGCTTGGAAAAGTTACTTTTTTGAACTACAGCTCCCATCAGCCCCAGCCAGCATGGCCACTGGATTAGGCTGATGGGAGTTGTAGTTCAAAAAAGTAACTTTTCCAAGCTCTGCTTATAGGGCTGCTCCCACACTGAGCATTAATATGGGATGACCACATTTCATTCATACAGTTTTTATGCAGCATCTATATAATGGCATGAGCAAAACTTCCTTCTTCCTTGTTTTTCCCCCAGCTTCTCTCTTCCGCCTGCCCCCTTAAGCTTAGAAAAATCTGACTTTTAAAAACCCAATAGAATAGCTGTGCAAACTCCCAAGGTGGAAATCACCTGTACAGCTTGCTCTAGCCATTTCCTTCTCTGTGGTTTGTCTTTCATCTCTATAAATCAACTCTACCATTGCAACTTTTTCATTTCCAAATAGCACTGACTTCGCACCCACTGCCACCCCTATTTGCTACCATGGGACTGCAACCACAATTGGGACTACAGGAAGGGGAGAGAAAATGTTTAACCATTTCAGTCTGTATGCTATGGTCCTGATGAAAATTGCCTACCACACACACACATACACATTTGGCGCTGGGGAAAGGGGACTTGCTTTTCTTGTGGACATGTTTTTGGGCTTGGCCCTGTGTGCAATTCCCCTTCTGACTTTTGAGTTCTCAGTCTCATCTCCTGAAGAAGAATCTGATCCCAGGGACATGACAGGTGTGGACAGTATGGAACACCCTGAACAATTTGAAGTTACAACAAGAGGTGAGCTTTAATAGAAATTAAAAGGAAGGAAGGAGCATGACTGTCATTTTCAGCAACAACAATGCATTTCCCTTAAAGTTTGGTTTTGCCATTAGAGATAAAAGAAGCCTAGAACATAGAAATGGTGAGCTGTGCTGCGAAGCCTAACTAGAAAGGGTGGAGATGAGGCAGGCAATACTATAATTTAAATATATGAATGGAAAGGAGATGATCCCATGGAGCTTCATGAAAAATAAAACAAGAATGTCTGTGCCTAATGACCAAAGCCCTCTCATTAGGATTATGGCTGTAGATAGGCACAGCAGGCCTTGTCATTAAAGTTATTGCCATCATTTCCAAAAATACTTAAGTTTGTTGCAGAGAAGTTATAAAGTATTTCTAAATGCCTTTTTAGAAATACACACAGATACTGGATCTCTCTCTCCGTCTCTTTAATCGAAAGACAGAAAGCAGCATAACTCATTGAATATACCAACTACATCATCTTAAGAGCCATTTCTCTATATTTTCATGTATATATGAATGTCTTTTGTTCAATAATGAAACAAACAGGTTTCATTTTAGCCTTTTCTTTTCCACTGTCAGGATCTGAATGTGAGAGTTACAGCCCTCATTAATGACTCATCCCAGGCTAATCTCTGTTCTATTCATAGCTTCACACTGTCTCCTTGCTGCTGTTTCCATTGCCAATGCTATTGTTTCAAATAAGGGAAAAGGCTGTTCTGAGCTCCTGTGGTGCACCGACATGAGAGTGTCTTGCCTCCCCCCCATAATACCTTTGAACCCATCAAAAGACATTGTTGGAAACTGAACTTTGGAAGAAATTGGTCACATTTAAGCTGAGGCTGGATGACCATCTGTCAGGGTTGCAGTAGTTGCATCCTGCGCTGTAGATTGAGCAGGGATTTGGACTAGATGCCTTCCAAAGACCCTTCCAGCTCTATAATTGCATGATTCAAGATTTGGAAAAATGTTTAACAGACAAGCTTGCAAAGGTACATCAGCTTCAAATAAATGCCATTGTGATTTTCTAACTAACCACACTAGTCACTTTACATTCCTCTCCAAAACTTTGCTACAAACATAGTTCTCACTTAGCCTTCTATTTTCAACAACTCAGGTATCTTGGCATCTTGGAGAAAAATGTATAGGAGCTTAAAAAGCTTGGAATTTTTTGGAACTTTACACAGTCCTAGATCTGCCATGGAAAGGTATATACTCCAAAAGACAGCTATGAAATAAATACTACTTCTTCTTCTTCTTCTTCTTCTTCTTCTTCTTCCTACTACTACTACTACTACTACTACTACTACTACTACTACTACTACTGTGGAAAGAAGGCCAGACCACAAAGGAAGAGTACAGGCAGGTATCACGGAATTGCAGGGATGGTGTCAGGAAGGCTAAAGCTGAAAATGAGCTGAGGTTAGCGAGGGATGCTAAAAGCAACAAAAAAGCTTTCTTCAGGTATGTCCACAGTAAAAGACAGAGAAAAAAATGGTGGCACAGCTACTCAATGAGGATGGAAAAATGATAACAGATGACAAAGAAAATGCAGAAGTGCTCAATTCCTACTTTGGCTCAGTCTTCTCCCAAAAAAGGGTCTATGACTCTCCCTGGAAACATGAAGTAGAAGGGGCAGGATAGGAGCTTGAGCTTGACAGGCAAATGGTCAAGGAATACCTAATCACTTTGAATGAGTTCAAATCGGCAGGGCCCGATAAACTGCATCCTAGAGTATTGAAGGAACTGGCTGAAGAACTCTCAGAACCACTGTCTATTATCTTTGCAAAATCATGGAGGACTTGGTGAAGTGCCGGATGACTGGAAGAGTGCTAATGTTGTCCCTGTCTTCAAAAAGGGCAAAAAGGAGGAACTGGGGAACTACAGACCAGTCAGCCTAACATCAATCCCTGGAAAAATTCTGGAGCAGATTATAAAGCAGTCAATCTGTAAACACCTTGAAAACAATGCAGTGATTACTAGGAGCCAACATGGATTTATGAAGAACAAATCCTGCCAAACTAATCTCATTTTTTCATTGGGTAGCCTCCCTTGTAGACTGTGGGAATGCTGTGGACATAATATATCTCAAATTCAGCAAAGCGTTTGACAAAGTGCCCCATGATATTCTGATTAGTAAGATAGCTAAATGTGGGCTGGATGGAACAACTATCAGGTGGATCCACAGTTGGCTCCAGAATCATACTCAAAGTGTGCTTATGAATGGTTCCTTCTCAAACTGGGTGGAAGTAACAAGTGGGGTACCACAGGGCTTGGTCCTGGGCCCAGTGCTTTTCAACATTTTTATTAATGACTTGAATGAGGAGGTACAGAGCATGCTTATCAAATTTGCAGATGATACAAAATTGGTAGGGCATAGCTAATACTGTGGAAGACAGGAACAAAATTCAAAGGGACCTTGATAGGCTGGAGCATTGGGCTGAAAACAACAGAATGAAATTCAACAGGGATAAATGCAAAGTTCTACACTTAGGAAAAAGAAACCAAATGCACAGTTATAAGATGTGGGATACTTGGTTCAGCAATACGACATTTGTGAAGGATCTTGGAATTGTTGTTGATCACAAACTGAATATGAGCCAACAGTGTGATGTGGCTGCAAAAAAGGTAAATGCTATATTAGGCTGCATTAACAAAGGTATAGTTTCCAAATTGTGTGAAGTATTAGTTCCCCTCTATTCAGCACTGGTTAGGCCTCATCTTCAATACTGCATCCAGTTCTGGTCTCTGCACTTCAAGAAGGATGCAGACCAACTGGAACAGTTTCAGAGGAGGGCAACAAGGATGATCAGGGGACTGGAAACCAAGCCCTATGAGGACAGACTGAAAAAACTGGGCATATTTAGCCTGGGAAAGAAAAGGCTGAGGGGAGATATGATAGCACTCTTCAAGTACATGAAAGGTTGTCACGTAGCAGAGGAGGGCTGGGATCTCTTCTCGATCGTCCCAGAGTGCAGGACATGGAATAATGGGCTCAAGTTGCAGGAAGCCAGATTTTGACTGGACATCAGGAAAAATTTCCTAACTGTTAAAGCCATACAACAATAGAACCAATTACCTAGAGAGGTTGTGGCCTCTCTGACACTGGATGCATTCAAGAGGCAGCTGTCGGGAATGCTTTGATTTGGATTCCTGCATTGAGCAGGCAGTTAATATCTTTTTTTTTTGCAATGGGAAAACAGCCCAGCCACCACCGACCAACGGATCCCATCCCTAGTTTCCATACACACAACCTTCCAGTAAGCAGACACGATGCCAGGGGAAGGGTGAAAAATGTGTCACCACTCCCCAGTCAACACATGATTGCCCAAAACATGTGAATATGACTAGTGATATTTTGAGGAGGAATAGATCATGCACTGGTTTCTTTGGGGAGGGGGATGGTGGGAGGGGTGATTTAGTGATTTCCCCCTGGGATATACATTAGTCCAAGGATTGACAACCTTTCTGGGGCCATGGGCACGTTTGCAAACCAGATAAACTGTCATGGGTACCACATACACACCACAACCAAGCACATACTGCAACCTATTCTATGATTAACTACAACAGAATACTTTCAAGCCTAATTTCAGCCGGGGATAGGCAACACGTTGGCAACCTGAGCATCCTACAATATGTAATATAACGTCTTATTGGGCTACTTCCCTAAAGCCACAATGTTCATTCATATATGCAGAGAGCCAAACAGTAGCATTGTTTTCAGATTGTTTTCTGCCTATAATAAACCTTCTTTAGGAACTCAACAACAGCAACATTTTTTAAGTAAAATTAATCCCAGAATGTATAGTATGGTGTGGTGTTTCCCCTAACCCCCATAAAAATTAAATTCCAGGTAGTGGTACCAAGAAGATAAAGAAATCAAACAAAACAGACAGGATGTTTGATGTGTTTTAAGTCACTTAAAATATGTCAAATATTAGCATTTCCAATGATTTCTCATCCCAAAGAAGCAAAAAAGAGGTAGATAATGCTGAGTGATTCAACCACTTGCCCTTAATACTGGGCTAGTGAAACTGTAGGGTGAGGTTTGAGAGACAAAAGCTGAGAAGCACATTAGATCGCATGGGGTATGCATTTATACAAGAGTTATTGAGTCTGAAGAGTTTCAGTATAACGGATGTGGAAGGAAATTTCTCTTCACAATAAAATTTTGGAGAGGCAGGAAACTGGACAAGTTTATTGGAATAAAAGAAAGTACTGATGTACATCAGGAGAGAGAGAGTCTAAAATCTCTCTGCCTCCATGACATAGACACACATAGTTATATAGGCATGGCAAAGCATCAGGAAAATTACCATATATAGAGATTGACAGGAATGAGGAGGGGTTTTCAGAGCATGTGATGAGTGCATGTTCTCATTCTTACTGATTCTAGTTCATACCAGTTCAAAATATTCCTAAACAGATTTGAAATCTTTCTCTAACCACAACTTTCCTTTTCCAGGAGCTAGCTGGCACGGCTTCCCATTTCCCCATTTCCTCTATAGTAAGGCAGAAAACACCTTAACATGTGAGCTTAAGGAAAGCCGTTTTAGCTTTATTGACAGATATAAGCATATTGATTACTGATCTCCCTTATATTGATGAGGGACCCGAGTCCAACCTTCCACACAGACAAGATGGCCTTTAACAAATTTATACTGGAATCAGAAAGGAGTTTCTAAGTATTTGAGAATGGATAGGAAAATCTGCAGTACTCCGTTCACGATGCTCATGGAAGCAAACAGCAACCTAAAAGCCCAATCCATACCATTTTTCCTAGCAATGAAAAAGAGGGGGAAACGATGCTGGGTTTTCTGGCTAATTTGTTTGGCAAAAGACATTTAAATGAGAGGTGGGTCCTTGATATCATCCCTTGCTATAGCAAATCCTAGTCTACCCTGAATCTTTTCTTGTTTCTTTGTTCTTAAAGCATGACCAGAAGTTCTGGTGTATGTAATTCCTCCTCCCTGCTCATCCCATTGTCCTTCTCCTTATAACCAATGTGCTGCCTTTCAGATGTTGTCAGATTACATCTCCTATCAGTCCCCACCATGGCCAACATTCAAGGATGATGGGAGTTGGAGTTCAGCAACATTTGGAGGGCACCAGGTTGGCTACACCCCTGCTTTAGATGCTAGTTCTAGGAAGATCTCCTGCTGATACAGGGACATATTTTAAATCTGTGCTAGTGTGCTTCAGTAACAGCCCATGTATGGAAGTGTTTGTGTGTCATATTGTGTCAGCCCTTTCTTGAGCATCATAGTTCAAGTGTAAGCTGGCAGGATTCATAATGTGTTGAATTGTTTTGCTTTTTTCAGTTTGTAAAATGGAAAATATTTTTTATAAAAATATAGGTTTTTCCATAAGAGATTGTATACAATGTGTTTTAATCTGAAGATTGAGGGCTAGTCTACATGCTACATGTCAATCATGTGAATGCTGGGTAGTGGTGCAGAATCCAAAGTACAGTTACTCAGAACATAAGAACATAAGGAAAGTCCTGTTGGATCAGGCCAAAGGCCCATCTAGGCCACAATTCTGTTTTCACACTGGTCAACCAAATGCCTATGGGAAGCCCACAAACAGGACCTGAGAGCAACATCAGTCTCCCCTCCTGTTGTTTCCAGCAACTGGTATCTAGAAACATTCTACCTTCAACTGTGGAGGTAGAGCATAGCCATCATGGCTAGTAGCCATTGATAACCTTATCCACCATGTATTTGTCTAATCCTCTTTTTAAAGCCATTCAAGTTGGTGGCCATATCTGCCCCCATGGGAGAGAATTCCATAGTTTAACTACATGCTGCTTGAAGAAGCACTTTCTTTTGTCTGTCCTGAATCTTCAGACATTCAGCTTTATTAGACATCCACGAATTCTAGTGTTATGAGGGAGGGAAAAAAACTTTTCTCTGTCTACATTCTCCTTGCCATGCATAATTTTATACACTTTTGCGTCACCCCTTACTCACCTTTTCTCCAAACAAAAAAGCCCCAAATGCTGCAACCTTTCTTCATAGGGCAGCTGTTCCATCCCCTTGACCATTTTGGTTGCCCTTTTCTGAACCTTTTCCAATGCTGCAATTTTTTGAGATAAGGCAACCAGACCTATACACAGTATTCCACAGTGGAATACTATGGAAGTGGAATTTAATCCCACTATGCTCAATGGGACTCTCATGCAAGTGTGTATAGGATTGCAGCTTCACTATATTGCAGAGATGAGATGCTTGCACAGTCTTCCACATAGTGTGGAGAGTCTCTATACCTTATCTGGAAATTCTTAGTGGCTAGTGGCCACTCATAGTGTAATGATTACTCTTTACAAGATGGAGGTGATACATACTGCAAAACACAATGCATGTAACATCCACAGCATATATAAGACACCATATGGAAGATATGTCAGCTAGTCTTCTTGAGGATGTCATAGTGTGAGGACCACCCCTCAAGAGTTTGTTTGTTTTTTATGAGTCAAATTATTCTGCCAACGGTTTCCTTGCCCCCTGGCCACCAAAAGATCAGAAATAGGATATTGGATGATATGAATTCTTGATAACATTCTAAAAATATGTATCTCATATCAAGGAGTGCTCAGCAAACAGGTCCTGCTACACAGTTATTGATTTAGCTGTTCATTGTGTTATGGGTCAGAGAAGCAAAATGCACTTGAGCCAGAGGATTTTTTGTCATCTCCTGTATCAAGGGCAGAGCTCTTTCACTTGTGCTCTCTGAATATGTTCTACCAAATATAGTCCTTTCCTTACAGGCACTGTAAGCATAGACACAGGGGCCACCGCCTGCTTTTGAATAAGATTTGGAAGCTATAATTGGTAAATGTGGCCTTCTTCCAGACAGAGGGAAATCTCGGAGAGCATACTGCTCTTATTTAAGCTTCTAGGTCCAATTTGAAGTGTTGGTTCTGAATTTTCAGTCCTTATCTTGGGCCTGAGTGCTTCAAGGAGTGTCTGCTAGGTATGGAAGGATCTGTTAATTTCAGTTCTCTCCGTTTCTCATTTTTTTGAAACTTAAATTCAGTTCTCCACATTTCTGCAGAAGTTTGCAATTTTTAAAATAATAATAATAATAATAATAATAATTTTCTCTAAGCTCTATAGGCTCAGCCCTAGTCTTCGCCTGCCCATTCTTTGCTTTTGGATGTGGCATCATGGCCTAATGGGATTGTGACACCTTGGAATCCATTTCTGTTCATTTCCTTATGACCAAAACACATATAGAAATGAATTCGCAACTTTTTAGTGACTGAAATAAACCTGGGATCCAGATTCTTGCTTATAAAAGGAGAGTGATGCTATTATACGCCGCCACAGGAGAGGCTATTTTGCATTTAATGATTATTTACAGCACAGGTTGATGGACAATGATTCCTAGTTTCAGACCCTGAGATACTGCACTTCCCTATGAAATTTTTACATACCCTGAAATATTGTGCTATGAGTGACACTTTTCATGTGTAGTGCAAGTTGTCATTTTGGAATGAAGCCTTGTAGCAGGGGGCAAATAAGGGAGGCTTCTGAAGACTGCACTTTGGAGTGCTCCATCTCGGCTCTACTAAAACCACACATTTGAATCCAGGCAGCAGGAAAAGCGAAGGTGCTTTTGCTATTATCTCCATTGACAGGCTGTATTGCTCCAGCATATTTGCGTCTTTGCTAATAAAAAGGGAAGGGGCTATGTGAAGGGTAGTCTGCTTATTTGAAGAAATGCTATAATGTCCAAATGGAGATTACTGGCAATGATGGCATGGCATCTGGTAATAGCTCTGTCTTTTGATTCTAAAACATTCATGTCAACAACAGACAAGCTTAGCCTAAAGAGGAGATTCAGTTTCAGGGCACTGGTTGCACATGGGACTTTAAAGTGCTTAACCTTGGCTAGGTCAATCTCTTCTAAAATTACTTTTTTAATAAAAAATTAAGCTGCTGTCATATAAAAATGTAAACTGCATTGGAGCTTTTCATACCAATGCACAATTCACTTCTGAAGTTCACAGTCATTAAGATACCAATGACCAGTAACTTAGATGGGTATAAAGGGGGACAAATTCACGAAGAATAGCCATGTGTATGATAGGTATCTAGAACATCCATATTCAGAAGTAGTATACCTCTGAATACTGTCTTTTATTTATTAGATTTATATCCCACCTTTCCTCCAAGAAACACAAAGAAGCATACATGGTTCTCCCCCACCCTGTTTTTTCTTCACAACAACTTTATAGGGTCGGTTAGGCTGAGAAATAGTGAGTAGCTCAGGGCTACACAATACTATCCATAGTTGAGCTGGGATTTTATCCTGGGTGTCCTCAGTTAGGGATGGGGGAGAAATTCAATTTAGTTCCCATTTAAAGGTGAGTCTACCTAATTTGCACTTTCTCAAACAATACTCCAACTGAAACACAGTAATTTTTTGAAATTTGTAGTTTTCCAGCCAAGTAATGTGTTCAAAAGTAGTGTGCATAAAAATGCATACCTTTGTAAAATAACATACAAAATGCATTGTATTAGGGAAAACTGTTTTGCAAAAATGTGTATATTAGGCAAAATTGCAAACAAAAATGTGTCCATTAGGAGAAATTCACACTAAAATGTTGAATTTTCAGGGCCTTTTAAAAAATCACATACTGATGTGGTAATGTAGAGAACTGAACTGAACGTTGGAAAAATGAGAAATGGAAAGAAACCAAAACTGACAGTTTGCTCTTTTCATAAGCCTAGTCTGGCTCTCTAAATACTACACCGCACTGGTTTTCCTATGCTAGGGATAAAAGTGGAAGAGGATTATTACCTTCTTCCTCTGCTTGAGCACAACTTGGAACCGTCTGGAAACTGTATGAATCCTTGGTTTGATTCACAAGGATGCTTCTTAGGTTGCTTTGTTTTTAATTTGAAAAACTCCAGTGAGCCCGTTGAGAATAGCATACAAGGTTGTGATTGTTCAGAAGTGAGTTAGTATGCAAGACATCAATCTCTTTGTGCCAAATTAGACGAGGGCCTAGATCTCATTCATGTATTACTTCAAAAGGTAAGATCATATGAGTCATACTCACATATTACCTTCACATGTAGGAGTGGGCACTCACCCCAGATTCGCATGGCATGCTGGCTCCGCATCCCATATCTGTGCATTGAGTGTGAGCATCTGAAAAGGAATTGTAATGTGCTGACATTGCAGCAGCTCTAACACAGCAAATGAGGCCAGGGCATGGCCAGTATCTGCCATCCTGCTCCATCCTCCATGCATTTGCCCTTCATATGGAGGAAACACATGCATACAGGCTATAACTGAATGCTCCACGGACTAAGGCTCCGACAAACATTTGCTGGGGCCCTGTGTCACTACAATCAGGGCAGATTTGCATCTGAAACAAGGTGCCATTTTCAAAGGTGGCACAAAACAGTTTGTTTCATTTCAGGAACAGAGAGAAAGATTTGCTTAAGAACTGACCATATGGCAGCAGCTGATCTTTTCTTTCTTTTCTTTCCGTCCCCCCATGGCTTCCTTTGTAAAAATACAACTTGTGGAATGTGTTTTTAAAACAACAACTTTTTGCAAAATTCTTCCTCTAGCTGTGGTAAATGAGCAAAGCTCCTACTCCACCTCTTCCCTTCCAATGCAGTGGCCTCCTATGGAATGATGCTACATGCACACCAGTGTCTTGACATAATGTAATTCACACTGCCTTCTGGGAAAACATGGCAACCAGCAACTCTTTCTCTGTATGTATGAACAGAAAGAGATAGTGCTTCACTGGGATTGGTCAGTCAGATGACTACTGCTCCTGTTCCTGTTCCTGCTCCTCCTGCTCCTGCTCCTCCTCCTCCTCCTCCTCCTTCTTCTTCTTCTCATCATCATCATCATCATCATCATCATCATCATCAAGGTGAATAGCACCTTATTTCTCCTATATCACTTCCGGACCCCTGAAAAATAGCCAAAAATGCCCTCTCTGTTTTGCCACCTCCCAGGGTGGCAAAGGAGAGAGGGTCATTTTCGTTCAGCCCAGTCTGCAGACATGCTGACAAATTAACTAACACTGAATGACACATCCATAGGCATAGTTAAGATCCAAAGTGAGTATTTCGTGTGGCCTTAGCTAAAACATTTGAAGTTTCTCAAAGAGGTTTAATTTTTTCTAGAGGACAACAAGGTCCAAATAAAGCATTAGCAACATAGGGGTTGGCATAGATGTTCAGACTGCTATGAACAATAGAGTGCCTAAGTGTCCTTCACTAATGTCCCAGAGAAATAGTGAAGCTCATGCAACACAGCCTTAACCTTAGCATTCATATTGCTGATGAGGGTACCCTTTACTAACGATTCTGAAGGAAAATGCTGCCCGGAAGTCCATGGGCTAAAATCACCAATCCCCTTTGCAAAGATCACTAACCATCTTGCTTAGAGAAAATTAGTATGCCTGCTGCCTGCCTGACCTTAACTTGAAATACAGACCTGAAGATAAAATGTGATCCAGCCTATGAGAAACCCCCATGCCACTTGGGTCCCTACCATATACAAAATTTGTTTGCATCACCAGCTTCCAAGTCCTCATTTCTCACTTTATCCCTTTATAGGTCAAGCAAGGCAACTGCAAACAGCCTTAAAAAAAAAAAAACATTCGGTTGGTTTATAGGAAATGTTTCTCCTTTCCCTTAGGATCTCACAACAGAGGCTTCACATTTTGATAAATTAACATTGCCAAAACATTCAGGTTCAGTGGCCACATCCCAGCATTCTATATGCACTACACAGAAAAAAGTGTTTATTAAAAAAAAATGTGGACCGTTTCCAATGCTGTTCTCCCCAAAATGGCATGGGGCTTCCCCCCTGTTTTTGATGTATGCTTATAACAATTTGCACAGAAATAAGACATTATTATTATCATTATCACCATCATCATCATTATTTATTACATTTTTATCCTCCCCTTACTCCCTAGGACTCCAGGGTGGCAAGCATAAGCAAAACAATTTAAAAGGAAAAAGAAAAACATACTAAAAACAGTTCAAAACATTCCAAACACAATTACAATGAAAAACATTCTAAAACACAGTTTAAATTATTCTAAAACATAGTTAAAAACAGCTTAAAGACATTCTTTCATCGGTTAACTTTAGGTTGCAGGAACAGTCTGCTTCAGCCATAAAATGCCTGGGTAAACAGGAATGATTTCCAATTCCTCCTGAAAGTCAATAGTAATGGAGACAGACACAAGTCACTTGGGAGGGCCACCACTGAAAAGGCCTTGTCACAGGTCAGTGTTAACTGGGCAGCGTTTGGTAGCAGCACCAACAACAAGGGTTCACCTGCCAACTGTAGGGTCTGAGATGGTTGATGCTCGGGAAGACACTCTTTTAGTTATTTGAGTCCCAAGCCATTTAGGGCACTATATGTTAGTACTAATACCTTGAATGGGCCTGATAGCTCACTGGGAACCAGTGCAGCGCTTTTAGGACTGGTGACACACAGTCTCATCAGGTGGCCCCACTTACCAGCCTAGCAGCCACATTCTACACTAGCTGCAGCCTCTGGACAATCTTCAATGGCAGCCCCATATACAGCACATTACAGTAGTCTGGATGGGAAGTCACCAGAGCATGGATAACTGAGGCCAGGCTATCCCAGCCCAGGAATGGCCATAACTGGCGAATCAGCCACAGCTGGGCATAAGCACTCCTAGCCACAGAAGCCACTTAGGACTCTAGTGACAAGTTGGAATTCAAGAGTACTCTGAGATTATGAACTATGAAAATAGAACTACATGTATAGTTCCAGGATTCTTTTTCTTTTCTTTTTTTTTTTTTTAAAGCAACCAAGCTGCCAAATCTGCAATTGAAAGTCTAAGACCAGTGTGACAGTCGGGTCTTCTTGACCCTTTGACCTCATGACATTTTCCCTCAGAAGAACACACAGTGGCTTTTGCCAACATTGAAGTTAACAGCAGTTTCAGCAGAGTCAGCCCAAGCCATTTTGCTGCTTGGAATGGTACTCTTCCCCACAAGTTAAGGTGCATAGTTCCTAAAGCTAGTCAAGTTATTTTGGCAGCTGAGGCAGTAATCTCCCTGGGAGTAACAACAACAAAAAACAATAAAAATAAATATTTCTGACTAATGATAGGGCCGGCCTTGTATTCTGTGCTTAGCAAGAGAGGGGTGGGAGGAGGTATCTCTGAGCCTTTCCTTTTGTTGCAAGCTGTGGATGTGTTTTGTGCAAGCTGGAGCTTCACATGGTGGAAACCAAAGTGGGAGGAGACCTTGCTGAGGCTGGTGAGGAGGGAGACACTGCAATGGATGAGTTAGATTCTCTGCCTCTCTCCTTGTCAACATCTCATTAACGTTGGGCCCCTGAGGAGTTGTCAGTCATTCCTTGATTGTTGTGACTCAGAGAGAAAGGAGAGGAGAGGAGCCAAAATAGGGGCATGTTTGCTGCTTTGCAGAGGCCAGTGATTCAATCAGTTCATCATTCCATTAGGCCAAGGGAAGGTGGGGATACAATGTTGTTGTAGCCTTATAAATCCTGCCCCCTCAGGCCAATATCCTCCCAAACTGATAGTTTAATAACACACAATTCTTTATGAAACCATATAAGATATATTCACCTATTTTTCCTCCCATGCAAATATTATTGATTGTGGCTTGCAACAATTTTTTAAAAATCCATTCAACACCCCCTCCCCAAACTAACAGTAGAAACAAAAAGGCAATGATTGCACTATAACAATAGAAACACAAACATTTTCTTTTTTTAAAATGCAGGTGTTCTGTCCATTTCCACAAGGGCCAGGCTGGCTGATATCATTCTTAAAACATCCCTAAATGCAACAAATTGAAATTTGTCAGAAGGATGAACTCTTTCCATGAAAAAAAAAAGTATAGACAGATTGCAACCTCACACAATAGTGGTGTGTTGGAAATATTTAAGTTCAGGCTTTTAAGAACATAGTTTTGAAATCAGCCCATGCTTGATGCCTTAGGCAGAAGGCTGTTGACAGCACCTGAGTACAGCCAATCAAAGGAAGGGAAAGACCTAGAGTGGCAACATTCACAGAACATAGTGAATCCAAGACTGGGGTCCAAATCTTCTTGGACTCCTCTGTCAGTCATTACCTTTTTGAGACCTCCATTCTAATTACCTGCCAGAATGCAGTTTTTTTGTGGATGGAGCAGAACAAGTTGAAGAGCAGCCATGTAAGCTAGAGTGACATGCATAAAGTCAGGTGACTTGGGGACTCTCTTCTCTCTATGGAACACTTGTGGCTTAGTTTGTTTGACACAGCTATCTGGGACTGGATGCTTGTTTGGTTTTGAATTCTGCACAGATCCCTGAGAGACAAAGGAGACAGGCAGAAACTCCATATGATGTATCTGCAGATTGTCTGGTGTCTTGACACTCAGAGCTTGGTTAAGATTCAGGTGTGAAGCCTGGGAGCTGTCATCTGGGAGGTGCGGTCAGTCGGAGAGGGTAGAGGTTCCTAGTGAAGATAGAGGAGAGCACCTGGTGTGTCCTAGCTCCTCCTGGTGTCTCAGGGGTGGAGTCTAATAAACATGGTGGGGGAAGCAAAATATCTCAAGCTGCAGCCTACCCCATTTGATTTAGGTACTTCAACCTGCCATTTTATTCTTTTCCCTCAAGACCCTCAGGAAGAAGTCTAAAACCCTGAAACATCAAATTCTGTGACCTAACTACCTTGCCTATACCATTCCAGGCTGTGAAGGGCTGAATGCAACAAAGCCCCTCCTCCCTATTCAGTATACAAAGAAAACTAGCACACCAGGTGCATGTTTAGCATACGATCTAAGGATTGGCAACAGAATACTTTACATCAGCCTTCGCCAACCCTACAACTCTATCTGGACAGATGTAGCCTGACTTCTGTTGTCTGTGCTCTGGTAACCTCTAAGATGGATTACTGCAATGTGTTATACATGGGGCTGCCTTTGAAGACAGTTTGGAAACTGTATCTGGTGCAGAATTCAGCCGCCAGATTGCACGGCAAGACGGTCTAAGCACATAACACCAATTCTGGCACAACTACAATGTCTCACCAATTAGTTTCCGGGCTCAATTCAAAGTGCTGGTTTTGACCTATAATGCCTTATATGGGTCAGGACCCCAATACCCACCTTTCCCCATATGAACCTCCCCAGACCATACATCCAGCATCTGATGTATGTACATTCTTTGTATGCCCCCTCTAAGTGAGGTGTGGAGGGTGGCGACACAAGAGTGGGCCTTCTCAGTGGTGGTCCCCCACATATGGAATGCTCTCCTCAAGGAGGCGTGCCTGGCACCATCATTATCTATTTTTAGGCACTAGGCAAAAACATTTCTCATCTCCCTGGAATTTGGCTCCTAATTCTGGAGGGCTTTCGGAGGGTTCTTGATGTTGTAGCCTCTTTTAGGGGTGGGTTGTTCCACCACTGTTATATTTATGTGCTTTGTAACTTTTCATTTTGTTTTAATTTTTGTATCAGTTTTAAATTTTTGATTGATTTTAAGTCACTTTGGGTTTATGTCTGTGAAGAAAAGTGACTAACAAATCTAATCAATTGATCAATCGATCAATCGATCAATCAATCAATCAATCAATCAATCAATCAATCAATGCCTCCAGTTATTTTGGACTACAACTCCCAAGTGTTAGTCCAAATTATCTGGAGGTAGGGATGGGAAGATCTGTGAATTTTGGTCCTCTCAGTTTCTCATTTTTCCGGTCTTAAATTCAGTTCTGCAACAATCTGTGTAATGTAAATGTGAAATGTAAAAGTTTATTACAGTCAAAGACCAGACAAATCTGTGATTTTTGTAAAGAAAAAGAAATCCTCATGAAAATTCTTCAGCATTTTAGTGTGAACCTTTCCTACTAAACACATTTTAATGCAATTTTGACTAATGTACACATTTTTGCAACCAATTTATCCTAATTTAATGCATTTTTGTATGTTACAGGTGGGCCCCACTTATATGGCAGGTTCCGTTCCAGACTGCCGCCGTAAAGTGGAAATCTCTGTAAAGTGAAACCCATTGAAAATAATGGGGTGAGTCATGCAAAAATGACGCCAAAATGTCGCAAAAGCACAAAAATGGCCTTAAAATCGGGAATTTCCCCTCATTGAAAGCCGTCGCATAAGAGGAATGCCGGAAAACGGAACGCCAGTAAGTGGGGCCTTACTGTATTGAGAGCCAGTGTGGTGTAGTGGTTAAGGAGTTGGACTATGACCTGGGAGACCAGGGTTCAAATCCCCACATAGCCATGAAGCTCACTGGGTGACCTTGGGCCAGTCGCTGCCTCTCAGCATCATGAAAACCCTATTCATAGGGTCGCCATAAGTCGGAATTGACTTGAAGGCAGTACAATTACATTTTTGTATGTTATTTTCACTAATATATTCATGTTTATGCACACTTTCCCCTAATATATGTATTTTTGTTCATACTGGTTGGCTGGAGAACTGCATCACAAAATTTGGACAAGTGCAAATTTTGAAGGACGGCTGTATTTTGGCTCTCACATTGATTCAGAAATGCTAATTTGGTAGATTTAGCTTTAAATGTGAAGCAAATCTAATTTCTTCCCCATCCCTACCTGGAGGACACAAGTCTGATTTACATCATCATTCACTGAGTGCTTTCATCACTCACCTGGGAAGAGCTTACAGCCACATACTGCCAGCTGCCTGGGTGAGAGGACATTCTGTCCTGTAACCCCAGAAACATCTTGCGGTACCTGGCCCTGGCTGCTCGGTAACATACTTCCAGGGATGGAGTTGCATATCACCCAGACTTTTTGCAGCAGCAACCATAATATCTTAGGCCATTCTACATGATCTCTACAATGCCTTCATCAGTTACTACTCCCTTATAATGATTATTATAATAAAATATTGTTAATAATTTTATCTCAATCGACTTAGAGATTTGGGATATAGATATTTTAAACAAACCAAATTCAAATATTCAGTCAATCTTACACATCCCTGGAGGCTGAAATGGTAAAGATCAGCAACAACATATATATTATAGGGTTTCTGATGTTCTGTTTTCATTGTGCAGATTCCACAAGCTGACCTGTAGTATGATAAAAGCTTGTAGATGATGGTGCCTGCTGGCAGATTGTTGGGCAATATAGCCTTCTGCCTACCTCCAATTCTACAAATGTATGCAACATCTTATTTATGTATTAAGATGTTTCCAGCACATCTCATGGGTTAAATATATCTGTCCCTCCATATTAGCTTTCCCAATATGGTGCCCTCTAGATATTTTATATAATTCCCAATGGAGCGAACATGGCCAATGATCAGACATTGGAGGGCACCAGGTTGGGGAAGGCTGCTTTATATTTACCAACATATTAGTAAAACATCTTGGGATGAGAGGCATTTATCTGTATAGGGCTGACCAGTGAGCTTCATTGCTTGCATTTCAAAGCAATATCAATAACACATAGATTTCCCCAGTTCAGTTCCACTATGTAATTCTGATCACAATTATATCATATGATAAGAAAAATGGGGTGGTCTTTGTGAAATTGCAGAATTAAGAAAAAGGGAATGCAAATGAGTAGAGTCAATGTAAAGTTTCATCTGAAAACCCTCCTAATTAGATTTTCTACCCTGCCTCTTCACATACTTATTAGATGTTGCATTTGTGTTTTGAAGTTTTTCTCCATACCACAAGGTGCTTATGCTTAAAAAAATGAATGAAAGTGAAATCTGTGCTATTCTGTTTATGCAGATTGCACTGCTGCTAGCTCTTACCCCTTTGCTTCTTCAGGAAATGACGAAGGCTATGTTCCATTTGGATAGCACTGTAGCTAATGATTGGCTCCAGATTGTGGGACGGCAAAGTCAGCAGACCTGATAGGTGGCCTACCTCATTGATCGCATAATAGAGCAAATCAATTACAGAAGAACCATAAAACTCCAAAGAGATTACTGTCATAGTTACTCAGGATTTCATTTCCAAAATGAGAGGTGCCTGCCAGAAATGGAAAGTATAGCTATAGACCAGCCTTTCCCAACCAGTGTGCCTTCAGATGTTGTTGGATCACAACTCCCATCAGCCTCAGCCAGCATTGCCAATGGCCAAGAAAGATGGGAATTGTGGTCCAACAACATCTGGAGGCACACTGGTTGGGAAAGGCTGCTATAGACCCAGAAATGTCAACCCATAACCCTACACATGTGGAGACTGGACTGGTCATGGTGAGAGGGAAGACATACCTTATGTGCTCAAAGACACTATGTCACCCACACTCATATATTCTTGGATGTAGAAGTAGGATAGAAACAAGTGGAAGCTATAGCAACCTACTGTAGTGTATCTCCAGTCCTCAAGAAGGGTGCACCTGTCTATGGACCTTGCCAGCCTACAATGGGAGTCTTGTAGTCCTGTTTAGACCTCATAGGGATTGGGGTGTTTCAGCACTGGACACATTTCCCCATCTCCCCCCCCCATGCAGTGCTAAAAGGTATCAGGCAAAGGTGTTTGCCTGAGACTGTGGAGAGCCACTGACAATCAAAGTAAATACTGGGCTATATGGAAAAATAACTAACCTATGTGCCCAAAGCAGGGACAGCTAATCCCCAGTTGATTTATTTATTTATTAAGTTTATATCCCGCCCTTCCTCTCATAAGGAGCCCAGTGTGATAGGAAGTTTGGAAGCCTGGTCTGCCCCCCAAGCCATTTTTCTGCCCCTCCCATTTTTGGTAGTGGCTACTAAAAATAAAGTAGATATGATGTTGGGGTGGGGGGAGCCCAGCTGTCTGATGAGGATGAAAATTGCCCCATCTCAGTCATGGAAGTGATCATCTGATAAGCGGAGAGGGGCAATAATCCCCCCTCACCTGATCTGCATAGCTTAGTTTAGGACAGGGGCTGTGTGTGCATGTCCTGTGTGTGTACCTGTATGCCAGATTGTGGGGTGGTCACACCAGCTTTTGGGCAGACCCACTTATGGCATGTGGCCCCAAAGGTCTGGCCAAGAGTGAATGCAGCCCTTAGGCCAAAGAAGATTAGGCACCCCTGCCCTATTCTGTAAGAGCGGTATTATGTTGCTGGGCAGTACCATTTCAGCCCTCAGGTGGGTGGGGCAGGTGGTGGTGGGGTAGGGTGGAATTGAATTTTGAATTTATTTTATTTAAAACATTTATATGCCACCTTTCTATTTTACAACAGGTCTCCTAGGTAGGTGAGAGAAAATTAAGATGCAATAAATACTGCATAATGTTTAGGTAATAATGTTTTATAAAATAAAAAGATTTTGAAAAATAAAAATCAGGCAGTGGTAACAGATGAAGGCACTTTGGGGACAACAGTGTAGAATCTACATCCAAAAAGGGCTAAAGGTGCAATCTTAAACATGTCCACTCAGAATTCAATGGTAAATGGAGTCAGGATTGCAACCTTAAGTATGATTTGTTCCTCTTGAATTTTCTCTGTATAATGCACTCAGTGTAATATTTGCAAGTTTTGAAATGAACCACAATTGCTCGTTAGAAGGAACAAACTTTACTTCACAGTGTGTTGCTGCATAACCAAAACCTCTACTTTCATTTTCCTATATTGGTCCCACCCACAACTGATTCCCCCATACAATTACTTCTAATTCACTTGAGTTCCTACTCACATTACATCTCCATATTTTTTTTTTAAAAAAGGATAGAAACTACTGTCTATATCGAATTGGTTTTCTGATCACTCTGCCTCTTGATGTAGTAACAGGTAACTCAGAGTCCAAAATCTTTTCTGGTATATCACTGGCACTTTGTGCCACAGCTGTTCCACTTTTGTTGTCTTGAGACTCTGATAGGTCTACCTCTGATGGAGGTGCAGTTGCAGTCTCAGTAGTCTCATCCATTTTTGGTTCACAACTTGGAGTGCTTTGAAGATCTCTTCTGTTCCATCTGTAGGCAGCTATATCATCAGTCTGAACCAAATATGATCTTGGAGTCATGTTTTGTCCAGTCACTCTTGCTGGTTTCCACACTCCATCTTGCCGAACATTAACAGAATCAACAACCTGCAAAGGTGGTAAAGGCTTTGAACCTTTGTCAAAGTAAAGCTTCTGTTTTTCTTGTCTTCTCTTCAGATGTGTCTGTATGTGACCTTTTACCTGCTGAGGTAGTAACAATGGTGTTGAGGTAGGCAACCTGGTTCTTAAACGTCTCCCCATTAAAAGTTGTGCAGATGAGGCTGTATCTACTGTAGGCGTATTTCTGTAATCCAATAAACTAAGATAAGGATCTGTGTTATTCAGACTAGATTTCTTAAGAATCCTCTTTACTGTTTGGATCGCTCTTTCTGCCACTCCATTTGATTGACGAAATAGTGGACTGGATGTTGTGTGAACAAAGTCTCAATCTTTGGCAAACATTTCAAAGTCTCTAGAGCAAAACTGAGGGCCATTATTACTGACAACTTCTTCAGGTATACCAAGCCTTGCAAATATAGATTTGCAGTGTAAAATTACTGATCTACTTGTAGTGTCTTCAAGCAAATATATTTCCACATATTTTGAATAATAATCAACCAAAATTGTTTGAAATTCAAACAAGTCCATTCCTAGCTTCTGCCAAGGTCTTGGAATTTCATAAGGTAACATTGGTTCTTTTTGCTTTTTATTTCTGAAGGTGTGACGTGTGGTACATGACATTACCAATTCTTCAATTTGGGCACACATACCTGGCCAATATACAGCTTCTCGTGCCCGCTTTTTACATAATTCAACACCCAGATGACTCTCATGTATAATATTCAATATATCTTTCCTCAAAACTTGTGGTACTATGATTCTGTCACTTTTAAAAATAAGTCCATCATGAACATTAAATTCCTCTCTGTAATTCCAATAAACACGTATACACTCTGGAACTTCTACTCTTCTATCTGGCCACCCCTGCAAAATGGCATTTTTCAGGATTTGCAAAATGCTATCATTTTCAGTAGCCACCTGAAATTCTTTCAGTTTTAATTTGGAGATTGGTAAATAAGATAACATGAGGTTAACAGCAACCTCAGCTTCTTCAGAACTTATTCCTTCACCCTGTTCAAGATATGCCCTGGACAGGGTATCAGCAATGATTAATTCTTTGCCTGGTCTATAGTGCACTTGTAATTGATATTTCTGCAGTGTTAACTGCCATCTTTGGATTCTTGGAGGTGCATTATGCAAAGGTTTTCTGAAAATTGCCTCCAATGGTTTGTGGTCCATTTCCACAGTCACTTTTTTGCCATAGAGAAATTGATGTGCATCCAAACACTATTGCCAACATTTCCTTTTCTATTTGAGCATAGTTCTGTTGGGCCGCAGTCATTGCTTTAGAAGCATATGCAACAGGTGCACCTCTTTGCAACAGTACAGCACCTAAGCCTGTAAAACTAGCGTCCACTGACAGAGGTACAGGTTCTTTCACATTATAATATTTCAAAACAGGAGTTTTTTTGTTAATAGTTCTTTCAACTGTGTGAATGCTCTTTCATGAACTGACATCCAGCAAAATTCAACATCTTGGGCCAATAGCTGTCTTAAACGGGTTGTTACTGTTGACAAATTTGGGATAAACTTTGCTAGGTAAGTCACCATTCCTAGAAATCTTTGAAGATCAGCTTTGTTACTTGGACTGGGCATATCAGTGATGGCCTCTATTTTAGATGAATCAGGTTTTAGTCCTTCTTTGGTAAAGATGTGTCCTAGATATTTTATTTCAGTCATGGCAAATTTGCATTTCACTTTGTTCAATTTCAGATTCCTATCTCGGCACCTGTCCAGAACTCTCTTCAGTCTCTCATCATGTTCCTGTTTGGTCTTCCCCCAAACCAGGATATCATCTATGTAGCATGTGACCCCATCAATACCCTCAAATGTCTGTTGGATCATCCTCTGATAGACCTCAGGAGCTGAAGAGATACCAAATGGCATTCTTGTAAATCGGTACCTGCCAAAAGGTGTATTAAATGTGCATAGCCTGGAACTGTTGTCATCTAGCTGAATTTGCCAGAATCCACTACTGGCATCAAGAACAGTAAACAATTCTGCTTCTGCTAGCTTACTGGTAATTTCTTCTACAGTAGGCAATTTAAAATATTCTCTTAAAATTGCTCTGTTCATATCTCTTGGATTTAAACATATTCTTATCTGGTCCCGGCCAGGCTTGTCTACAACCACAACTGAATTCATCCACTCTGTAGGTTCTTTTACCTTAACTATGACTTTTAATTGCTCCATACAAGTCAGTTCTTTCTGGACTTTATCCCTTAGTGCCACTGGAAACTTCCGAGGTGCATGAATTACAGGTGGAACCTGTGGGTTGATTTTGATGGCGTATTTCTCTGGTAAGCAACCTAAGCCTTCAAACACATCTTTGTATTCAACTGCAACATCCCATTGATCTACTGGAGCTCTTTTCATTAAATTAACTCTTTGCACCAAATTTAAATTAGTCACAGCCCGGAGACCGAGTATAGCTTGTGCATCAAAGTCTACTATGTAAAATTCCAAATCAGCTCTTTGATCTTTATATTTGCAATCCAGGTTACATTTACCAGACACATGTAGTATTTCTCCAGAGTAGGTTATTAAACTGGCAGTTGAATGCTGAAGTGGTTCAGCTTGCAAGGCTTTGTATGTTTTTAAAGACATTGCATTAGCCTGTGCTCCTGTGTCAATCTTAAAGGTCACATACTTGTGATCATTTATGAGAAGATCCACACACCATTCCTCTTCCTGAGCTGTAGAATTCAATGTGCCAATGAAGAAATCATGAGCATTTTTAGTTGTATCTGCTACTGAGAACATTTGTCTGCCTTGAAGTTTTCTATCTCTAGTTTTACACATTTTAGCAAAATGATTAAGTTTGTCACATCTTCTGCATTCCTTCCCATATGCAGGACAAGCATTTATGTCATGATGACTGATACCACACTTGTAGCAGGCCTTTGCTGCTACTACAGGCCTCTGTGGCATTTCCTTTTCTTGGGGGCTGGTAGTAGTGCCAGGGCTCCATTTGCTCTGAGGCTGGCTTACTTTTGGCTTTTCAAAGGTACTTTTGCCCTGTAAGGCATCCATTTCTTTTTGTGTTGCCCCAAAATCTTTCATCTGTTTTGCAGTCACTTCTTCTGCCCTGCGTATATTCACTGCACACTCAAGGATTAGATCACTCTCTCTCAGAAACTTGGCTCTCAATCTGTCTTTCTGAATGCCACACACTATGTGATCCTTAATAAGAGAATCACACAGCTCCCCAAATTCACAGGTCTGAGCCAAAAGCTTCAAATCAGTCACATATCGGTCTATACTTTCTCCTTCGCTCTGTATTCTAGTGAAGAACCTGTGCCTTTCATAAGTAACATTTCTTCTGGGCACACAGTAAGCTTCAAATTTATTCATCAAAACTTGAATTTTATTTTTATCTGCATCATCATCAAACTGGAAAGTATTAAATACCTCTCTTGCTTCTTCACCTGCCACATGCAGAAATAATGCTGACTGGAGTCTCTCATCTTTCTTATCTGCCCCACTTGCAATGCAGTACAATTCAAACCCTTGCTTCCATCTTCTCCAGTTCTCTGCTGCATTTCCTTCAAACACCAATGTTCCTGGAGGCTTTAGCTGGTCAATTTTTCACTGCCTTATGTTTTTAGGTAGTCTTCTGACACCATGTAATATTTGCAAGATTTGAAATGAACCACAAATGCTGGTTAGAAGGAACAAACTTTACTTCACAGTGTGTTGCTGGATAACCAAAAACTCCACTTTCATATTCCTATATTGGTCCCACCCCCAACTGATCCCCCCATACAATTACTTCTAATTCACTTGAGTTCCTACTCACATTACACTGAGGAGAGCTTTTTTAGCCTCATAGTCATAGCTCACATCTGCACAACCTTATTTTCCAACTCTAGGATACTGAAGCTGTGAGGGGCTTGGTTGACTAAGTTCTTTCATTCACTTCCCCCATCTCTACTAATTGAAACTGCACTATTCTATTCCTCACAGATCACTGTCAGGCAGTTTCAGCCTTTATAAAAAACAACAACATTTTTTCCTGAGTATGTAGAAGCCCCTACCTTAATTTTTTTGGGGGGGGGCTCTGTTTCTCTTCCAAAATAATACACACAGACACTCAAGTTTGCTATTAAAGGGAATGATACCTCTCATAATTAAACTCTCTGAATTCTCCACAAGAGTACAACACTGAGATCTCTTTCTTTGTCTCTCTCTTACTAGTGTAATTAACATTGATGGAATCCCAATGTGGAACCAAAATCCAGCCCATTATTATAGGTGTTGGCTTGCTGCTCTTAACGTGTTCACTAAGACTTTCCTGGGATTTGTATAGGTAATTTCAATATATTTTTCTTCCCAAGATAAATACAGAAAGGTTTCTAGGCAGTTTGGAAGTGCATGTGAGATTGTCTGCTTTAGTAATATGTCTTCGCTTCCAGGGCTGCCATCTCTTCTTCACTAACCATATTGCAAGTCAGCCACTGGAAACAGATTTTAGATTGTTCTCACAGGGACTGCTCCTGCATCAAGCAGCAGTAAAAGAAGGTGGAAAAAGTTTGCTCTTCTTTCTTAAGAAATTAGGAAATGAGCCCACACATTCAACTGCTAAAGACAACTGAATGTTTGGGGTCAGCTTTCTACATCGATATAGTTTCTCACTAGCTTCTTTCCAATGCTAGTCATACTCAGTGCAGACCAATCAATATTAATAGCCATGACTAACTTAGGCCCATTAATTTCAGTTGGTGTACTTTTAAAAATTATTTTATTTATATCCCTCCCTTCCTGCCAAAGGATCCTGGAGTGCCAAACATAAACTAAACAATTCAAAAAGAAACTAAAAACAATTTTTATTTTTTATGGACTGCCTTCAAGTCGATCCTGACTTATGGCGACCCTATGAGTAAGGTTTTCATGGTAAGTGGTATTCAGAGGGGGTTTACCATTGCCTTCCTCTGAGGCGAAGAGACAGTGACTGGTCCAAGGTCACCCAGTGAGCTTCATGGCTGTGTGGGGATACGAACCCTGGTCTCCCAGGTCATAGTCCAGCTACAACACTACACCACACTGGCTCTCAAAAAAAACAACAGTTTAAAACATTCTAAAAAAACAAATACAATGAAAAACTTTTTAAAACACAGTTAAAATGTTCTAAAACACAGTTTAAAATCATTCCTACATCACTGATCTTCAGAATGCCAGTAGAACTTAGTTGGCTGCAACCCATGGATTTTCAAAGTGGAGAGCAAAGCAAAGCAAAGCAAGAGATATTTTGCGTTCTGTTGTATAAGAGTGGAGAACTAGCCTAAGAATTGCCCCCCCAGCATTCTAAAAATATAAATTCAGAAGGTAACTTTCCAATAAGCAGCCCAAAAATGGAACTTGTGTGAAGTTCCCTTTCAGTGCTACAACCAAAATGAAGTCTCCTGCAGTTCAGCTTGAGACTATTAACTGTAGCACAGCACACAAGGAACCCCACGTGTTTGGTTAAAAAGTGGGAAGGAAGCTCTCTAGGCTTTGGTAAATGGCATTGTCTTACTCTGAGAGGACTGATACACTTACAATTGGGCATTTTGTGTGGGTTTTGTTCCTGTGAAGCTTTTTATTTCGGGCTTTCTGTACCACAGTGGCAGTCTTGAGGAGTGCTTGGACTGCATCCAGGAAGTCTTTCTTTAGCTTCATATCCTAGGTAGAAAAAGTCCTGTAGAAACAGCATGTAATGCTTATGCCAAATCATAACTTTCCACACAGCTGGTTTGCAGTGGACCCTGAACTGGTAATCTGGGGAATGCCAATTAGGGATTTAGGGACATAAGGTCCATCTAGTCCAGCATTATCTTCCCACAGAGAGCAGACAGACACCTAAAGGAAGCCCACATGTAGGATTCAGTCCAGTGTGAGAAACCTTTGGCTCTCCAGATGTTGCTGAACTACAACTCCCATCATCCCTGGTCATTTGCCATGCTTGCTGAGGCTGAAGGGAGTTGTAGTTCAGCAACATCTGGAGGGCCAAACATTCCCCACAACTGCTATATACCACCAACAAGTTCTGGCTAAAGGAGGAAACCATGGGCAAATCAGCCAGACCAGCAATGAAGTCTCTTTAAAAATGCAAAGACTTAATGTCTAAACTAAGACACAGGCCTAGTTTCAGTGCATTGTAGTTATTTGCTCCCTTGGGGTGAAAGAGAGAGTTGCCCATAAAATCAATGAAGCAATCCTAGATTTTTTCATAGGTCTGCCGAGCCCCAAGCAAAAGGGAGCAGCAAAGAAAAGAGTTCATGCTCTTTCTAACTCAGGTCTTATGGTTGTGTGAAAGGAGCATTTTTTAATTTTATTTTTAAAACATTGAATATACATTGAAAAACATGGAAATTTGAAAAAGTTCATTTTGAAACACTGAAAAGTATTTGCATTATGTCAATGGAGCATGAGGCCTCTGCATGCAACTGTGCAGTGGATTGGGACTAGGAGGTGGTCTGAGTGGGCAGCTAAATTAGATATAACTTTGCTTGCAACCTGAAATGTTTGTTTGTTTTGCTAGAAACCATCCTTAGCCCCACTTCTGACCTTCTATATATTAACAATAGCCCAGGGGTTCTCAAACTGTGGTTCCTAAGCTTCAGTTAGGTGGTCTGTAGCATGTCCATATTAAAAATTCAAATTGGTTTTTAATTGTATTTGATTGCTTCTTTTATTTCTTATGTTGATTTACACTTTGAATTCTATGGAATGCAAACTATAATACTATAAAATGCAGAGCTTGGAAAAGTTACTTTTTTGAACTACAACTCCCATCAGCCCAATCCAGTGGCCATGCTGGCTGGGGCTGATGGGAGTTGTAGTTCAAAAAAGTAACTTTTCCAAGCTCTGAAATGCAATATATGAAATAAAAGAAGTAATTAAAATACAATTGAAATCATACAGGATCTAGCAGGGCACATTACAATTGCTACATCAGGAAGAAAATACAGTAAGTTGTCTGCCAAGACCCTCAGCAATTTTCCAGTGGTTGGGGGGAGGAAGAGTGTGGGAACTACTGCAAGAGAGTACACTGCAAGGCTGTCATAAACTACTCTTTCAGCCAAACTGTCTTAGCTATTATTGTGGGATCAGTTGGCAACCCTACTGCATAAGCCTGACGGGCTGTGGTTCTCAGAAATGAAATGCTTAGCAACTTGTTACTATATTTCTTTGATCAAAATTGCAGATTTGAGGTTTTTAAAAGATGCACAGAGGTCAGTTGTAGTTTTACCTACATACTGGATCCAACATCCTGGTTTTTGTGCTATTTACCTATCAAGATCAAGTGGGTGGCAAAGTCATTTTTAGAAATTGTATATGATTATCTTTAGATCTCAGCTGCCATCTTTCAGCTGGAAATCATGATGCTCACTGGTTGTACCCCTCTCCATCTCTGATAGAGGTATAACAACAAGGGTCAACATTGCAATGGTGCTATATTTGCAAAAAAAGTAAAAATAAAAAAAATGTAAGAGTGATGTTTGCTGCTGTCATAGCTGCATCTTCTGATAGCAACACTGGGATAACATCAGTGGACTGCATGGCATTGTTGTTGTATGCTAACCTTTCCGCTTCAGCCTGACCCCTAAACGTACATTATTAAAATCTGATTATATTGCACTCTTAGACACAGCAACCCCACCCCACCCCAATCTGGAAGGTGGTAATAATGGAGTTCATTTGCACTGGAGTTTGCATTGACACGGCTAGTCATTAAATGCTTGAAAAGATTTTTAAAATAGTGAACATTTCCACTCAAAATAAGACTGAATTTAGAAAGAGCAGGAACTTGTTTGTTTCTATTATTTCAGTGGAGAGGAAAGCACTTAATGGTGCTCAGTCACAGCTATCGTAAAATCTTAGATTTCTCCGTAATTTCTATCGACAGGCATTTAAAAGGGCTTCTATCAGAAGCCAGAAATCACCTATCAAGATAGTGATATGTGTAACTCTGTTTTTATATCTCTGTGACAGCAATAGGTTCTAGCAGATCATGTGATGCCACCTGACCTGAGCACAATCAGTGCTTCCAGGTCACAACAATGAATTGACTTTACTGCCGTGCTTCTGGTGTACCCTGCCTCCATTCCACCCTGCACCAAGACTCTCGTCTCTCCAGTCTCACTAGGAGCTAAGTCTAACAAAGAGTCCTATGCGTGCATTGCAATTGTAAGATTGCAAAATGTATTCCTCAAGCACCTCTTGGGGACATCAGAGTTGGGAGCTGGTGGGAAATCTCCTCTTCTATATAAAGAGCTAGGTGTAAGTATGAGCCCCACTGTTCTGAGGCCTCGGTTTCCTGGGAGGAGAGCTTTCCCCCTTCATCACAACCTAAATAAACTGCTTCCAAGATGGAGGGACATACAGTACGTGGCCAGTGTAGAGGCTGCACAAGGAACTGCACATCTGCCGGCTCAGTGAGTAGCATGAAGAAAGGGCCAGGGAGCACCTTTCTACCTATTAGAGAATATTTGCTATTCTTCAGACTTATCTGCCTCTGCCATTGAGGAATTACAGCTTTCTGAAAGTTGCAAACCTTCCTTCAAAGTAACACTGTCTTTTTACAATTAAAAAAAGAAGGAAAGCAGTTTAATAGTGTTCCAAAATAAAATTCATACTATCCTCAACTAAATCACCACACAAGAGCAGTGCCAAAGTTTAAGTTTTAGACATCAAGAAATAATCATTCCACCATGAGCCCCTGTTCCTGAACAGCCCTGCTGTTTTTCTAGGGTCTTTGACCTTGCCCCAAGCCTTTTCTGGCCTAGTTTGGGCATGGTCAGATTGCTGCTAACTCTGAATTGAGACATCACCATACCTTTCCACTGGCAATGTCTAGAATAGCCTTTCCCAACCAGTGTGCCTCCAGATGTTGTTGGACCACAACTCCCATCTTTCCTGACCATTGGCAATGCTGGCTGAGGCTGATGGGAGTTGTGGTCCAACAACATCTGGAGTCACACTGGTTGGGAAAGGCTGGTCTAGAAGTTAAAACAGAGCAGAAGAAGTTGCATGTGAATACTACTACTACTACTACTACTACTACTACTACTAATAATAATAATAATAATAAATATTCCTTGTCTGCAATCTGAAATGGTTTAGCCCACATTACATGGGGCTAATGTGCCTTAGTTTTAGCTCTAGGATAGAGTGCAGTAAGAGTCTCACATGAAGAGGACAATATTAGAAGTAGAAAAAAGAGGACAATACTCGAGAATTTCTGCAAGAGTGAGAATGTTCTCAGTAAGTAAGTAACCCCAGGGCCTAGGCAGCCCCACCTCCAGTCTGCAACAAGGCCTTTTCATTCTGGAGCACAATGCACCTTGCAGCCTAGGCTGTTTCTTGCTGTGGGCCATCTCTTCAACTTCCACTGTTCTGTGTATGAAACTGGATATGGCTAATTTTCCTTTCCTTTATATTCTTTTCATTAAGTGGAAATTCTAGAATGAGATTTTCCCAGAGGAAGACTTTTTTTTTTAGTTATCATGTGGGTTGAACTGATCAGAGCTTGGAAAAGTTACTTTTATGAACTACAACTCCCATCAGCCCAATCAGTGGTCATGCTGGCTGGGGCTGATGGGAGTTGTTGTTCAAAAAAGTAACTTTTCCAAGCTCTGGAACTGATTGTGTCTTTGACCTCAGCATTTTCACGTCGTTGCCCACTCCTCGGCCTCCTTTCAGGAAACCATGACTTCTCATGATGTTCATCAGATCCTAACCAACTGAAGCACCTTGCAGCTGGGTCATAGCAGTACTTCAGATGCAAAAGACTGGCCAAAGCTCCCCCACACCTCCACAGGCCACCAAAGCTGTCCCCTTCCCCCAGGTCACCAATGCTGCCTCTTTATCCCCATGGGTCACCAAAGCTCCCCCTTCCCCACAGGGGTCACCAGAGCTCTCCCTTTCATAAGCATGGCACTTTCAAATATATATATAGGAAGATAGATTCTTAATACTGTTGGATTTGTCTCAAAAACCTTGATAATTCTGGACAAAATTTGTTGTGTCCTGGAGAGAACTTCCCCATTAATTCTTGACACAGTGTATCGGTAACACAACAGGATGGTGTTCTGGATGTTATGCTGAGAGAGGAAAGACAAAACTGATCTACAAGCATCTGCTAGAGTTACTAAGAAAATTGCTGGAATGCTGTGGCATGGATATATGAAAGGTTTAATTGATAAAAGTGAGATATTGTTTACTGGGAAATAATGTCTCATTTGCTGAAGCAAAGTGATGTTGGTCCTATCCTCCAGATTGAGGCCATGTGGTGTTAATGGTCCTGTGTGTACATCCAGAAGTTCTCTCTCTTAGCTGATACAGTAGGATCAGTTGGCAACTCCATTGCAATTTTCTATACATCTGACAGGTTGTGGTTCTCAGAACTGAAATGCTTAGCAACTTGTTTCTACATTTTTTGGGTCAAAATTGAAGATTTGAGGTTTTTAAAACATGAGGGCCCCTGTAATTTTACCTACATACTGGATCAGGTGTCCGGTTGTTTGCACTCGATGATACAGACTACCTTACAGGACCTTCAGATGATGTTCTATTTGATGTGGTACACCGTAAACTGTTTTTAGAATATTTTCAACTGTAACTATTTTTAGAATGTTATTTTTAAAATGCTTTACTGATATGTTTGCCACCATGGAGTCCTTTGGGAGGAAGTGAGGGGTATAAATTCAACAAACAATAAACAAACAGAGTCCATCCTGATGCTTCTGAAGGTAGCTGTCTCCATTAGATACTCAAAAGTGATACAGTGTTTGGATTTACAAGGATGAGATCCAGAATTGTTGATAGGTGGCTTAAGTACAACTCAACTAATAGTTTGCATAGATTTGTATGCTGTAGCGGGAGGCTTGCTGATAGCTTTAGCAAGATGATCAGAGTTTGCTAACAAGGGATAGCTATGTCTGGTTGCCAGGTGATAGTTAGGAGATGCTGGGTGGAAATTTACCACAAATGGGACATGTTCTTTGTTAATTAACACTTAACCTTGATCAATGAAGTTTTCTGTAGACATGATGCAAACTTGGTAGATGTTGCAATAAATACACAGAAGATATCATCTGTGCAGAAGGTGTTCTTTAAGTTCACAGATTCTTCGTTTGTTGTTGCAAATGCATTTGATTCTGAAATCTAAGCTGAGACAGTGTTCTTGATATACTTAGGATAAGAGAACTTCTGGTATAGGTAGGTGTGGTGTGATATTAAATGCATATTAGACACATATACAGATTTCCTAAATATAATATTGCTGCTTAAGATAAAATGCTTCTTTAATAATAACTATAATGCCAAATATATACAAAAATATCATAGCTCCAGACCTGACAGCTATATTCTTCTTCCGTCTCTGTCAGATGGCCTTCTTTGTGATTACTGAAGAAGTTTGCCCAGGCGGTCTTCCATGAAGAACAGACTGTCTGAGGCACAAAGTATTGCCTCATAATATTGGAAGAGGAATAGCTGAGAGAAGAGGAAAGGGGGAAAATACATTTATTAGAACAAAAAAGCATGCAAATGTGGACTGAACAATCTCATGAGATCTTGCCCTGAAGCAAGTTGGATTGCATTCTTGAAGACAGGTCCTTGCCAAGAAACAATGTATTTTGACATAGGAGAAACAACTAGGGATGGCATTTTCTAAAACTCTCAATGTCAAGTTTATCTGCATGGATTTTTCCTAATTCCTGTCTCTCCCCCACTTTTTGTCTTTTTATTCAATACAATGCAATACATAAAAAGAGGTTGGAGGAGTAAGTAATCACAACATAACCAATTTCAGCTTCAAGTGTATTGTGTGGAATGGGGTAAAGTGCAGTACTTGCCAATTTAACAATCATCCTTTCAAACCATCAAGAGTGCCAAATAAATTCATACTTTTTTGTGATAACCCATCCATGTGTCCATAGGGCTATATAAGACACAAAGGGCCACCAAGTCGGCACAAAGGCCATTGAATCAGCACCCCCTTTTAACTTCTGCAGTGGTGAGTCAATTTCTCTGAAATAGCTTTTCCTAAACCAATTATCAGTTTGGTATGCTGAGGCTGGCCATTACTAGGCGTGCCACAGTGAACAAATAAATTATTTCTGTTTTATAAGGCAAACTATAATTTTGATCAATAAACAAAGATAACAAATATAGTCTGTGATCTAAAAAAAACTGCTTGATCTATAATTAGGCTAATCCTTTTGTCAACTAAATCACAGAACTCCTGCACGTATTTACATTCCCACATCATGTGTAAATAATAGCCCCTTTCCCTGCTTCTCTGCCAACAAAGAGAGGATCCCAACTGAAACTTGGGACAATTGAACCAGGTTAAATACCACAGGTGAACTGTTTTTAAGGAATTTTCTAGAATGTTGACCTATCTCACTCCTGCATCTCAAAAAGAAGTGAGGGTTTTTTATTGGCTCCATTAAAAATACAAACAACTCTTGCAGATTATATGCATTATTATACATTTGATTATACATATACTATTAAATGAATGTTGTACAAATATACACTCCAGATTTCCTAAAGTAACCAGCACATAAGCAGATACATACAACAATGCATAAAACTGTATAAAATACTTATGTCAATACTTATAAAATTATGCTGCTTGAATCTTTTATATATATATATAATATACATATTTTTGCAGTGGTCAAAAAGGTAAAGTGTTCTTTTTAAAAAGGTTGGATGTGAGGATGCCTGAGGTCTGTGCTTTCAGAGGGCGGTTCCAAGATGGATCCCAAACTGAGAACTGTGAAAAGAACCTAAAAAGTAAAGCCAGTTATTGTTTGCATCTTACTGGTGTAACCTACATATATTATACTGGCGCTGAAGGAAAACTGGATGCATTGGCCTCCTTGGATTTCTTCACACATTGTGAGTAGCAGTGTGATAGGAAAATGACTGTTTATGGACTTTTGAAGGAGTTTGATGCTGATCAGGAGGACTGGGTGCAGTATACAGAGAGACTGTCCCAGTACTTCATTGCTAATGATATTAATGATGATAGCAAGAAGCGTGCTATTTTGCTCAATGTTTGTGGAGCAAAGACATATGGACTGATTAGGAGTTTGGTAGCTCCTGAAAAAGACCCTCTGTTGTGCAGAGTGGTAAACGGCGGTAATGCAGCCGAAGCTCAGCTCACGGCCGGAGTTTGATTCCAACGGAAGGAGGAAGTCGAATCTCCGGTAAAAGGGGTCGAGGTCCACTCAGCCTTCCATCCATCTGTGGTTGGTAGAATGAGTATCTGGCATATGCTGGGGGGTAAAGAAAGGCCAGGGAAGGAACTGGCAAATCCACCCCATATATACGGTCTGCCTAGTAAACATCACCCTGAGTGGGAAACGACTCGCACTATAAGTATGGGGACATCTTTACCTTTTTAGCTCCTGAAAAGCCCAATCCCAAATCCTTTGAGGACTTGATTGGGATTGTCTCAAATCACCACAACCCCACGCCATCTGAAATTGTGAAGCGATTTAAGTTCAACAGTTTTTCACACTCTCCTGGGATGTCTGTGGCAGTTTATGTAGCAGAACTGGGTTGCCTGTCAGAGCATTGTGGGTTTGGAGACACCTTGAATGCCATGCTGAGGGACCAGCTGGTCTGTGGCATCAATGATGAGAGGATTCAGAGGCCCTTATTGGCAGAATCCAGTTTAGATTTTAAAAAAGCCCTGGAAATTGCAGAAAGCATGGAGGTTGCAGCTCAACACGGTTTAGATTTACAGGGGATCTCTCAAAGTCCAATGATGCCCAAGCACTTACTGTCACCATGCATAAATTATCCAGTACCACATTGGCTAAAAGGGACTGTCCAGGTGAAGAGAGAAACCACTTACATGGTGCAACTCCCTGTTTTTGCTGCGGAGGGAAACATGATGGCCACCCATGCCCCCACAGGAATAGTGAGTGCTGGTTTTGCTTGAAATAAGGCTATCTAGCCAAAATGTGCCATAGAAAAAGGGCACAGACAAAGGGGAAGGAAGGTAGCAAGAAGATACACCACATGGCAAGTACAGGGGAGCATAAGAATACAGATGAAGTGTACACTATGTACAACATTGTTAGAAAAGACTATAAAGAAAAACCACTTCAAGTGGATGTTATTGTTAATGGGAAAAGCATAACCATGGAAGTGAACACAGGAGCTTCTGTGTCTATAATTAGTGAAGCCACTTGTAACTGTTTGTGGCCAAAGAATAAAGGGTCACAGCTGAGATGACTGAAAATAATGATACGCTCATAAACTGGTCAAGAAGTCCCAGTGACAGGCAGTATTAATGTAGAAGTGAAATATGCAGAAGAGAGCTTTCAATTGCCAATGGTTGTGATAAAAGGAAGAGGCCCTAGTCTTATGGGCCGGGACTGGATAAGACAGCTGAACCTCAACTGGGCACAGATCAACAAAATTAGCTCACTTGGGACAGAAGCAATTCTTTCAAAACATAAAGAGCTCTTCAGACATGGGTTGGGTACTCTATATGAGGTAAATAGTAGGATTTTTGTGGATCCAGATGCTAAACCACTTTTTAAAACCCCTACTCTGTACCATATGCTATGCATTACTAAGTGAAGCAAGAATTAGATTGACTTCAGGCTAAAGGTATTATTGAACCTGTTCAGTTCTCTGAGTGGGCTGCTCGAATTGTCCCTGTATTGAAGCCAGATTGTACTATAAGGATTTGTGGAGACTGTAAAGTCACTGTGAACCATGTAGCACAGCTGGACACATACCCCATTCCTGGAACTGAAGATCTATACGCCACCCTGGCTGGAGGAAAAACTTTCACAAAAAATGACTTAAGTGATGTGTACCTTCAGATTCCTCTTGAAGAAAGTTCAAAACAGTATGTAACCAATACTCATAAAGGACTGTTTCGTTACAATCAACTCCCTTTTGGAGTTTCTGTTGTCCCTGGAATTTTTCAAAGGGCTATGGACAATTTGTTCCACGCTATGCTGCATTTCTGTGTGTATCTTGATGATATTCTGATTACAGGAACAACAGAGGCAGCACATTTGCAGAACCTAGATCAAGTACTATAAAAGCTGTCATTTTCAGGTATGTGCCTCAAGAAAGAAAAGTGCATTTTTCAGGCCCCAGAAGTTGTGTATCTGGGACACAAAATTAACGCAGCTGGCATAAACCCTGTGGAAGAGAAGGTATGTGCCACATTACTGAGGTACCTGCACTAAAGCCAGTTTCAGAACTGAAGTCCTTTTTGGGGTTGCTAAACTATTATGGCAAATTCTTACCCAATTTGAAACAGTATTGGCACCATTACACAGACTTTTACAAAAAGGAATAAGATTCCATTGGGGTCAAGAGCAGGCAAGAACTTTTGCAGCACCAAAGAACTTGTTGAAGTCATCCATGCTTCTTATTCATTATGACAGTTGTAAAGAACTTCTCTTGTCTTGTGACGCTTCTCCATATGGAGTGGGAGCCGTGTTAGCCCACCAAATGCCTGATGGATCAGAGTGTCCCATTAGTTATGCATCAAGATCCCTATCCCAGCAGAAAAAAAAACTATTCACAGCTAGAACATGAAGGGTTAGCAGTGGTTTTTGCAGTAAAGAAATTCCATTCATATCTATATGGCAGATGCTTTGTCATACAATCAGATCATAAGCCCCTTCAGGGTCTGCTGGGAGAGAACAATCCAGTACCCCCAATGGCATCTGCTAGATTCCAGAGATGGCCCTTGACGTTATCTGCGTATAACTACAAATTTGAATATAAACCTGGTCAAGCCTGGTCAAGTAATGCTGATGCCCTTAGCAGACTTCCACTACCAGATTGCCCAAAGTCAGTACCTCAGCCTACTGAAAACATTCTTCTTATTGAATTGATGTCCACATCCTTGATAGATGCAGCAAACAGAGACAGACCAAGATCCTCTAGAGTGTGAAAAATGGTCACAAATGGATGGATTGAGGGGAGGAGCACAGATTTACAGATGTACTATCAGCATAGGGAGTCCTTAAGTATCCAGGATGGATGTTTATTATTGGGGTCTCTGATAGTAGTACCACCAGGGAGTTGGTCTTCTGTGCTAAAATTGTTACATGAAGCACATCCTGGCATTGTATGGATGAAGGGATTAGCATGTAGTTATGTGTGGTGTCCTGGAATAGACCAGCAGATTGAGACAGCGGTGTGGCAGTGTGGGACCTGTCAATCTAACTGCCATGCTCCTCAAAAAGCACCCTTACTTCTATGGGAATGGCCACAATGACCCTGGGCAAGACTTCACATTGATTATGCTGGCCCATTCATGGGAAAAATGTTCTTAATAATAACAGATACACATTCTGAATGGTTTGAAGTTCACATTGTGTCATCCACTACTCTGAAGCAACTGTGGATAAACTCTGCCTGTCTTTTTCTACTTTTGGATTACTGGAAGTAGTGGTAAGTGATAATGGGCCACAATCTACAGGTCTAAGTTTCCAAGAATTTATGGAGAAAAACCACATCAAGCATGTAAGAATTGCTCCACATCACCCATCTTCCAATGGCCTAGCAGAAAGAACTGTGCAGACCTTGAAAGATGGACTAAAAAAAATGGCATGTGGCAGCTTAGAGACTAAATTAGCCAGATTTCTTTTCCAGTATCATGTTACACCACATTCCACCACAGGAAAATCACCAGCAGAACTATTAATGCATAGGAAATTGTGTACACACCTAGACATTCTACACCCTGATGAGGCTATTAAGGTGTGTGAGAAGCAGGAAGCACAAAAATTCTACTATGACTTAAAAACAGCATCAAGAACCCTAACCATGGGCAACTTAATTTATGCCCTTAATTTTGGGACTGGACCTCATTGGCTGGCAGGTCGTCTTGTAGCACAGGCAGGGCCCCTCTCATGGGTGGTGAAATTACCAGATGGGAGGCATATTCGGTGACACCAAAATGAAGTGCATTTATACCATGGAGAAGAGTTTCCTGCAGAAGGTCCACAGACTGAAGTAGAAGAGTAAATTGATGTGGAACCATTACACTGCCCACTTGATACAGCCAGAGATATTGACAGGCCCACAATTTCTGCATCAGATCCTAACACTGATTTAGAGGTGTCTCCTGCTGAGACACCTGCTGAGATAGAACATCCAGTGACAGTGGTGGACAAGCCAGGAACACCCACAGTTGCACTACGCCATTCAAAAAGAATTCCTAAGCCCAGGTAGAGGCTAAATTTATAAACACAAGGGATGTTAAGACCAATGTATCTGGTGTTTAGTAATATAGGTAGATTATATGTTGATAGTATAAACTAAAGGGGGAGGAGTGTAAGATATGTTCATGTGGTTGCCACCTAGTGGCCAAAAAGGTAAAGTGTTCTTTTTAGAAAGGTTGGATTGAGCATGCCTGAGGCCTGTGCTTTCAGGGGGTGGTTCCAAGACGGATTCCAAACTGAGAACTGTGAAAAGAACCTAAGAAATAAACCGAGTTATTGTTTGCATTTTACTGGTGTAGCCTACGTATATTATAAATACTTATGTCAATACTTATAAAATTATGTTGCTTGACTCTTTATATATGCAAAAAGCGATCCAATGCAGGCAGAGCTTGATTGACTTGGAACCTCCAAATTCCATATATAAATCTGTATGTTGATATACTGATTCCCCCTTCATCCCTAGAGACAACAGAGGAGGGAAAGGGGAGTGGAGGCAGGGTTAAATATGGAAAGAATATGCATTATTTCAGTTATGCATAATTAAGCTCAGTTACAGGAGGGCCTGAGGACTTGTGTGTTGTGCCAAAGGCTTTTTTAATCCAAGCCAGGGGTCTGCGCAAGAACCTGCATTCAGTAGGAGTGTTCAGCCATTGCTACTTCCCAAGTAGTAAGATAAAAACTTTAAGGGCTTCTTGACATGTACTCTTTGCTTTTTCTTTTCTACTGAGTACATCCCACACACACCCACATCTAGGTTCTGTAGAAGTCTTACAGGTGAGATTGTGTAGCTTCCAGCCCTAGCACTTATCTTTCATAGACATTAACCAGTGTACCACTAAGTTTCAATGCTACAGTGGAGACTTCAATTCTAGTTTGTTTTTTTAAGAAATCCAAACCCTGATTTGAAATGCTATGTCTTCAAAGGGTCCATTTCCAATGGATATCTTGACCCCCAAACCTTACATTTCGTTCTCTTACTTTGTATTCTTTCCAAGAGAAAGAGCAAAATGCAAGAGCCCACATGACTGAAACCCTGCAAACTCGAAATCCTTTGAAAACTCTCTAAATTCATCAAGGACTCACCATGTCAATGAAAACCTTTACAAACAGAACCCTTGTTTATTTCAATGTGTGGCTTACTGGACATTTCAAATGTTTCCTCAAACAATTTGGACTGGTAAGACATTACTGTATTTTCATAGTGAGGAAGAGTGCATGCTTCACAACCTCTCAAAACCTGGCTAACCTGCATATTAATGTCCAACTACATCCTCTCAGTTCTTACTGTGGTCTTCTTCATGTCATTTAGGGCCATATTGATTAGAATACTAGCCACATTGTCATCAATATTGCTGGCTGGCATTACGAAAGTGGGCAGGAGCTCATTGATGTGCATATGATGTTTTACAGGCACCTGTATGGTATTAAAAACAAGTGGAATGAAAATGATATAAACAATTGTTTGGTGTGTTCATGTGTGAGTAAGAGAATGTAATTTCCAAGATGGCTACTTGTGAAACCAACCAATATAGAAAGTCTAAGAGTCAAAACACAATACTTAAATATAATGTGAGGTGGGTTGCTGCTAGAGAGAGGGTCTTTTCAGTGGTTGTGCCCCACTTATGGAATGCCTTCTCCAAGAGATGCTCACAGTATAATCTTTTAAGTGCCAGCAAATACCTTCTTGTGTCCCCAGGTCTTTTCATCACAATCCACCTGGCACACCAAGTTCCCGTTTGCTGAGTCTTATACAAATTTTTAATTGTTTCAGTTGTTTTAACTGATCTGTTGTATGTGGGGGGTTTTTTGGAGGGGGCCAGGTTGAACTTTTTTCTGTTACGATTTATTTTACTATTTATTACGAATTGTATTTTGTATTTTACTGTTTACTGTGTTGTAAAAACTCTTATGGTTCTCTCGGGTAGAGAAAAGATCAAACAAGTAGCCAGCAAATTCAAGGCTTTATTCACTACTGCAGTAGGGCTAAACAACATACATTTCACAGCAAAGGGTGAAGCATGGGTCACACACCCCTTTCTGCTTCGCCTTTTTTATATGTTTTTGAAGATCAAAAGATCTTCAAAGAGAGGCGCACACAAAGGCTTATCTCACCAGGCAGGAAGGAATGTGCAGAACAAGACACAAAACATACACAGTTGCGTATGTGAATGTAGCGTGCAAGTCTCATGTTGTCCTGGGATACGGCCTTGACTTTATCTATTTTACTTTTACTACAACTGTATTTTACTGTAAACTGCCCGGAGAACATGGGTGGGCAGTGTACATATGTTATGAATAAATAGCAAAATACAATATTTTAAAAGTATGAGAGAACTGAAATGAAAAATTAGTATCCCAATTAATTTGTATCCTTGAATTTAGACGTATGCTCCCAAATAAGGGTGTGCTTGAATATTACACTACACTCCAATATTGGTATTCAGCAGCGGGGGTCTTAAGCTGCTGATTTTATGAACTATGTTTTATAGATTGTGTAAATTCAGTTGTTCTTTGGGAGTTACAGTTGATCTACTCTTATTTTAATATGTAAATGATCTTGGAGGAATTTTATTTGGAAAACTAAAATTAAAATGTATTAAAATAAATAAATGCCAGCAGAATTATGAATTAAACATTGTTCCCATAAGCAGACTCCTTCACTGTGGAGCGGAAATTCAATTGTATGAAGCACCCATCATTCTTAAGTTACCCACAAGCCCATCTTCCTAGTCACCTCACTTGAAAAATCTTAGATCCTCACCATAGTCATCCAAATCCTCTTCCTGGTTCCTTATCTTCTTCCTCTTGGTCATTTTTTTTCAAACAAAGAAAAAGCTGATATAGAGAAATGAAATATGGTTGCATGAATCAGTCCCATAATCACACATAAGGTTTATTCTTTGATGTGCTCAGGGTTCAGAAACTGTAGTGATTAGCCTCATCTTGGTTAATGTAGCCCCAAAATAAACTCTTTCTCATCTGTTACGAAGATCCATCTTGACAGTGTTCAGATGCGGTCTGTTAACTTGTCTTCTAACATGACATCAGAATTACATGTTTGCATTCAGCCTAGGCTATCCCCATGCCAACAGCAATGACCAGTAAACCTCTGCAACTAGGTAACCATCAGCCTGACCATTCATTTGTTTCTATCTAGACCATAGATGTTTATTTTTTGCCCCTATAACCTATGCCTGAAGAAGACTTGTGTGTAATCTGAAAATCTTCTTCTGCTGTTAAAACAAATTAATGGAGTAATTTCATTTGCTGGCTGTATTAATGCTCCTCCATCATCCCCCTTTTATAAAAAGAAGGTACCAATGTAATATTGCTTATGTCCATGATGACCCTTGGATCCTAAATTATGATCTGAAGATTTTTCCTTACTCATTTTGGTTGCCTCATATAATTTGCTTTAAGGGAATGTACCCTATAATATGAAAATTCATGCGGATCATAAAGACATTTCTGATGCACTTCAGTCATACATTAAATTGCACAGCTTAACAGAATCTCTTCTGTGGAGTATTTGGCTTGACTCCTTAGTCAATGGCAGAGTTCCCTAGGTTCACATGTACATATTCAGGAGAGAGCCATGTCAGATGAGGTGATAAGCAGGGAGAAAGAGACAGCATGATTGATACATACTTCCTATCCAGCTGAGCAGATGTGTAATTCCTTCCAATTTATAAATTTACTGTAGGCATCTCCACCATAGGAAGCTTGTGCATCTTTCTTCCAGGTGAAAGAAGAAAGGAGATGAAGCATGGGGAACAGGAAGCATAACACAACAGACTATCCTTATCCTTCTTTCCTATTTTCATAGCCTCATAAATCAGACAATTCTAGATTGCCGAGATTAACCATTGGGGGACCTTAAATGTTGCTCCAGAAAAGATTGAACCATTATATGTCTGTGTTGCTGAAGAGAGAAAAACTTTTAGTACTATGTTTCATAGTAGGCTTGAATTCTAAACTGAACTGACCAAGTTAGCCTTCAGTTATCCAAATGGAAAATAGAAGAAAAGTACATTAGAGGTAAAAGTATCTGATACCTAATTCTGATATCTGAAGAGTTTTTGATAATGTAGGGATGCTTCAGATGCTCTTGGAGGTCGCTGATTCATAGGGTCACCATAAGTCGTAATTGACTTGAAGGCACATAACAACAACAACAGGGATGCTTCAGGAATCCAGTGGTGAATAACTATGTGAAATGATCTGATCTCAGATTAATTTGGGAACTCAGCTATCCATCAGATTCTGCATTTCTCTTAATGTTGCAATGATGTTCTCAACAGTTAATCATATACATTTGACAGGTTTTCTTTATAATGCACATCTTAATGCAGAATAGAACAGAATTATGGTTAAGAACATGTGTGAAAGTGACATGAAACGTAAAAAAACCAAAAACACAGATTTACCCCGTTTTACAAAAATGGAGATTCTATTGCAAAATAAACTAGGTGATGGGGGATAATCTGCTGACCTTTTAAGCATTTGGGCCAAAGTAGACATTATGTTAAATGCACAGCTGCTGATGAAAATGGCAGCCACACACCTAGCTCCCCCTTCCCCTATCAAATAGAACTTGCTTGCATCCTGATGCATCCTTTCTGCATTTCCCCACCTCCACATCAATAGCGGAAGCTGATGAACAAACATAAAGTGCCACACCATCAGGACATATATTAATTCTGTCTTATCCTGTGAGGAAGAAGGGGGGATAGGCACTCTACCATTTGACAGCTGTGCATTAGTCAAAATGGCTACTTATGGACTTTAAGAACAATCCTAAGCAAGTTTACTCAGAAGTAAATGTGGATGTGATGTTAAGCACATGATTGACTCAATGAATCCTTCATTTTTCTTTGCTAAATAACAGCTGTGCTGTGGAGGGTATCCTGATTGAAATCATAGTGTAAGGGGAGAGGGAAGTTAACCTTTTCACAAAACCACTATTTGCCCCAGTGGGAGATTTTCTCCCAGAGCAGCCACAGGGATCTGAAATCTGGATCAGGATCATTGCAGAGGCAAAGGATTATATCATCTCTCCCTACCATGCTACAGCTTTGATCCAGATTATATCCCCATACACATACACTTATGGTTGCCAGGTCAGAAGCATCCCAAAGCCCGAGATTTCAGGGCCAGGCCCTAGTGATGTCATGGGGGCAGGTCATAGTGATGCCATGGGGATGGGCTATAGTGGTGTCATGGGGATGGGCCATAGTGATGTCACAGGGGCGGGCCCAAGTGATGTCATTAAGCATGATACATTAAGCATCAACCACAGTTGCTTGGAGCATACAATTCAAATGCCTGCTTCCTCACTAGAGGTTAATAGAGAATATGCAAAAGGATCAATATCCCCAGACAAAGGAGGAGGAAGAAGGAGGTAAATAACCCCACCCTTTAAGAAAGTTACATCATGGTAAACAAACATATAGAGATATCCCCAATACTGATTAGAGGGAACATCTCCCTATCAAAGGGGGTGCCATGCACCCTTGCTTATTCCAACAGCTTTAATGGTAGGGCAGGCACTATTGCAGATTTTTTTTAAAATAGAAGCATGAGGTCTGGGTTGGCAAATGACCATTCTAGTGCTAATACTATACATGGTTCAAGATAATTCAAGCAGAAATTAAAATAGCCTTCTTTTTTTGCTGGCCAGTTTTGACAGTAAAGCAATAGCTGTAATGGAACTAATTGCATTTCTTGTTCTTAGCAGAAGACTTAAATATTTTAGACATAGTCACATGGTTTCTATATATCCGATTTTACCTCCTTTCCTGTCTAATAGCTTTCCGTATACCTTAATCCCATCTGCTTTTATTTGGCCTTCAAAATCAGATCGTGATGACAGAAGGTTAACCTTTACAACAGTATGCTTTTTGTAAACCATTTCTTTCCTGAAAAGCTTAACCTGAGGGGCCAGAAAAGGGGCCAGAAAAGGGTTGAGGAAAGGTGTATCGTTTCAGAAGCCTGTAGAGCAATACCATGACTGACTGCCTCCAAAGCTAGAGGCAAGATATTCAACATGAAAAGGGAAAGTGGTAAAAATAAAATCATTCATATATGTAATAGCTGACTCAACTGCAAGCGTATACCCATCCAACTGAGGAAAGCCGTAAGTAAAAAAACCCTGAACTTGGTCACAAATAAAATTAATGATTTGACATCCATTGTTCTCAGATGGCTCACACATACATCACTTGTTTTCTCTAAACTTGATGACACACAATGTGATGGTTGCTGAATGTGTGAGATTCCTCTTCTGAAAACCAGCATTCTCTGAGAGGTGGTGAAAGTTCTGTTTGAATTGTTACATCTTCATTGGTACACACAACATGCAAGTTGTCAGTTGATGTTTGTAAGTGGGGAGGAGAGTGGGTCTTCCCCATAGCATCATCCCAATAAAGGGACCACACAGATCAAACACAACCTTTAAATAAAACATTGGGTACTCAGCAAGATAAAAGACTACCTGGACAAAAATGTCTTCACCAACTAGAGAAACAGCCAGAGAAGTAGTACCCTGTGCTTCAAAGGACAAGTTGTTTCATGCTGTTGATAGAGCCATTGAAAAGGCCCCAACTCTTGTCACCATCACCCATGCCTCCACTGTAGGTGGGACACAGGGAAGGGCTTTATATGTTGGCATATGTTTTGTTTTCACTGTGAAACATGGAAATTAGAGATTGGGTTGGGAGGGAGTTGTTCTTTCCCATATTTCAGGTCATATGTGACACTTTCTTACATGCAGTTAATCACAAGTAAAAGTGAGCAGAATAAATGTTCTTAAAATATACTGCTTTGGAGGAATTTCATTTGCATATATCAAAGGATGGGCCTAGGAGCCTTGCCATTTAACCATTCAAATTGCTGCTTGTGACCTGAGCAATATGTTTATTAGTATCATTTTGGATTTTAAATTAAACATTACAAAAGCTCCACTAGTTACTACTTCTGTTTCCAGACTCTGTTCATAGTGTTGGTTATAACCTTTAAAGCCTAAATGATTTGAGACCCAAGTATCTAAAGGACTGTTGAGGTATAGCTAGTGATGGGTGAGAATTTTGATTCAGTTCACATTTCAAGCAGAATTTATCAAATTCACAATTTCCGAAACAATATAAGTGAAACACAGCCATCCTTTGAAATTTGCATTTATTAGAATTTTGGGATGCAGCTCGCTAACTAAACATTCACAGAAATGTATATATTAGGGGAAGGTGTGCATAAAAATGAATACATGAGTGAAAATAACATGTAAAAAGGCATGAAGTGATGAGAAATGACTTGCAAAAATGTGTACCTTTGTCAAAACTGCCTACAAAAATGTGTTTATTTGGAGAAATTCACACTAAAATGATGGAGAATTTTCATGGGGATTTTTTAAAAAAAAAAAATTACAAATCACTATAGAAATGTAGAGAACTGAATTTAACCCTGGAAAAATGAGGAACCGAGAGAACCAAAACAGACAGATCTTCCCATCCCTAGGTGTAGTGGATGGTGTGTTGTGGCAATGGCGTTCATCTGATCTCTGGTTGGTTGCGTCATTGCTGTTGACTGAGATGAAGAGGGGGAGGGAGGGGCAAGGTGGTGATGAGGTTGGCATGGTGCAAATACACCAGTTGAGCCAACCCAGTGCTCCTGCTGGTACATTTTCACTGCCTCAACCTCACTGCCACCTTGCCCCCCTCCTCTACATTAGGGTACACAGCAACAATGTGACTGACTGGAATTCAGGTGAATGCTGACACCCCACCATGCTGTCTGCTACTGCTGCCATGTCCCATGTGAAGCTGCCAGCCATTTAAGGCTCTCCTCCAAGTACCCCACCTTCGGCAGAGGCTACTGAAGAGAGGGCCTTTTTAGTGATGGCACCCTACTGGTGGAACCCCCTCCCCCAACATGTGTACCTGACACCTTCTTTACTGTCTTTCCAGCACCAGGCAAAATCCATTTTATTCTATTGTGCTTCTAATGGCTTTTTATACATTTTGGAAGCTTTCCACAAACTTCTTGTTGCTGCTGTTTTCATTGGTTGTTCTGACTGGTTTGTTGGTTTGTTAGATGCTTTTACTACTGCTGTATGGTTTTTATCATTGCATGTTATTTGTGTCCTTTACGGTTGTTTAGTATAAGCTGTCTCAAGCCAAAGTAACACCAAATAAAGCATTACATGTTATCTCATCCTTCACTTCCCATTGAGAACAACAACTGAGGCTTTTGCAGAAACATCCCCTTATGCATTTCAACTTCTAACTTTGAGATGCTGGCAAAGGACACTTGGAAACCACTGAGGTGCGTAATAAATGGTGGTGTTGGGAGTAGGGATTATGATAGGGACTGGATAAGAAACCTCTGGTGATTGGATTGAACCATGAGGCTGCTTAATGATTAGAGCAGGCCAATTTTATTTCACGTTTTTCAATAGAAAATGGAAGTTCACATCTCTGAAAGGTTGTGAACAAGTCATAAGCTTTAAACCTGCTGTCCTTGTACACAAAAATGTAGTAGGTTTCTATCAAAATGATTCAGTTTAAAGTATATTTTTTTCAGTCACAGTTTGTGTCCAATATAACTTTTCTCTCTCTCCCGCAGGCAGCCAATAAAATGTGTGCTGTCACTACATCTGACTGTCCAACCCTCAGTTTAAAGGAGCCGTTAGCAATTTCTAATCTTCCTGGGCATTTTTTTCTCTCCAACAGGTATCTTTTCAAGAGAGGAGGTTTGGAAATCAAACACCTTTGTTGTGTGGGTTTGTTTGACCCTAGAAGTGCCAAGATTTGAAAGGAATAACTTCAGCAGTTGTAGACTCATTCACAGTTTATGAAAACTTATGATAGTTATTTTTTTGTTTGGACAGAAGCAGGACTGAAAGGCCACATAGAAGCTGAGGGGGAAAAATGCCTTTTGTACTGATAAAACTGGCAGCTGTAGAAGTGGAGACACATGAAATAACTATTAACACAGCATCACTGCTTAAGACCTGTGCTCACTTCTCAACTGTATGTTTCAGTGCCAATGGTTAACTTCCTCACCCCAGTCTTTCACTATCCTTGCAAAGCCCACCCTACTGTTAGACAAAGTGAGGCAGTCAGAACTTGGGTGTCATGAAGGGCATTTAATTTATTATTATTATATTTTTATTGCCAAAGGGGGGGGAGAAGAGCTTGTGGGATTTTCTGCCTCAGGTGCCAAAGTAACTGAGCAGCCTTGCATTTTGTGATATGTATGTCATTCACTGCTGCACCTCAGGTAGCAAACAGGGTTGGACTGGCCCTGCATTCCCTGGGACGAGAAAAATGTGTGTTGAGTGTGTGTAGGTGTATAGAGACTGGTCTTATCTATATGGAATAGATCAAATCCACACATCACCTTCCCCAACCATGCCCCACATCCTCCAACATGAAAGTGAACTCAGGAGCGCAGCCTAAGGGCAGAAGTGCCACAATTCTTGCCTTGTTGCAACAATATTTTCCAGAAAAACCATCTTTCCTTAGACCAAAAAGTTTCTATGTACTGGATAATGGTTCCGTACTAGAAGCACTGCTTTCCCAGATTCAAGCACTTACATGCTTTCCTGTTTATATATATTGTATAAGCAAACTGAACACCATACATGGGGCACACAGGAGACCTTCATTTCTTACTTACTCCACTACTTTTGCTTTGGTGACTTGCAGATTAATGTACTTCTACAGGGAGTTAGGGAAAGCCACCTATATGGATCAATATCCTAATGGATCACCTCTCATGAGACATCTGCATCAAGTGTCTAATTGTTTCAAAACTGGTTCTCATCTTGAAATCCAGCAGGGTCACAGCTCGGCACATTTTTGAACCCTGGAAACCCAGGATTCCAAAGTATACCAGAGTATAAAAGCTTCTCACAGCAGGCAGTCACCCTTGAAGTTGCAGAGAGTGATGGAGACCGGAATGGGGGCGGAGTTAGCATGGTCATGCACACTCTCCCTTCCTCTCATGTTTAGCTAAATCCCATTGTGAATGCCTGAACAGGGCTTCTATATAATGGTTTTGTTAATAAATCTGGTTGAATCTGCATCAAAAGTCCTATCGTGTTTTATTCTTATCTTACACTCTCCTTTCCCTTGTGCAGCTTGTGCAACTAAAAGTAGGCCAGGAGCAAGAGAAATGCCTAATTTACCAAGATTACAGTCTCCAACAGAATCTACAGTTCATAATTACCATGTAACCTTCCCCTCCTATCGATTTCTTTTGTTTATTTTCTAAGGATTCTTGATGTGCCAAGCAATCTGCTCAAAGCCCATCCTTTTGTATAGCTTTGCATTATACACTGAACACATTAATCTAAATAAGAGTTGATGTAGGGATATCTATAATTTTCTACTGTGAAAACTGCAGATATTCTGTTGCAGATGAGTGTTTGAAAAAGTCTGTATGTCTGTGAATATGGAAAAACTGAACAACTGGATGGGCAAGTTGATGCATAGGCAAGATAATTATGGATAATAATGTGCATGTGAGAGGAGCCAGTGTCTCTTTGCAGTACTTCTCTGTCTTACTTCTTCTCGACTCCGTCTTTTTGGTTTCTTCTCTTCTTTCCCACCTCATCCTCTCCGCTTGGCTGCACAGTCTCTGCATAAGTGTGTTGTCTCACCACAGGAATAACAGGTGGTGAGACAACAGCCAGTTCAATTCTCACTGGCTCCTCTTGAGTCCTATTAGGCAAAGTAGACACCTGTGGTGTGTGACATGGGCACAAGACTCATTGCTCACCCTAGACACTGAGGTCACTCGAAGCAGTCTTAGTCCCCTCCTTCATGATGTCCTCAGTTGCACCTCTTTACTTATCCATGGAAGTGAATGGCTGCCATTGTCTGCCACCCAATTAAACAGCAATAGTGAGTGACACAGTATGTCAAATTTGTGCTCTTCACACTGGGTAGCCTGCCCTCTCCTGAAACACAGCTGTCAAGGAGAACAAAACATCTCTGTATGCAGAACATAGATATACTGCATCACTACCATCCCTGATTCTAGGGCCCTTGCAATATACAAACCCTCCCTCCATTATTCCTTTTTTATCATAAACATGATATACATAACACATCATAAATATATGTATATGCTAAAGGAAATGTAAGCTGAGCAATTAATGTGCATAATAACCGCTCATTGTACTCATTCACCAAGCCTCATGGAGAATGTGCACATTATTCTTCTCATTTCTTTTCTCCCAGGCATTTTAGCATGTTTTAAATTGTTTTATATTTTTAAATTGTGTTTTAAATTGTTTTTGAAAGATATGTTTTTAAATTTGTATATTTCTTTTAATGTTTTCAGTTACTGTAAACCGCCCAGAGAGCTTTGGCTATGGGGCGGTATATAAGTTAAATAAATAAATAGATAGATAAATAAATTACTGTGCATATTACCTGGTCAATACATAATCTCCAACAGAATTTGGGAAATGTGCATTTTGAACATTCTCTGGGCAATATACAGATTCTCCTGTCAGTATGCATAGTCTCCAAGAAACATGCATTTTTTTTTTACTATCTCTTGTCAGAAGGGTACAATCTGCACCCCCTGGGTTGCTTCTGGCCCACTGCCTAATCATACACATCCTGCAACATACCTTCCCACTGAACAGCAGAGCAGCAAGACAACTGGGGACTCCAAATAAAGATAACATTGGCCCTTTAAGGATCCACACTATTTAGTCAGGAAGGCAGAGCTTATGAGGGATGTACTGGTGGGAGGAAGTGACCCATAAGGTGTCAGTTGACCTCCAGCCTTTCAGGGAGCAAGTAGCTCACTTGGGTCACGTTCATGCTATACATTGAAAACACTTTAACATGCATGGAGAACTCTTTGTTTGTTAAGGGTGCTGGGAACTCTAGCACTGTGAGGTCAGCACCCTTAACAAAGTACAGTTCCCAGGATTTGGGGGACGTCATGATGGTTAAAGAGGTATAAAAGTGATTTAAATATATGGTATGGATATGATCTTGGAGTTCTCCCTGGTGCTACCTGTGGGCAACTGCTGCAGATGGATCAGAAGGAAATGATAGGAAGGAGAATGGACAGGGAGATCAGGAATCATAGTTTACAGCATTTTCACCTAAAGGGAGGATAATTACAGCATTATCAGGGAAAAGCAAAAGAAGATGTCTACATAATTATCATACATCTTAAATCACTCAGAGATTTGTCTCTGTTGGTGATTTAGTTTCTCTGGCAGGCTAAGAAAAAAAAGTTTGCTTTCTTTGGAGTTTGATGTCATTCCCAAAAGAGTGGGCACATTTTGTATGCTGGCTCTCTTGCTATTGATTTTATTAGGAATCAAACACTGCAGCCAAATTGCTATGTTTATTAGAACACCTGTTAACTGTAATAGTAAGTAAACTTTTAAACTTACATGGAAAAATCTATGGCTTGCAACTATACTATGATTTGTTAGCTTGCTCTAAACATATCTTTGTGGTCTCCTCTGCTGAATGGTTACATGTTTTTCATATATTCCAAAGCAGGTTTTATCACTTTTCTTTATGCCTTGAACCATTCTGAGTCCTTCTCCCTATCTATGTTTCCTATACAGTTACTACTAGGCACCATGAGCGGGAAAGGTGGTCCCTACATAGATAAACCAAGCTCTGTCTTCTGCCATTCCACTCCTAAAACACTTAATTTTCCTTCCAGTTCCTTCCTGAAAGCAGTTGCCCATGGAATCTGACCTGATCAGACTTGACAGAATCCCTTTTAAGATTCCACCTTATTTTGACTGTTCAACCCCTACACAGCCTTTTTCACCCTCAGTTTATCTAGGTTGTTCCTGTGTCCTATCTTGCCTTGCTGCCAATTACCCATGATGACCTCTGACTTTCTGTCCTTATACTGGTATAATGCACTTCTAGGAATGCTCTCCAGCTACCCAGGAAGGGCATAGGCCAGTTCTGAAGAACTGAAATTGTTTTGTATTAGTTATATCTGTAGTCGGAGCCAGCTTTGACCATTCCATCACAGGAAGCCATCTTAAAACAGCTCCAGCAAAGTCTGCTTTTTAAAATGCTTTTAAATGCATTTAGAAATAGCCACTTTAAATGCTTTTAAATGTTTTTAGATTTTTAAAAATTGTTTTAAATATGTTTTATTTGATTTTAACTTGTGCTGTTTTCAACCCTGGGAGGAAGGGTGGGATACTACTACTACTACTACTACTACTACTAATAATAATAATAATAGATCCAGGGTGGTGTAGTGGTTAAGGTGCTGCACTATGACCTGGGAGGCCAGGGTTCAAATCCCCACACAGCCACAAAGCTCACTGGGTGACCTTGGGCCAGTCATTGCCTCTCAGCCTCAGAGGGAGGCAATGGTAAAACCACCTCTGAATACCACTTACCAAGAAAACCCTATTCGTAGGGTCAACATAAGTTGGAATCGACTTGAAGGCAGTCAATTTCCATTTTTTCAACAACAACAACAACAACAACAATAATAATAATGAAGTTTTGCATCCACTTTATTTCATGTACTGCATCTGATGTCACACCTTTTGCATTTGGAAATAGCTATTGAAGAATAGCTTTGCACTTCCCTCCCCCTCAAAAAGGTAACTGGATCCATTGGTGCAGTTAGGCAATTTTACATTAGTTTGGTGTGTAAATTTAAATGGTCTTATAGGAAGGTCCCTATTTGATAGTTACTACTTCACTCACTTGAAATAATGATAAGCCAGTCCTGGTTCTTTTTTGTTCATTCTGCTGGGTGGGGACCTGGACATCTGCCTCACAGTTCTACCTTGATGGCACCAGTGACTAGTTTCATTCCGGGGGAAGGAGGGAGATGTCATGTGAATTCTGCTGAAGACTGAAAATCAGAGCAATTCCTTCCAATATTTGCTGCTTGCTTCACATGGAGTGGCATGACTAGCCCTGGAGATCCATGGAGCAATGGCATTTGACTCTGTATGTCTCTAATTTTAACCCCTAATGATTCATTTGTGGAAGTAATCTGGGTAGTTGAACACTGCTCCCTCCATCACTGCCAGAAATTGGTGGCTATAACCAGGGCTGTGTGGCTGCCACAGTGATGCTGCCGTCTCCATTCCTTCCCCTTGCTCACAGCCCCTTCCACTTCTTTTCCCCTGCTACAGGACACCTAAGACTCGCCACTGGTTGAGGCCTTCATGAATGATCTCAGCATGGAGATGATTCTGGGTCATGAAAGTGTATCAGTGCATAGAAGTCTACTTCTACTACATTTTCTTCTGTTGATCCCAAATTCCAGAGCCAATGACAAAAACTACACTGAATTTAGGATGAGCTTAAACAACATTAAGACGGATGTGTTCAACTCAAAGCATCTTGAATGTGGACCTGCCAAAAAGAAAGGATGCCCGATATTCTTGCAATTCAATGGGAGTAGCTGAGGACTTTAATTATGGAACTGTCTTTTGGCTGATTGTAGTGAAGGTTACATGGAGGAGAAGACAGTATTTGCCACCAGGATCCAATTCTTCACAATTGAAATAGCCTGTAACTAAGAAGGGGCAACAGTGTTGTTTATAACAGTTCCAAGTCAGCCTTATTTATTTATTTATTTATTTATTAGTCGCCCATCTGGCTGGCTGTCCATCCACTCTTGGCGATGTACAACATAGGCATACAATACGTAGGCATTAAAAATCTAAAAACAATGAAGAGGTTAGCTCTAGGTGAGACCTTTTGGTAGCAGATACAGTGCAATACATTCAAAAGGGGAAAGGGACCATGCTTTGCGCCAGCTAGCTGAGCTCCTGGCAGTTCCTACTTCATGACAAAGGTAAAAGTCACAGCTGCTGCCTAACAGACCTGTGGAAATAATGGTAATGCATTTGCAGTCACAATTGTAGCAACTGGCTCTTGCAACTTCTAAGATCTGGATACTTTTTAACGGGTGATGTGCCCAGGCAGATCTTATTTTAGTGCTGTTCCAAAGCCTGTCCTCCAATTTCTTGAAAGTTTTATTCCCCTACAAAAGGTTTTTGTTTTCCTGACTCATTTGCAGGGTGCTTTAGAATTTCTTTTAAATTTTGGTGAGATTGGCTCCAGATTACTCAGTGAGTTTCTTGGTTGAAACGAAATGTGCAAGACCAACACTTTCCCAGACTACAACACACTGGCTCTGTTATGCCACAAAGGCTCTCGTCATTTCTTTATCATTACTGTTTAAATGTTGTACTTGGTAATAGTTTATAGCAGGCATGGATAAATCATTTGTAGTCTGTGTCATTTTTGCATGTGTTTGCTCACCCATAAGTCTGTTATGTCCCATTTCTGCATCAATTTTGCTTTTATATATATATCTTTAAATATGTGTTTCTCACATATTTTCTCTCAAGTACATATTTTCAATGTATTTTGAGATTATTTTTTAACTAAGAACTGTACCATTTGGGAAGTGTGAAAGCTGCTGAATAGCTAAGGTCAAATACACATAAACATACACATTAGGCCAGGAAGTGTGGATCAGGTCAGTTGGCTTTGGAATTTGCAGATATCAAATTCTTCCTCTCTCTCTATTTTGGAGACAGTATTGCTTTGTGAATCAGTTTTTATTACATGACTGTTGCATAATGTGATAGGAACAGTTTTGAGGTTACCTTTTTCTCTTTTCTTTGGGGAGGGTCTGTTCTTAAGATTATATTTCCTCCCTTATGGTCCAGTTTTTCCTATGATGAACATATTGCAGAAAGTCCACTTACCCATCGTATATATGGTATTCTGTACTACATGGCATGGGAATATTACAGTAGTGTTTTCTTCTGCTCTCTCCCACTCTCATTTTTATCACCACCATCACAATTTTATAATATATGCAGAATTGCTGTTGTTTCCAAGAAAAGGTCAGCAAACCTTTACATATACCTTGACATGGACATTGGGCAACGGCGTTTCTGGGACCTGAGCTCTTCTGGCCAACAACATTTGTCCTTGGAAAGGTAACAGGCTTCCTGATAGTACACATTCTTTGTAATTTGTTAAGCAGAACGAAGTACAGATTTTGTTCCAAGAGATATTTTTCATCATGCAATGATGGCTTTCACTTGGATCACAAGGATGTATCATGGGACCGAAACTGTTTCCAAATGAACAAAATGCCTTTTTCCTAATAGAAATTTACTTAAAAGCAAGAAAACTATGCCAGGTGTACGTAGTGAAGTAGAAGAATGAGGTAGTACAGTCCTACAGTGGTAGAGGTCACTGCACATCTCTAGACTGCAGGTGTGGAATGCTGTCCTTTGAATGCTAAGTTCTACAGCACATGCTAAATTTGACTTAGCTTTACTTTTTTTAAATGGAGAAGGAAGTATCCCATGCAGAGTATATTGATACGTTCTGTTCACTCATCTTCTCCATTGCCTCAAAATTGTCACAAGTTTCTTCTACAAGCTTAGAGATATCATTATCAGGGATTCAGCCTGTGCTGGATGGGGTTACACTCCCCCTGAAGACACAGACTCGCAGTTTGGGTGTGCTCCTGGACTCAACTCTGAACTTGGAGGCCCAGGTCTGGGCCATGGCCAGGAGTGCCTTTGCCCAGTTAAGACTAGTGCACCAGCTGTGCCAGTTCCTGGAAATGCCTGATTTGACTATGGTGATGCATGCCTTAGTTACATCCCATTTAGATTACTGTAATGCGCTCTACTTGGGGCTGCCTTTGAAGACTGTTCGGAACCTTAAACTGGTACAAAGAGCTGCAGCCAGAGTATTCACCGGGGCTGGTTACAGGGACCATGCAACTCCCTTGTTACAACAGCTCCACTGGCTGCCAGTTTGTTTCCGGTCACAATTCAAAGTGCTGGTTTTGACCTATAAAGCCCTATACGCCCAGGTCCAGGCTATTTGTCAGACCATATCTCCCTATATGAGCCTGCCCGGGCCCTCAGATCTTCAGGAGAGGCCATTCTCTCAGTCCCAACACCCTCGCAAGTGCGATTGGTGGGGATGCGAGATAGGGCCTTCTCGGTGGCTGCTCCTAGGTTCTGGAACTCCCTTCCTAGGGAGGCATGAATGGCCCCCTCCTTGCCATCCTTCCGTTGGCAAGTAAAGACTTTTTTTATTCTGTCAGGCTTTTGGGATAGAAGGTGTTTAGGACTGGACTTTACAAGGCTTGTTTTATTGTTTTATATTATTATTTGTATTATTTTAAATTGTTTTTAGATTTTTAAGTGCCTTTCACGGTTTTAAGGTTGTGCAGAGTTTAATTGTATTTTAATTGTATGTTTTTCTATGTTTTAAACTACATGTAGTTCTATTTGTAAGTCGCCCTGAGTTCCACTTTGGAAAAAGGGTGGGGTAAAAATAAAGTTTCAATTCAATTCAGTCATTGAATCTGGGTTAGATCTGAGTGATCAGTGCTTTAAGCCACATGAGAGAGAGAGAGAGAGAGAGAGAATGCAAGATTTTCACCATATTTTCAAGTGTAAAAATACTACTGTAATTTGATTCTGTTTTAAGATAGTCACTATATCTGTCGTAACTGTCTTGTAGTGAATACTGCTGAGAATAAATCAAATGTCAGTGTTGGCATGCTGTGTAAAAGGGGTCGTGCGTGTGATTTTTAAAACATCTTAGGTTGTACTGTCTTGGTTCATTGTATTCCATGTGCTGCTCAATGCTCAGATTTGCCAACAGCTGGCACTGTAAGTAACTTGCTTGAATACCCTTCTGATTAAAATTGCATACACACAGTCAAGGATGCCATTGAGATTGCCAGTTCTGTGTGGGTCTCTACAAGAGGCAAGAAAGTACAGATATGAAGATTCTTGGTTGCAGCAATGGTGGCTCTTCCTGATGCTATTTCTCCCCAGCTCCCCACGTTACCATCATTCCTGAGATCATTGGATGGGGAGGCTGCACTCTATGTGACTTGACACAAGTTTGGCAAAGAGCGTGTCTTTCCCCAGCAAGCAATCCTTTCTTTCCCTCAAGTGCACTGACTTTTCTGAAACCATAAACCCGTAGGTAGGAACTGACCATTTTTAATCTCTGTAAAACATCTGTTTATTATTTATATATTTATTCAGCTTATATCCTACCCGACTAGCAAACAGCTCTCTGGGCGGCAAACATAGCAACATATACAATAATAAAATTACAAAGTCAGTATAACAAATATAAAAATACACCATCTAAAATAGAAATTACAGCATTTACATAAATAACTTAAATTAAAATGCCTCAGAGAAGAGAAAGGTTTTAACCTGGCGCCGAAAGGATAATAGTGTCGGCGCCAGGCGAACCTCCTCGGGGAGACTATTCCACAATTCGGGGACCACCACTGAGAAGGCCCTAGATCTTGTTAAAACCCTCCGGGCCTCCCTATGGGTCGGGACGCGGAGGAGGGCCTTCGTAGTAGACCGTAGTGTACGAGCCGGTTTGTAACGGGAGAGGCATTCCTGCAGGTATCGTGGTCCCGCGCCGTATAAAGCTTTATAGGTTAAAACCAACACTTTGAATCTGGCCCGGTAGCATATTGGAAGCCAGTGCAAGCGAGCCAGAACAGGTGTTATATGCTCAGACCGCTTAGTTCTTGTTAGCAGTCTGGCCGCCGTATTTTGCACTAGCTGTAGCTTCCGAACCGTCTTCAAGGGTAGCCCTACGTAGAGCGCGTTGCAGTAGTCCAAACGTGAGGTTACCAGAGCATGAACCACTGATGTAAGGTCCTCCTTACTCAGATAGGGACGTAGCTGGGCTACCAACCGAAGTTGGTAGAATGCATTCCGTGCCACCGAGGCTACATGGGCCTCAAGTGACAGGTAAGAATCTAAAACGATTCCCAAACTACGAACCTGATCCTTTAGGGGGAGTGTAACCCCATCCAGGACAGGGTATGTATCCACCATCTGACCAGAGAAACCATCCACCAGCAGCACCTCAGTCTTATCAGGATTGAGTTTCAGTTTGTTAGTTCTCATCCAGTCCACTGTCGCGTCCAGACAACGGTTCAGCACATCGACTGCCTCACCTGAAGAAGATGAAAAGGAGAAGTAGAGCTGCGTGTCATCAGCGTACTGATGACAACGCACTCCAAAACTCCTGATGACCGCACCTAACGGCTTCATATAGATGTTAAAAAGCATGGGAGACAAGACCGAACCCTGCGGGACCCCATATTGGAGAACCCACGGGGTCGAGCAATGTTCCCCAAGTATTATCTTCTGGAGACGGCCCGCCAAGTAGGAGCGGAACCACTGCCAAGCAGTGCCTCCAACACCCAACTCCGCAAGCCTCTCCAGAAGGATACCATGGTCGATGGTATCAAAAGCCGCTGAGAGATCAAGGAGAATCAACAGAGTTACACTCCCTCTGTCTCTCTCCTGACATAGGTCATCACACAGGGCGACCAAGGCCGTCTCAGTGCTGAAACCGGGTCTGAAACCCGACTGAAATGGATCTAGATAATCGGTTTCATCCAATAGCGCCTGGAGCTGGTCAGCAACCACTCGTTCCAGGACTTTGCCCAAGAATGGAACATTTGCCACTGGTCTATAGTTGTTAAAGTCCTCTGGGTCCAAGGAAGGTTTTTTTCAGGAGTGGTCTCACCGCCGCTTCTTTCAGACAGCCAGGGACCACTCCCTCTCGTAAAGAGGCATTTATCACTTCCTTGGCCCAGCTGGCTGTTCCATCCTTGCTAGTTTTTATAAGCCAAGAGGGGCAAGGATCAAGTACTGAAGTGGTTGCACGTAGCTGTCCAAGCACCTTGTCCACATCCTCGAACTGAACCGACTGAAACTCATCCAACAAAACATGACTAGACTGTGCTCCAGACACCTCATTAGGCCTAACTGTCATAAAATGGGAATCTAGGTCCCGACAAATGCATAAGATCTTATGCTGGAAGTGCTTAGCAAACTCATTACAGCGGGCTACCGATGTATCTACCATGTCCTGTGGGCCAGAATGGAGTAGCCCTCGGACAACTCTAAAAAGCTCCGCTGGGCGGGAGAGAGATGCCTTAATAGTGGCGGTGAAATGTTGTTTCTTCACCGCCCTCACCGCTCCTACATACCGTTTGGTAGAAGCACAAACCAGCACATAATTGCATTCGTCGGGAGTTCATCTCCAACTCCGCTCAAGCCGTCTCCTATCTTGCTTCATTGCTCTTAGCTCCAGAGTATACCAAGGAGCTGTATGAGCTCTACAAAGGAGAGGGCGCGCAGGAGCGATCGTGTCCACTGCCCGGGTCATCTCTGCATTCCACAGATTAGCCAGGGCTTTGACAGGAGCGCCAGTCCTATCAGCCAGAAAATCCCCCAGAGCCCTTTGAAAACCATCAGGATTCATTAGTCTCTGGGGGCGGACCATTTTAATAGGTCCCCCACCCTTGCAGAGGGAAAAGGCCACTGAAAGTCTAAACTTCAGCAAGCAGTGATCTGACCATGACAAAGGGAGAGATGTAAGACTCCCCACATCCAGATTACTATCCCCATGTCCAGCAGTAAAAACAAGGTCGAGAGTATGCCCCGTTGTATGTGTTGGGCCACTAACACGTTGAGACAGCCCCATGGTTGTCATGGCGTCCATGAAGTCCTGAGCTGCCCCAGACAAAGAAGCCTCAGCATGGATGTTGACATCCCCCAGTACTAATAGTCTGGGGGATCTCAACAATACCTCCGAGACCACTTCCGTCAGCTCAGATAGGGAAGCCATTGGGCAGCAAGGTGGACGGTACACCAAAAGGATTCCCATTCTGTCCCTCTGGCCCAACACAAGGTGCAAACACTCCAGACCCGTAACTGCATGGACATGGTGCTTGGTGAGTGAGATGGAACTCTTATAGACCACAGCAACCCCACCTCCCCGACCCTCAGATCTACCATGATGCTGAACCAAATACCCCGGTGGGCAGAGCTGGGAGAGACTAACTCATCCCTGCTCGCCCACCCAGGTCTCGGTTATGCATGCCAGATCGGCTGCCTCATCCATAATCAAATCATGGACGAGGGAGGTTTTATTTTGTACCGATCTGGCATTAAGAAGCAGCAACTGGAGATCTGAGGGTTGGCTGAGAGGACAACCAACAACCCTGCGGATATGAGAGGGACCGGAACAAGGCACAGCCACTACATGTCTGGGCCGCGTTCCCCTTACCTGGCATGTCCCTCTCCTAACACCATACCTCCCTCTGCCCGTCACTACGGCAATTGGGGCCCCCTCTAGTCTCCCCACTTGATAGAAAGATCTCTTCCCCAGGCACATTGTAAACTATAAAAACAAAACTCATATAAATAAAAATACACACTCACTCATATCCCTAAAAGACAATAAAAAATAAAAATAAAAAAAATAAAATAAAAAATACAAATACAAATAAAATAAATAAAAAAGAAAGCAGCAGCAAGAGCAGCAGCCACCTCAGCCAGCCGGCTTATGTATCCCTCCAAAGAGGGACAGGTGGTGAAAATCAGTCCTAGCTGGCTGGGTACCTGGGGCCTGGTCCTGCCAGGCAGAAGTCCCACAGGGAAGGGCGGTGGAGGTGGTGGTCCCACAGCAGCAGCAGCAGCAGCAGCAGCAGCAGCCTCTCCTTCCCTTGGTGGTGATGGTCTCTTCTTCCTGCAGGCACTGGGTCTCTAGGAGGGAGTTCACTTGAAGCACTTCACACTTTTGGAAACAAATGCTGCATAGTCCTCCCCCCGCCCCCAGCAATGCTTCTGCTGGCCATACAAAGTGCTGTGCATTCAGCAGATGTATGAGTGGGTCCTAGGCTTGTACAGATGTACATGCACAGAGCTCCTCTATGCATGTCCATCAGGAGATGCATAGGGTCTCACACATGGCTGATGGCTGGTGCATACACTCTAAGCCCCCTCACTCATTCTTTCAATATGTGAGGAGGTTCAAGTGAAATACCTTCCCTCCAGTCTCTTCTGCATGCATTGTGGTTGCTAGTGCTGGAGCTATCGCCCTGCCTGTTGCTGCAGAGGGGTCCAGAAACAAGGTTGTTGCCACAGTTCAGATCCAGAGTCTCCCTTGCTGTTACTTCCACCTATTGTTCTCTCCCCACCATCATTTCATTCCCTCTCAGGTCTAGGTCCTTTTCTAGAATTGGGGCCAATCATCACTGGCATGACCCCCATCAATTCCATGTCAGCTTTGTTCACTTCCAGTCAGGGGTACACTTCACAACTCCCATACTAATGGTATTCCATAGCAGAGAAGGAACCCAAGATGGGTTCTTCCATTTCCATTCTGGGGAAAGTCACCAAGGGATCTGGAGTGATGTGGCATCAGTACATTGATGACACCCCAGCTATTCATTTTATGGATTTATTTGTTTATTGTACATCTGATGTAGGATCAGTGATTTGTTTACTGGAACGTACCTGGAAACCAAGATTGGATGATTGATGGATAACAATCTGAAGACAGGTTAGCAGACAATAGTGATCCCCCACCCCAGCCCTGCCTCCATGATGCAGAGGAAGGCATTTGCACTCTTTCCTGCTCCTCCAAATATCTCAGGCATCTTCAGAACCAGGCTGGCCATGTTTCAGCAGTTAATTGAAAGCATATAGTATTTCACTAATTCTAGAAACATTTCGTATTCTATTGACAGACATTCTGGTTCCTGAAATTTTATATTAATGTCTCATTTTATTACAGTTTTACTGGATAAATGTGACAAGCTAGTGTATGATTGTGGTATTAAATCTCTACTAATGGAAGACAATCAATTGTAACCATTTTTCCAGGGAGTACTTATACAAGACTCCTTCTAGAATGTCATGCTGTTGTTGCTTTAAGCAAAACAAAGTTAAAGTTGTTGTGGGGTCCTCCAGCAGGGCAATATCAAACCTATCTTCCACCCCCAGCCTTCAAAATAGGAGTCCTACACAGATAGGTTGGTCAACAGGTTGCATCACTGGGTAGCCTTGTTGACATCTCTGACCAACAGGAGGACTCAATATAAACTGCCCTGATAGGTTTCTGACCACTAGGGTAGAGACAAATGACACACAAGCACACATACACACCCTTGGACAATACTATTGTGAGGTCAGATCCAGGTCTTTCTCTGTGGATTCTCTTCCATGTTCCCAGGAAGAAGTAAACCTCCCTCTGGTCTTGCTCCATGCAGCTAAATGGCTTCTCCTAAACTCCAGGACCTAGAGCAATGTGAAAAGCTCCTTTTCTTCTTCTTCCTTTGTGCTCAATTCCCCCCTCCTCTCTCTGTTTCCTCTAGCTTTCTCCTCCTCCCATCTTTTTGTTTTTGCCACACACTCCACCTCATTGGGCAGTTCAAATTGTCCTGTGCTGACGAGAGGCACCACCCACTCTCCAACCAGCCACAGTCATGGCTTTAGCAGGCTTTTAGATTGGCAGGTGAGATCTTGGTGCCTCCATTTGATGTCATCAGTGGCCACTGCAGTTTACAGTTGCCCATACTCAATTTATGATCTAATTAATGATAAAAAGTGGTGGGTTTTTTTAAAGGAAAGATATGAAAGCATTGCCCATGCTTGCTAATTTCAGGCTCTGTTGGCTCCAATGATCCCACAAATGCATATTTGACTAGTATTTTTCTTTAAAAAAACTCTCTAATGCTTTTAATTAAGAAAATTACTTTTGAAAAATAATTGTACCTCCTCATTTTTAATGAAATAAAAGAGTTTCAGCACAGTAAAAAGACAGCAAGTCTGGAAGTCAGCTTTCAAAAGTCTGCAATAAAATTGTAATAATAATTTTAAGGGGTTTTGTGTTAAAAGTTCTGGTATTCATTTTTGTACACGAAAGCTTGAAATCATGGTGTTAACATGTGTTGTACCAGCTTGAAGCTAGAAAGCAAATTAACTAAACTGACATATAGGGAAGGCAAATCGTCATAGTTACTGCATTTAAAGTTAGTGAAGGTCCATTTTTTCAAGTCAAGTTGAAAATATGCAAGTTTCACATATGTATGCAGTCCCCCACCATGGCCTGAATTGGTTTTGCCTCTAGCCTTCTGTGTTACACTATGCTCAGTTGCTTGCCTCTCCACCTGCACATACTCTGCTATGTTGGCTATTGCTGTCAGGGCAGCACTGGGTCCTATGCCGGTTTAGGATCCTAGCTGATGCCCAATCCTACCAACCTCTGGTGATAACAGCAGCAATATCTGCACCTTACTCAGGGTATTAGGCTGGATAACAAAGCCTTGAGGTCAGCCTTTAGACCCAATTCGAAGATGGAGATTGCAGACTGTCTCTGCAGGTGGCTGCTGGTATCAGGTTACAACTTGTGAAGTGGATTAGTCTTTAAAGAAAGTGTGTCACTCCAGAACACCCAATGAGCTTCATGACTGAGCAGGAATTTGAACCCAGGACTACTTGGTCCAATAAAAAACTCCACCCTTTGTGCCACACTGCCTCTTATGAAATGCAGTTCCTTGGGCAGACGAATGCCATCAAAAATGCAACACATCCCTCTTGATTTTATTAACCAAGAGATATCCCTGTACAGGAGCCCAGTATATGCTACATGTATTCCAAATACCTTGAGAAACTAACAGCAGTAATACAGGAATTAACACTTGTTAAGAAAAATAGGCAGAGTCCCACTATTAGGGCATACATCTGCATAGATATATACAGGGTTGCCCTGTTAATTTCATTCATTTTATTATTATTATTTTTCTTATACTTGATCAAGAGATGGCATGGAAGAGAGATAGAGGGTTCTATTCTGCAGTGGAAAATCACAGCTGGCTGCATGCTCAACAGAGGCATCCTGGCAGAGGTCAATGAAAAGACTTCGGGTCGAAATATCTTTAGTGGCAATACAGGAAATAAGGATAAAACTCACTGGAAGTTGAGTGGCACTGGTGTAAACTAATGCAAGAGACGAGAACCGAGGCTGTTTGAATCTAAAAGAGAAAGTGGGAGATAGAGCAAAGCAAAATCTCCCTTGAGGACAAACAACTCTTTATCTATAATGAAAATCAGAACACTTTCCTTCTCGTCCTAGAAAGAAGGGCTCATTGTCTAGAGAAATGCCATTCCCTTTCATTACATTTTGAACAATGTAATAATCACGTTCATAAAATTTTTGCTGACAAGCTCTGTCATGTAGCCCAACCCTTAGCAATTAATACATTCATTGTTTGATACAGATAGCTATAAACTACTGTAATTGCTGAGCTTGTTTGATGAGAAAAGAAAATTATTTCATTTTGTGAAGCATGTAAAAAGCATGGTTTAGAATTGTGGATTTGTTCAACTTGAGCAGACAATAGGTAAGAAAACATTTTGAGCTGTGAAAAGCAGAGGGACGGGCAGGAAGAACAATGGCAGATGTTCTCAGAATTCTTCTTGACTCAGCTGAGGCTTGTTTAAATCATAGTCTGTGCTTTACTAAAGCCATGTAATTTATATCCTAAGAAGCCATGCGTTTCCTGATATACATTTTTTTAAAAAAATCTATAGCAAAACTCAAGGGTATAATTTAAAAATTATAAGCACATTGGCACTGTAAAGCGGCAGTGTATAAAGATGAAGGATGAATGTCCTACTCAGCCAGTCCACTCAGTGCTGACTAGAGGAGGAATGGAGCATCCCTACAGATGACAGAGGAAGAAACTTCACAGAGGGAACAGAAGTGGTCCAGGGCTACATAGCATAGCAGGGGTGGGGAACCTGTGGCCCTCAGGCGTTGTTGGACTTCTCCCAGCAGCCTGAGCCAGCATGGCCAATGGTCAGGGATGATGGGATTTGGAGCCCAACAACATCTGGAGGGCCACAGGGTCCCCGCCCCTGCAGTACAGAGACCATGCTCGGAGAGGAATTAGCAGCAGCCAGAAGTAGTGCAGGATGGTGATGTCATCAGGTTTGCACTATGTTCTGCTTTCCACTCTACAAGCATCCAGCCTGAGGCCATTCCTACCTCTGTTGCTGAGAACTGTTAACAGCAGGAAAGCCCTCTCTTTGATCACCAGTGTAATGAGAACAGCCACAGAGAGCATTAAGTACGCATATGCTGTGTTCCTGACCTCGAGCCTGAGTGATGTATGAAATGTTTGCAAGTGAACATTCTTATGCTTCTTTCCTTATATAATCAATCAATCAATCAATCAATCATTATATGTCATTCAGACAGGCTAGGTTGACGGGTACCAGAGACATGCCTTTTCAGTGGTGACCCCATCCTTGTGGAATCGGAAATACACTCTAGTGATTTTCAAAAATACTCTCAAGCTATTTTTATTTTGAACCATGCTTTGTTAATTCTCATCAGCTGCTGCATCTCACTATTCTGTTGCTCATTCTAAAGGGGTAAATTGATTATTTTAAACTGTTGTGCTTACATGCTCTGGGATGAGTGTTGGACACTGTCTTGTGAGAATGTTTGTCCCAAAAGGTGGGATGTAAATATTTTAATAAATGAATAAATCGTCTTTCTGTCTCCCTATATTAGTCACCTCTTACAACTATCATCTGACACAATGGATTTTAGCTACTTTAGCAAAGCAGCATTTCCCATGCAACTGAATTTATATCAGTAATAATGAGGGTGGGGACATTTGACATACAGGTAAGGTGATATTAGCTACATTTCAAATGTGAGGCAACCAAAATGTATATAAAGCAAAATGATGCATATGTGGTTTGCTATCTTTGTATGTGACCTTAAATAATAACAATTATTCTGAGACTCTTATCTTTTGACAGACTTCTGTAATAATGAAAGAGAACCCTTTGCTCTAAAACATCTGACTTAAGCATTCTATTAGGTACATTAAACTTACTCTAGCTCACAAAAAATGCTGAAGTGCTAACTTGAAAGGGCTAACTCTAATGCCAATAGGGTCATATAGCCAATTTTCATATAATAAGAGATTCAGTATTTTGCCAGTTTTTCTCAGCTCAAATAAATTATGCCTTATATCTTTATCATCAGAGGTTAAGTTAATTAATATTCTGCCTTATTTATTAACTACAGTTTGTTCTCAGCAAGAATCTGTCAAAAATCGGTGCAACGAGGCCCAATAGACAATGAATCATAAGAGAAAGGAACCAAAAATGATATGTTTTCAAATTTCTTGCTACTACTAGAACCCTATTAAGAGACACGATGGGTCGAATCCAGTAAGAATTGCAGTGGGCAAGGGATGTGCTAGAATTTCACCCAATTCTAATTTGGTACCAAATTTTTCATTAATTTGCTTCTTCTCTGTTGTTGCAGATCGGATTTTTATGTAGTGATTTTCCAAAGCTATTTTCAAAAATGTTTTGTATAAAAATCAGCCTCTAAAATATTAATGTTAAGAATGATAATTTTGTTGATATTTTGTTTCATTTATTGATATTTCCTTTCAAAATATCAATATTTCCTTTTAAAACATCAGTATTTCCTTTAAAAATACCAATATTAATATCAGTATATTTTGGAAGGGGAAAAAATTGATCGGAAAAAACAATGGCTAGCATACAAAGAATGAACTTGAATTGATGCCAGCCTGTTACGTCAACAGAATGCTTTTGAACTGACATCAGCCGATGGATCCCATCCCTACAATGGTTCCCAATTGCTAGGGGTTATGTCTCCGCCTTTTAACATTATAGACCTATAGGACTGAAGTGCTTAGGAGTATAGAAAAAAAGTGGTGTGAAGAAAGTCCTTGATACTTTTGAGGGCACTTTCATAAATGGAGGACTTTTTTAAAAAAAAACAGCGAGGCAAAGTATTGCTTGTTGTTTGCCGCCCTGGGGTCCTTCTGGAAGCAAGGGCGGAATAGACATTTAATAAATAAATAAATAATTTAAAAACTTTCTCCCCCGACACCCTTCCTTCCTTCTTGACATTTTCCTGAAGCTCCAGTGCTTTTCCTCTGTCCATCCCGGGACATCACATCCCTCAATGCACCTGAGGAAGGGCAAATAGGAGGTGGGCAAGATTCACCACCAAGTCCTGTATATAGTCAAGATTAACAGTGCAGTCCTTTACGGATTTACGTTCAGTGGGGCTTCTTCCCAGGTAAGAGTGCATAGGATTGCAGCCTTAATTACAAAACACACCCAAAGTGTATTTTAAGCACATTTTATACCTCCTAATAACCAGAGATAGAGATGCCTCTGAGAAAAAATTGCTTGAGATATGACTGCCTCACTTCTACCTTCTCTTCAAGGCATCCCTGCCTATCCCCACCCACTCTGCAGTAGGCTTCCCGTTGCTATGATAATAACTGTCGATAGATCGAAATGAAGAGTGATCTCTTTATGTGGGCATCTTTGTGTGCATACATTATTACTATTGCTGTGAATTCCTGCATTCATTGCCATGTCACTTGATAACTGTAACTGCTTACATACAAACCCTCTTTAGGTGTTCAAAAGGAATATGTGGGGCTCAAATTGAGCAGAGTGTCTACCGTCAACAATTGTTACACCCCAGCATTCCCAGGCTGAGCAAGAAGAGCTGAAGGGGACTTCTAAGCAAGCCTCCTTGCAGGGGGAACCCTAATGCAGATTTCCAGATCACGTGGAGGCTTCTAAGCCTATTCAGGAGCACATGCAGGGACACAGGGGCATGCATGCCCATTTCTCACTTTGAACCCTCACATATTCTTTTTGAATACTGGAAGAAGGCTACAATTCCTCACATCAGATTTCCCAGTATTCTGAATTGGCACGAGATATATGCTTAAGGTTTTGTGGTTGTTGTTTTTCAAAAAAATCATTCTCTTCTCCAAACTACTACAGCAAATTACACCTGAACTAGCAACAGAAAAACAACAGAAGACTGGAACCTGGTTTGTTTGTTTTTGAATTCCAAATTATATAGAACATCTCCTTGGAAACCATGCATGAGATAATTCAATGCAGATTAGTTGCCTCCTGAGATCATTTAAAGACTCCACCATACTCACAATCAGAAGAATAATGGAATCGACTTTCCCATTCTTTTAATACATTCATATTAGAGAAGCTGAATTCATAACCTAGAGAGTTAATTCTTCCCGGTCAGGGCCAGCCTTGCTATTAAGCAGGAAGAGGTGGCATATCTGTATGGGAAGAGCCATACCTTGATCCAAACCAGGATTTCAAAATACTCTGGGCCAGGCAAATGGTTACTGCCACACCTCTTCATGCAGAACTAAGAGGCAAGTCTTGGTGTATGTTGGCACACTAGGCCCCAAATCCCTTTTTAAGCAATTCTTAAATTCTCCTACCCTTGTTACCAAATTCTTCCAAGCTACACAGGAAGTGAATTGGACTGTGAAAGAGCAACCCAACTTGTGTTTGCATTTTGACAAATTTGTAGGGCAGTACAATATCTCAGAGAGGAGGTCAGGTCTCCTGCTCCCCTGGTGCATTCACTATAGCTGCCCAATTTCCCTGCTTTTTCAAGTTTGATAGAAATATCTGTTGGCTATAGCTATGTTCGTAAACTGCAATATTTTTTGCCTATTAGTGAATTTCCCTGCTTTTTTAATCTGGGAGGTAAGAAATGGGATCCTGTCCAAGTTGGCTGAAAATGGATCTATCATTTGCATGCTTATTAAGTTCAGTGGGATTTACTCCCCTGCAATAAGACTTAGGATAGGTGAAACTGACCACAGGGGATGGGGAGGGGAGGAGGAGGGGGAGGAAAGGCAGAGGGGAGGACTGGGATGGGAGCAGGCAGGACAGGGAGGGGAGGAGAAGGACATGTTTGATCATTTGCGTATTTGAGTTCAGTGCAATTTACTCCCGTGCAATCTTGCTTAGGATAGGTAAAACTGACTGGGGAGAGAAAAGGAGGGCTGGAGTGGGCAGGGGAAGAAGGAAGAGGGGAGGAGGAAGGGAGAGGAGAGGGGAAGGAGGAGAAAAGCTGGTCTGATCATTTGCATGCTTATTGAGTTCAATGGGATTTACTCCTATGAAATCATGGTTAGGATAGGAAAAACACCATGGGAGGGGAGGAGGGGGAGGGGAAGGAGTGTATTGGAGGGGGGCAAAGGAAGGGGGAGGGGAGGGCAGGTTTGATCATTTGATGCTTATAGAGTTCAATGGTATTTACTTCCGTGCAATCATGCTTAAGATAGGTAAAACTGACCATGAGGAGGAGGAAGGGGAGGTGGAGGAGGGGGATGGGAGAGGAGGGGATTGGAAGAGGAGGGGGATCGGGAGGCAAAGGAAGGGGAGGGGAGGGGCAAGAGGGAGGGATAGGAGGGAAGAGAAGGGAGGGTAGGTTTGATCATTTGCATACTTTTTGAATTAAGTGGGATTCATTTCTGTGCAATCATGTTTGAAAATGGAAATGGACTGCCTTCAAGTTGATTCTGACTTATGGTGACCCTTTGAACAGGCTTTTCATGGTATATTGTATTCAGAGGTGGTTTTACCATTGCCTTCCTCTGAGGCTGACTGGCCCAAGGTCATGCAGTCAGCTTCATGGCTGTGTGGGGATTTGGATCCTGGTCTCCCAGGTCATAGTACAACACTAACCTGGAGGAGGGGCAGGGAGGGGAAGAGGAGGGGGAGGGGAGGAGATTGGGTGGGTGTGTGGGCACTGGGTAGAAGGGAAGCCTCTTTCCTTTCCAAAAAGAAAACATTGTGAACAGTATCATTGCTTTTCAGTGTTTCCCTCACCTTTTTATTCTACAGCAGGCACATGTACCCTCGCACCTAAATTTATTATTTATTTATTATTTGATTTATATCCCACCTTTCCTCCCAGCAGGAGCCCAGGGTGGCAAACAGAAACACTAAAAACACTTTAAAACATCATAAAAAGACCTTAAAATACATTAAAACAAAACATCTTTTTTTAAAAAAGGGTTAAAAACATATTATTAAAGAAAACATATTATTTAAAACAAAGTTGTCCCTGGCCACATCCACACCAGGCCTTTATTTCACTTTGGACAATCATGGCTTCTCTCAAAGAATCCTGGGAAGTGTAGTTAGTGAAGGGTGCTGAGAGTTGCTAGGAGACACCCTGTTCCCCTCACAGACCTTCAATCAGTCTAGCCACTAGAGCTCTGTCAGTGGAATAGGAATCTCCTCTCAGCACCCTTCACAAACTACACTTCCCAGGATTATTTGGGGGAAGCCATCACTGTCTAAAGTAAAATAAAGGTCATGTGTGGATGTGGCCCCCTGATTAGGCAAGCCCAGCAGCTGTGAGTCTGGCTTTTAGAACACTGACAGTTGGTACTTACTGAGCATGCCCGACATTATCATTGGATTCAACCCAAAATTTAGTCAGGGTCCCAGATGTACCTCCTTTCAGTAACACACACACACTACCAGCCCCACCCTGTCTGTGTTTTTTTATGTAGTGGAAAAGAGAGATGTAATACTTATGGCAGAGCCGTTCCTTGATACATACCAGGATTCCAGAATGCTCTGGGTCAGGTGTACGCTAGTCCACCCCAGGACTTACAGAGAATGCTGGAAAGAAGGTTGTCAGTCTATATGTCACTGTGAGCAAGGAAAGTACACTGAAGTAAACCTCTATATTTAACAACCATAGCCTTAGTACAGGTTCTTATTTCTAAAAGATCTAGGCCTCTGGATTCAACAATGACTCACAAGCAAAGAATAGTGACATGTCAGTTATGCAGCTTATTCTTAACATTATGGGGATCATGATTTGGATTTCTGCCTTAGGCATCTATATGTGTTGAACTGTCTCTTTTCCATATTAATTAAGGCAGTGTACAAGTGTGTGATGCATGTCCTACCCTCGGTTTCCAAAAGTAGTTGTTTTATTTTAAAGAAGAGATTTAATTATTTCTGATAATATAATATGCATGATTGTAACTCCAGCCATTTGAGAGTAATTGTTGTTCAAGATGCAGTAGCAGGTGAGTCAGTTGACATTCCTTGCTCCTGAGTGGTCATTTTGGAAAATGTAGAGCAGCTGCTCAGGATCCATTCTCATCTCTTGAAAAAACTGCTGTGGGATGTATAATCCTTTAATTATACAGCCACAAGAGTGGCTGTATACTATAGCAAGCATGGATTGCATTCTGCAATGTTAAATTGAAAATACTCCCCATGCCATTCTGATGCTTCCCATAAGCTCATTTCAAAACAAAACCTTACCAAACGTATAGTCCTGAACTCAGAAACGCTTGCTTAACAACCCTCTCAATTTTCATGGTGATACACAAAACAGTCAGAGAGAATCAAGAGTTCAAATTCTAAAAAGAGAGAGAGAAAACCCAAAGCCCTTTTAGAATTTTTTCTGTCAGAGTTTTCATAATCTGTTGAAATTCATTAAAAATCAGCCATGTTCACAGAGTATCTGTAATCCTATTACTGACCTTGCCCCATACTCTGACCTTCATCTTCTGTAGTTTAAAAGTTAAAAAAAATATGCCTGGCTGATTTTCAATTAATTTACAAAATTTTGGCTTGAACTCAATGATAATGTCGGGCAGGACCAACTGTCAGTGTTCTAAAAGCAGGACTCCCAGCTGCTGGGCTTGCCTAATCAAGGGACAATACCCACAGCGGACATTGATTTCACATGAGACAGTCATGGCTTCCCCCAAAGAAGCCTGGAAAGTGTAGTTTATGAAAGGTGCTGAGAGGAGACTCCTATTCCCGACAGATCTCCAGTGGCTACAGTGGTTTAACAGTCAGCCACTATGATTGAAGCTGTATGAGTGGAACAGGGCATCTCCTAGCAACTTTTAGCACCCTTCACTAACTACATTTCCCAGGATCCTTTGGGAGAAGCCATGGCTACCTAAAGTGAAATAACAGTCTGGTGTGGATGTGGCCAGGGACAGCTCTGGTTTAAATTTGGGTTGGAGGCTACATGTGCCTGCTGTAGAATAAAAAGGTGGGGGAAACCCTGAAACAGAATGATACTGTTCACAATGTTTTCCTTTTGGAAAGGAAAGGGGCTTCCCCTCTGCCCAGTGTCCACCCACCCAATCTCATCCCCTCCCCTTCTTGTCCTCCCCCCTCCCCTCCCCCAGGTCTCACCTATCCTAAGCATGATTGCAATGTTGTAAATCCCACTGAACTAAAAAAGCATGCAAATGATCAAACCTCCCCTTCCCTCCCCTCCCTCCTATCCCCTCATTCTTGCCTCTTCCCTCTCCCTTCCTTCACCCCTCCCTTCCCCTCCCCTCCCCATCCCCTTCCAATCCCCTCCTTCCCCTCCTCCTTTCCCTCTCCTCCCCCTCCCCCATGGTCAGTTTTACCTATCCTAGGACTACGACCTGGGAGAGCAGGGTTCAAATTCCCACACAGCCATGAATCTCACTGGGTGACATTGGGCCAGTCATTGCCTCTTAGCCTCAGAGGAAGGCAGTGGTAAACCACCTCTGAATACCACTTACCATGAAAACCCTATTCATAGGATCAACATAAGTCAGAATCGACTTGAAGACAGTCCATTTCATTTTCAAGAATGATTGCATGGGAGTAAATCCCATTGAACTCAATAAGTATGCAAACAGTCAAACCTGTCCTTCCTTCCTCCTCCCTCTCATCCCCTCCCTTCTGTCCCTTCCCTCCCCCTTCCAATCCCCTCCTTCCCCTCCCACTCTTTCTGCTCTCTTTTCCCACTTCTTCCATCCCTCTACTCTCTCCTCCCCCTCCTACTCCTCCATGATCCTAGCCGTGATTACACAGGAGTAAATACCATTGAACTCAATAAGCATGCAATGATCAGACCTGCCTTTTCCCTCTTTCCCATCCCCTCTCCCTTCCTTCTCCTTTCTTCCTCTACTCCCCTCTTCCTTCTTCCTCCTCCCTTGCCCACTCCAGGCTTCCCTCGCCATGATCCTAAGCATGATTGCATGAGAGTAAGTCCCACTGAACTCAATAAACATGCAAATGATCAAACCTACCCTTCTCCTCTCTCTCCTGCCTGCTCGCCTCCTCCTCCAACCCTCCCTATCCCCTGTGGTCAGTTTCACCTATCCTAAGCATGATTGCAGGGGAATAAATCCCACTGAATTCAAAAAAGCATGCAAATGATCAGTTGATTCTCAGCAAACTTGCAGAGGATCCCATTTCCTACCTCCAGGATTAAAAGGCAGAGAAATTCACTAATAGGCAAAAAACCTTGCAGTTTAAGAACGTACCTATAGTCAACAGATATTTCTATCAAACTTTAAAAAATGTACCATTCCTGGGCAAGGCCCTGGAATGAGTGGTTGCAGGCCAGCTCCAGACACTCTTGGATGAGACCGATTATCTGGATCCATTTCAGTTGGGATTCAGGGCTGGTTTTGGCACAGAAACAGCCTTGGTCGCTCTATATGATGACCTTTCTCGGGAGAGAGACAGGGGTAGTGTGACTCTGTTGATTCTCCTTGATCTCTCAGCGGCTTTCGATACCATCGACCATGATATCCTTCTGGTGAGAATAGCTGAGTTGGGTGTGGGAGGTACTGCATTGCGGTGGTTCCACTCCTACTTGGCAGGTCGCCTCCAAAGGTGGTGCTTGGGGAACATTACTCAGCACCCTGGACTCTTCAGTATGGGGTTCCGCAGGGGTCAGTTATGCCCCCTATGCTGTTCAACATCTACATGAAATCATTGGAGTGTGTTGCCATCAGTATGCTGATGACACGCAGCTCTATTTCTCCTTTTCATCTTCTTCACATGAGACTGTCAATGTGCTGAACTGGTGCCTGGCTGCGACAATGGACTGGATGAGGGCTAATGAACTGAGGCTCAATCCAGACAAGACTGAGATGCTGCTAGTGGGTGGTTCTTCTGACCAGATGGTGGATGCCCAACCTGTACTGGATGGGGTTGCACTCCCCCTGAAGGAGTAGGTTCATAGGTTGGGGGTTCTCCTAGAACCGTCTCTGTCACTTGAGGCTCAGGTAGCCTTGGTGGCACGGAGTATCTTCTACCAACTTCGGTTGGTGGCCCAACTATGTCCCTATCTGGACAGGGATAACCTGGCTTCGTTGTCCATGCTCTGGTAACCTCTAAATTAGATTACTGCAATGCACTCTACGTGGGGCTGCCTTTGAAGATGGTTCAGAAACCGCAGCTTGTTGAAAATGCAGCGGCCAGATTGGTAACAGGGACCAGATGGTCCGAACATATAAAACTGATTCTGGCCCGCTTTCATTGGCTGCCTGTATGTTTCCGAGCTCGATTCAAGGTGCAGGTTTTGACCTATAAAGCCTTACATGGCTTGGGAGCACAATACCTGATGGACCGCCTCTCCTGATACATTACGTTCAAGATCAAAGGCCCTCCTCCTGGTGCCTACTCCAAGGGAAGCTCGGAGGGTGGCAACAAAGGAGAGGGCCTTCTCAGTGGTGGCCCCCAAATTATGGAATGATGTTCCTGATGAGGTGTGCCTGGCACCAACACTGTTATCTTTTCAGTGCCAGGTCAAGACTTTCCTCTTCTCCCAGGCATTTTAGCATGTGTTTTAAATTGTTTTTATATTGTTTTAAATTTTAAAATTGTGTTTTAAATTGTTTTTAAAATATGTGTTTTAAATTGTTTATTTGTTTTAATGTTTTTGATTGCTGTAAACTGCCCAGAGAGCTTCGGCTATGGAGCAGTATACAAGTGCAATAAATAAAAAAATAAAAAGCAAGGAAATTGGGCAGCTATAGTGAATGCACCAGGGGAGCAGGAAACTCTGAGCATATGGTGAGTGGTGGCAATACCTGCTATCTCCAAAGATGGAGAAAAACATTTTTTGTATGTTTGTTGGTGTTCTTCTTACTTTGTTTCTTTTGAACCCTGGTCTCCCAGGTCATAGTCCAACACTCTATCCACTACACCACACTGGCTCTATTCATCCTAGAAATCTATGTCAAATTTATTTTTATTAATTTCAAAGACTTTTTATTGGTCAATGTCATATGATGGTGAAGATAATCTTTTTTGTTTCAAACTCAAGCTTATGCTCTATTTCTATTTTGGGTGCATTAACAGTTGAATCTGAAACTGCAGTTTGATGTAAAATCAGATGGATTACAATATGTTGCTACTTAAGCAATTACTCTAGCTGTTGGAAAAAGTAAGCTGGGCCTGCCCAAGATGCACATTTTCAGCCTGCTATGCTTAAACTACTCCACTTAAGGCAAGGTGGATATGGTCAATTAAAAACATAGAGCACACCTAGAATTTTGCTAGAATATATTTCACCTCCCACTGTTTTATCTTGTCAAATTGAGACACTCCTCATGTCCATTGGAAACTATTCTGCGGAATAGTCAGTGCCACTATTCTACAATTGTTTCTGGAGCTTTTTTTTAGTGTTCCAAAGTGTTGCTGAACTTCACATATTTAGAGAAACAGAAGCAAAAGATAATGATTTCCTATAGGAATATCAAACATATTTAAAGTAACTATCTGAATGATATCAACTGTTTTAATATAGCTGCTTCCTGCCTGCTAAAACAAGATCAGCACAGCATGTCTTCTTTCTGTTGTTTGGGCTGATTCTAGGTGTTGCCACCACTCACCATATGCTCAGAGGCACATGCTACCAGATTCTTCCAAGCTACACAGGAAGTGGATTGGACTATGAAAGACCAACCCAAATTGTGTTTGCATTTTGACAAATTTGTAGGGCAGTACAATGTCTCAGAGAGGAGGTCAGGTCTTCTGCTCCCCTGATGAATTCACTGTAGGTGTCCAATCTGTCTGCTTTTTAAAGTTTGATAGAAGTATCTGTTGGCTATAGGTATGTTCTTAAATTGCAATCTTTTTGGCCTTTAGTGAATAACTATTAGTTGCTTTTTAATATCTAGCAATATGAAGAGAAAATGCACACATTCTCCCTCAAATTTGGAAGAGTCACTAACCAAGGGTGATTGACTTATTTGTTTTGCTGTTCACCATATAAATTTTTGCATGTTTAGCCTTTCCCATATGCATTTCATTTTCTAATCACCAATTTCATAGTCTGGGATTATATTACTACTTTTTGCTGGATCAGAGTGTTTTTTTGCATGCAAGATTCTTTTGGTCCAATTTAAAATTAGCAAGTATTTGATGGAGTTAGATGTTTTGGACATTGCTAATTGCTAAATCATCTGCAGCTGTGTACATATTTGATAGGCCTTATGGCAGACAATTTCACTTCTTTATCATGCCAGCCAACTTCTTAACAAGCAGACACAAAAACGTTCCTTCTGTTCCTTGTCAATCTAATAAAAAATTATTTTCAACAGATGATTGCCGTCTTGCACGTACAAGACTACAGCTTGTGTGGCAGTATGTTTTGCACAATGAAGACTTAACAGGTAGCTCATATAACACCTCAAAAGTATGAAGTCAGAATCTCACAATTTTTTTAAAAAAAGCATAATAATTTTCTGTTGAACCTAGATCAGCCAGGAAAGTAAAAATTCAACTTGCTTCAAAATAGAGTTGTATATTTCTGAACAGGTTGGTATGGTTTATTTGCTGGGAGCCATTGTTGTCAGATAAATATTTTCTCCTTGGATTTCCCCCTCTTTTGCTTTGGAATATCAGAGTCTGTCACATTGATTGTAGGGATGAGTTAACTCTAGATCAGCCTTTCTCAACTAGTGGGCCACCAGGTGTTGCTGGACCACAACTCCCATCAGCCTCGGCCATCATTGCCAATGGTCAGGAAAAATGGGAATTGTGGTCCAACAACATCTGGTGGCCCACTAGTTGGGAAAGGCTGCTCTAGATGTTTTGGTGGAACTGAGAACACACTAATTTCGTATTGAAGTTCAAATTCCTATACTGACTATTCAATAGGTAAATTGGAGGAGGATGGAGGTTGGTGGCTTTTAGAAATTGCCCATCTGAGGGAATTGCTGTCTTGTCATAGTTCCAGTCCAGAAGTGAGTATAAGGATATGGACATTTAATGTAGCAAGGAAATTTCAGGGTCTGCTCAGTTAACTCTCACCAGTGCCGACCAAACCAATTTATATTCATACTTTGGATTATTTTGTAAATAACCAGCACCTGTTTTTTTCAACCTCTCTGTGCTTTTGTTTTAAGATTTGAAAAAAGGCTCTAAACTGGTATAGTTGTGCATGTTTAACTTCTATTTGCCTAGATGCTGTTAAGTAACGTTACTGGTCTGAAGAGGGGAAACTAGATTAGATCTACCCATGCAGACTGGAGTTCATTGACTGGCCTAGAATACATCCTCCTGTGCAGTTTCTCTAATATCACCCCCAACTTTGTTGTAAAAATTCCTCCTAGGGGTCTCAATGGCAGTGTGCAATATCTTTCTGGTAAAAAGATTCCATCTGAATTCAAAAAGGTTAAATAATGGTAGTCAAAATTCACAGGTATGTTCCCCTAGCATTTTGAATGTTTCCCAAGAACCTTGGCTCAAAACATCTCCATTTTGCCTGAGAAGGTGAGCTAATATAGGACTCATGTAGGACAATGCATATCCTAGCTTTCCTCTATCGACATGGACAAATTAGAGTCTCTATTCAGCAGACATGGATACTCCAGAATGTGTACACCCCATACTACTCCCTGTCTGGTTCCAATCTGATCAAATCTCACCATACTCCATAATTGGCTTTTTAGAGTTCTAAAAAGTTGTAAACCACCCAGAGAGCTTTGGCTATGGGGCGGATATATATATGTAATAAATAAAATAAATAAATAATAATAAATAAAGGGGAAAAGCACCATACAGGAAGTAGTATTCTACCCCCCTGGCTGTTGCTGCTTCTCTGTGACATATGTGATTCATATAATCTGTATCTGTAAATGTTATCATGTTCAGCATAGCATCATGACATAATCAACAAAAAACTGTATGTTTCCTAAGCTTTCTGTAGAGACATTGATTGCTTCCTACCACAATATTCAGAGCAATACTGCACATTCTGTCCCTGAAATAAATTTCCTGCAGAAAGAATGCTCACCGGAAGAGGAAGCATCACAGCTGAATTCACCTACTTCAGTCTAAGCAGTGCCTTTCTTAAAGGGTCAATCAGATCCTTGACAAAAAGCCTCTGAGTACACAAAATATGAAATTACCCATGCCTCCCTGTCTTAAACAAAAATCACAATATGGCATGTTCTCTGATACCACATCGTTATAGTGTGGAAGTGTTTCCTCTCTCTTTTCAAAAGGGTTCTTTAACTGACAGAAGTAGTGGATTGAAATGTTGTCTTTATTGTGTTATAATAAAATGGATAGAGGGGGGTGGCAGAGAAAAGAATGTGTTCTTGCCAAGGCTATTAGCATTTGCCATGACAGATGTGTCATTTAATACAAAGAAAGTCAAGGTGGAACCACACATATTTTTGCTGTATTTATCCTTGATTTTCAGTGGCTTTGTCATTCAACATTGCAATTTGAGTGAATTATTCATGCTAGCTGTTGTAATCAAGCCAGGGCAATGAATGCATGGAAGCAGGTCTCAAACCTCGCACCAGGATGTTCAACCACGTGGCATGTACACAGCTTCCAAACTCGTTTCTAGACTTGTATATGTGGATGTGGCAGCACATCATGAACTGTGTGGGTAGCCTCAGTCGAGAAGACTGAGGCTATCAATCCCAATTTGAAATAGTTAAAGCACATAATATGCTATCTCAAAATCACAATGTCCCTATATGTTCAAACAGTGCTGGTCAAAACCTGTCCTCCAATTTCTCAGACATTTTCTTCGTTTGTGAAAGTGGTTTCCATTTTTCTGCTTCATTCTCAGGACACTTCAGCATTCCTTTAGAACTCAAGTGGGTGCAGGGTTTTGAGCTTACCTTATGGTGGCTATGGGTGGTGTGTGTGATTTGTTTCCCTCAGTAAACAGTTCTCCAGCAGTCTGCAGCCTTCCTTGCCGCCCATGATACCTAATTTATAGTAACCCTACATCAAGGTATCTGCCCCTGGGCTTTAATTGAAACATGGGCACCATGGGAGGCTGCAGAGTACAGACCACGAGAGAGATCAATTGTGGAATAAATGAAAGAACATCATAACACCCCCATCACCTCAAAAGAAAGGGAAGCACTACAAAAACCCTACACCCCACCCATGAGGATGACATTTTTTTTCTCTCCTTTAATAAACTTCGAATGCAATTTCTTTTCTTATTAATTGCATGAGAATGGTTGGGATAAATGTTTGACACACCACTATTTTCAAACATACTACACTTTCGAGTTGCAGCCTGATCTTATGTGTGCTTGCTCAGAAGTTAGTCCCACTGATTTCAGTGGGACTGGGACCTGGTCTTAGGAATGTACAAACATGCCTTAATCCATTCCAACATTCATTTGTGCTTTCAAATGCTATTTTATGTTCTGTTTGAATTGTTTGATTTTGCAAAAGTCTTTCTTCAGTTTTGTCCTCTGATGAAGTGGAAATGTACATGTGTTTATGTATCTCACAGTGCACAATAGACACATATATCTCAGCCATCAACAGGTATTTAGAAATCAGTTCCTTTCCTTATGTGTTCTGTTTCAAAGGAAGCAAATTTCCAGAAAGGTAACCCTGTTAGTCTTTTGCAGCAAAAACATTGTGGCACCTTAAAGACAAAGTTGATCAAGGAGCTGATGGTCTGTCGTAAAGCCTTCTATGGCTGCAGTTCTGACCACATCTACTCAAAATTAATGTGCATTGTATTCAGTGGGGATTACTCCCAGGTAAGTGGAGTTAGGATTGCATCTTATCTCGGTAGCTCGATTTCACAGTTCAGTATGAACTTGTCATCCTATTTCCTTTTGATCACTGAGCCATCAGAAAGGGACAGCTAATCACCATGCTGATTTTTTAATCTTTGTAGTGGACAATGTGTTGGAGCTGCACTGCTCACCTGACCTCCTTCTGGCTGTATACTAGGATGTGGAGAGGTGAGGCAGCAGCCAAGTTGGCACAGTGCAAACACACCGGTGGGAGTGCTAGATTGACTCTGCTGGTAAGTTTGCACTGTGCTGACCTTGCAGCCACTTCTTTCCTTCCCTGTCCTGGTATGCAGCAGTGACACAGCCCTACCATGTTGTCCATTACTGGTGTCCTGGATTGTATGAATTACTCCTTCACTGTTGTAATGCTATTTAACTACATGCTAGTCTTTTTAATTGCTACATTTTATTTCATAAACGCATATTTTATTCAGAAAATGGTCATGAGTGTGTTTCTGCTCAAACTATATTTTAAATAGTGAGATTTGGCTTGGAGTGGGTCAGGATTTCAAAACAAAGATTTAGGGGATGGATGTAAATCCAGATATTTCTCCCAACTTTGACAAAGAAGCACAGTCTTTAACTGACGAACGTTGATAAAGCCCACAGGTAACAAAAGAGATAATTTATTTTCATATGGTAAGAACAACGCATTCCACTGATTTTTTTAAAAAACACCTCAAAGTAGGAAGCAGATTAAGGTACAATCCTAACTCCATTTACCTGGGGAAAAGCCCCACTAAATTCAGTGGGAATTACTTCTGAGTAGACATCATTAGGATTTCAGCCTTCATGCATATTGGCTGCTTCTAGTAAAGAAAAAACTTACCCAAAGTCAACAAGCAACACTTCAGAAAAAAAAGCAGCGAGGTATTTGTTTGGACAGTAGCAATTATCCATCAATGAATATGTAAATAACACACATTGCAACACAATTTACATACCTATTTATGTATAATGTGCACATGTTAAACACAAACACCCTTTTGTTATAGAGAACTCTGATGAAAAGCATTCGTAGCAAGAGCTCAAGCCTTGATGGGGGTCAAATGAGTGGATTGAAGGAAATCCATTTGATAGTCCATTTTCAACAATGCAAACATCCCTACCTTTTCTCACATGCAGCAGAATGCTTACTTCTCCTTTGAGATGAACATTACCGAGTTCCCAAAGTTTGTTTCTTGGCAAAATCCAATGAACTTTCTGGGCATCTCTAGACAATACAAACATTTGAGAGGCCCTGCCTATGATTCTCTTTAGATTTATTTCTAATTATCAGCTTCAGGTAACATTCATCAGGCAATATAAGTTTAGTCCAGTTCAAGTTAATTTGTTCACCTCTACCAGCATTATCCCCATTTTTGTTTTATTTCAAATCATTCATTCTCTCCTGTCAATGAATATGCCCCTCATTTTGTACAAACTAATCTTTGTGTGGTGATGCATGCTGATCATGTCATTTGCATGAAGATGTGCAACATGGTTTTCCTGCATAGGGAGCAATACATACAAATCAATCTGAAAGAAGGACTTTTTCTATTATCTTATGTCTCACAGTGGTATACTATTCTGACAATAAAGAAATTAAAATGAAATCCTAAATGCTCTCCATATTAATATACAAAATGAAACAGGCCAGTGAGATGATACTGAGTTGAGCTTAAAGTCCCACATATGTAAAGACTTGTGATGCAGAATCAGAACCCTTTCTGGAATGTTAACCAGGAAGTAGGGATGGGATTTGCTTAGTGCCAGCTTGATTGCATTCCATTAAACTGGCAGGCAGTTCCATTCTGTGTTTTGTTTGTTTTCTGCTATCTTCTCCTTTTACCATTTCAGTAAAATCAGTTTCACATTAGCAAAGGAAAGACACAGAATGGCCAGGTTCACATTAGCAAAGCAGTGATGCAGGCTGGTCAATTTCATGTTAGCAAACAAAAAACCTGCTAGTCAGTTTCATGTTAGCAAAAATCAGGTGTCTGGAAAAGCTGTGGATCCTCATAGCATTCAAGATTGTCTACAAAGTATAGCAAACATGCAAATAATTGGGAAGTCCAGTGCCAAGTTCAATTTTAGGTGAATTCTCACCCATCCCTACCTGTAAGTACACTATATTGACTTGCAAACAAACAGAAAAAGAAAACAAGGCACATATTTAACTGTCTCTTCCATTGAAATGAATGGCTCTTAAAAATGTTTAGCTGGCTGGATTGGGCCCATGTATTCATTAACTGCTTGAGCATTTTACGTAGTTAGAAATAAAATGAATCCAGGCAGAAGTCTCAGGAGGGGAGAGTGTTCTTGCACTCGGGTCCTGCTTGCGGGCTTCCCCCAGGCACCTGGTTGGCCACTGTGAGAACAGGATGCTGGACTAGATAGGCCACTGGCCTGATCCAGCAGGCTCTTCTTATGTTATTATGTTCTTAGAAGTAACTGTTTTTATGTCCCTGTGATGTTCCTGTATGTGAATGTAATGTAAATATGGTGAGTGCAGGTTTATTATAGGAAATATGGTAAGTGGAGTGAGTGAGAAGGGGGAGTACATGGGCTGTAGAATGCTGGATGATGATTGGCTGTGTGTTTGAATGGCTGAAGGTATAAATGAGAGGATGACAGTTGAGTCGGGGTGGGGGTTGGACAGGGAGGTTGTGGACAGGGAAGTCTATGTGGAGAGTAAGAGGTGGCTAATGAGATATTGAATTGGGAGTTCTGAGGCAAATAGTAGGAATTAGGAACATAAGAGAAACATATATGAAACCATATGCTTGTCAATGAAATCTATAAGTAATCTTATTATTCTTAGTGTTATCAATAAATATTTTCTTGGTTTACTTAAAGCCTGATTCCTCAGCTGGGGGGGCACAGACCATGGGGGAGGCAGAGTAACCAAGGCTGAAGAAGAAATAGTATCACATGGTAGCAGCGGTGAAGGAAGAGATATTGTATCAACATCCAGTACCACAGAGCAAACCAGAGCTGTGAGCTTCATAGACAAGAGGCTTCAGGGGGGTTGGGAATTACCTATACACACAGACACAAGGTATCAAAATAACCAGGAAGAGACTAAGGCACAGATTAGAGGTTATATTGGATACACAGAGTGTTGGGTAGTGTGGCCTAGCAGGGGGATCTTTTGAAATCTGTGCTAGAGTGGAGAGAGGTAAAAATAAACACGATGATCCTGACTGCTGGTAGCCACGAGTGAGAGCGACACAGGTGGTGCCAGGGAAGGACGTCACAGTCCCCTTGATTTTTATGGGAGAGCTTTAATAGGAGTGTATCCTGACTCTATGATTGAAATCAGTCAGCTGTAAAAATGATTACCTTATATTAACCACACCCAAAGACTCGACAACAGAATTGATAATATAACATTTTATTAAAATATAACAACAACGAACTTGTTCTAGTCTTATACAACAAGTGTGGGCAGGTAAAACCTGCACAGGCAGGTAGAAAATCTGCCTGCCTGCTGCTAATGACAACCACCCTAGATAATTTCAATCACCCAAGCTTGTGTGATTGGAGCCAAATACAATATTCCCATAAAAGGAAGCCATTGTGACCTGATTGGTACCAGCCAGTCCTGCTCTTTAAAGTTTAGGCAGTGGCACATGCAGTCCCTATGAGCACCAAACCAAAGAGTTCCCCAGCCTGATCAACAATAGGTGGTTAGTGCAGTGCCCTCCACCGAACATGCCTCAGGGTTCTGGCCATAGCCTAAGCCACTTACCTGCCTGCTCTTAATGCCAAATTAACAATGCCAAATCCAACCCAAGCACACCAAAAGCCAATCCCATTAAGAGCAGTGTGGATTAGGAAATAAAGAAGTGTACACTTTGTTCATATCCTTAAACATGTGGCCTAGATGATGCCCCTCTGTGCGTTGGTCTTCAGCTGGTGGGTTAAAAGCTCTCGTGATGCCCCTGTATTTTTATGACTGTAAATATGGTAAGTGCAGGTTTATTAAGGTATATATAGTAAGTGGATTGAGTTAGAGGGGGGAGTACATGGGTTAGAATGCTGGAGAATGCTGTATGATGATTGGCTGAGCGTTTGAGTGGCTGAAGGTATAAATGAGAGGATGACAGTTGGTTTAGCGTTCTGTTTGGTGGGGGGAGTTGTTGGCGATTGGTTGTGGAGTGTGGATTGGAGTTGGTTGTGGGTTGGATTATATTTGGCTGGTATTTAGGCAGAATATATAAGACTGGAAACATAAAGAGTGACACTATATGAAACCATACGCCTGTTGAACATTCCTAAAGTAATCCTGTTATTTCCTGGTGTTATCAAATAAATACTTTTGTTGGTTTACCAAAAGCCTGGTCCTTGGCTGGAGATGCACAGACCAGAAGGGAGGGCAGGGTAATTACTGAGGCTGGAGGGAAACAGTATCAAATATATGGAGGCAGCGGTGAAGGGAGATATTGTAACATCATCAAGTATCCAGAGCAACCCAGGATTGTATGCTTTATAGACAAAGATACAAAGGGGTTGTGGACAGCAGGGACACCCAGACACAGAGTAACAAGCCATAGGGAGACTAAGGTGAAGTGTCTGGCAGTATTGTTTACAGGGAGTGACTGGTGGTGCTGCCTAGCAGTGGGATCTTGTGAGATCTGTGCTAGGGTGAGCTAAAGAAAAAATAAAAACTAACGTTCTGACTGCTGGTAGCCACGGGTGGGAGCCCAACAGGTGGTGCCAGGGGGAGGAACATTACAGCTCTCTCCTGGGTTTCAGCCTGAGGTAAAGTGTCACAGCAGTACTACTGCCATATAGAGGAAGGGGCCACAGCTCAGTGGTAGAGCATCTGCTTTGCATGCAGAAGGTCCCAGGTTCAATCCCTGGCATTTCCACATAGGGCTAGGAAAGATTCCCAGACTGAAACCCTTGAGAGTTGCTGCTAGTCACTGAAGACAATGTGGAGCTAGATGGACCAATGCTTTGATTCAGTATAAGGCAGCTTCCTTTGCCCTATGTTCCATAGAAATGTATTGGGGGAAAGTAAGCAGTCAGTTCCCAAATGCATGCTAAAGGTGGATCCCAGGTGTGAACAAGGTGAAGATTACTGCCTAATGCAGACTTTTCAGCACCCTGCAGAAGAAGAATGTAATGGCAGTAATTTGTAAGTCTCCGATGGACTTAAACCAGGGAATCTGGCAGCAGGGTCCAGGCACCTTACACCCTGCACCATCAGGGAAGCTCTCAGGCACATGGAGCTATTGGCCAGATCATATGTAACTGTTGTCTCAGGCTGGGTTTCCAAATTGTCAGGTAGAATTGCTGCTCTACAGATTCCTGAGCCTCACCTTATCTTGCCTCCCTTCCTTTCCTCTTCCATCTCCTGGACTGCCACCTTTTGGAACCTGACTATCTCCCTAATCTCGGCTGGGTACCTTCCTCTGCCCCCTAATCTTCATTTGCTCCCCTGGACCTTGATCTCTGCTTGACCTGGACTACTTTATCATCTCTGGCCCATCCAACTGACTGACTGCAGCCTGGATCTTGCAGGTAGGTTTGAAGAATTTCATTTCATCTGCATTGTCTGCTGAGCAAACCTAATTTTCATTTCCTGGATTAATACATGGATTGGGGGTGCAGTCATCCTTTGGATTGTGGACTCCCAAATCTGTGATGCAGTTCTTAGCTAAAAAGAAAAGTATACAAAATGTATATTTCTAGCTGGAAATACATACAATTTAAATGCATTTTTGTGCATTTGTTTAAAGAAACAGGATGGAATGAACACATGCAAAACTGACACAGACCAAAATAGAAAGATCTATCCATCTTAGCCTACAGGCCCTGATATTATTATTAACATGGACCTATCTATACTCCTGGTTATAAAGAATGGGAAGAATGTGAGTAAAAAATATTTCATTCCCCACCTCTCCATTCCAGTGGTGGCTGGTAGCTCCATGGCAGTAGGGCAGTGGAATCTGCTCTGGGTTTTAGTTTGAATTGAAGTACCCTGGACAGCTCCTTGGAAATTCAGACTAAAACCCGGAATGGATTCCACAGTCCCACTGACATGGAACTACCATCCACCATTGCCCCCACTCTATATCACCCTCAGGATATTAGAGGAAGAAGATACAGTGCAAAAATGATATAATCATTGTACTGACCTGAAGTATAGGGCTGTTGTAAGGATTAGTGAGATAATGTATGGGAACATTTTGGAACATGAGTCTAACAAGTCTTATATCAAATATTCTCATTATTTCACTATGGAAGTGCATATTATGTATTACCTAATTACTTTTTTTAATTAGTGTTTTCTCTCTCTCCAGATCCTGAGAATGGAAAACCATAACTTTCATATCTAAATCACTTAGATTAATGTTGATGAATGACATTTTTGTTACACATTTAAAAACAGAGCCAATCTGGCAAGAACTTTCCATGCTATTACCATTCACAACTATAAAGTGAGCTCCCAATGAACTGTGCAGTCCACCCAAGCTAGAGCCAATTTCAAAGACTGCATCCAAATTTCAATACAGTACATCACTGCCTGGCACAGGGTGCTAATTATGCTAAGTTGATGTCAATAATAAAGCCAAGGGTTTTGTTTTGTTTTGTTTAAGTGTAGGCTTTTGGCTTGATTGATTAAACAGCTATCCCAGCCTACTCTTCCTCTGAGCCAAAAAAATCATCATTAATGTTATCCTGCCCAGTGCTGAAAGGCAGTGTATGTAACCTCACTTCCCCCTTGACTTTAGACAGAAGAAAGGGACCTCAGCAGTCTACTGGAACAATCCCTTTTTTGGAGACATGATTACACATCCTCAAATATGTCAGTTGTGCCTCTGAAGGGACTAGATCAGAGAGCTTGTAGTTTGTTTAAATAAAAAAGCAGCTAGGCTGCTTTTCGACTTGTATCACATTAATCATTGTCGACAGGTCAAAAGTCAATGGGGTTGCAGCTACAGCGACTGTATCATTTTAGCCCTCTTAGTAAATCTTTCAGATGAATGTGTCATATTTCCTTTGACCTTGCACATTGTTCTTATGTGCTGCCTTCTTCTTTTTACCTCTTACTAACTAATAAACAGTTTTCTTCCTTGTAAATTAATTGAGTTTCATGAATTGGAAGCAGTTCCTTATTTTTTTTTCTTATTAATTTCTGTAAACATCTGTTTATGTCCATGGTGAAACATGTACAATGCATCACATCGCACTAGTCAAGTATGAATACAACATTCTAAAATTCAGGGGACCTTGAATGTTGATTTAAGAGTTCCATAGATGCTCCAGGTGGGAATTCAGATACCCTTATTCTTTTCAGTGGGTTGTATCCAGGTGTTGCTCCCATCAGCAGAATACCTTGAGTGGAGTGCTGCTCCGGGGATGCTCCCTCTCCCTCCCCCCTTTCTCTGTGTGTGTCTGTGATCATTCCTGATTCCCCCTCATCCCTTATAGCCATCAGCCCCATCTACTACATTGTTCTGGAGGTTGGGGGACCAGAACAGCATGGAAGGTGATGTTGTAGGCTGCAGTGGAAATTGACAAAAGCTACTTCTTCCCCTCCACCAGCAGGATCCTTCTTGGATGGCACTGGACTTTCTTGAATGGAAGGAGCTTTTTCATCCAAGGGAGGAGAAGACTAGATCCAACCCCATGTCCAAAGGCCAGAGGACATAATGCCTTTGCCACAGGGGCATGGTCCAAAATGACATGCCTGTGTGAGTTATACACTTCTTCCTGACTATAAATACATTTCCCTTTCCAGATAACCACCTTCACATGGCAAGATCCTACATCCCTTCCTGCAGCCAGGGTGAGGGCAGGCCATGTGACACACATAGCTTTGTCTTCTACCTTACCACTCCTGCTACCTCACTTTACCTAATGGTAGATCTGCCCTGTTTGTGAGCTGGGCTTGGCAACCCCAGTACTCCAGATGCCAAGGAGAGAGGTGAACTGACCCTGTGGCTTCCCCCCCTCTCCCCACACCACTAATAGCAGGGAGGGAGATCCCCTCTCCTATTCCTCCCAGTCCCCCCCCCCGTATGTGCCTATCCAGGTGTCATGGAGGGAGGTCTCTTTCTCCCCTTCTTCACTTGTGGTTGATCTCTCCCCTCTTCTTGGCAGCAGGAAGGGGAGAGACATCTCTCTTCCTGGCAGCTGGATAGCTGCCACAACAGTGTACCAGGAAGCTAAGAAAGAGAACAGGTAAGTGGATGGGAAGAAAGTTCTCCTTGTTTTGGTTACATTATAATAGGGGGGTTGACCTTGCAAAAAATTGCATATATTAGGAAAAATCTGGTACAAAAATGTTGTATTATGAATTCTCATGCACATTGAAAAAATAATCACAAAGTGATGCAGAAATGTGGATGGACAAATCTGTCAATGTAAGTTTCTCTCAGTTTCTCATCTGTCCAATCTTAAATTCAGTTCTTCACATTTCTGCAGCAATTTTTGGGGTGTTGTACTTTCAAAAAATCCTCATGAAAATTCAGCAGCATTTTAGTGCAAATTTCTCTTTATAAACATATGTTTATATGCATTAGATTAAAGTACACATTTTGGAAGCTATTTCTCCTAATATAATGCATTTCTGTATGCTATTTTTCATTAATGTATATATTTTGTGCACTTTCTCCTAATATATGCATTTTGTACACTTTTTTTTTTAGTTGGAGAACTGCATCTTTACATTTGGATAAATGCTAACTTTGAAGGATAGTTTTATTGGTTCAGGAAATGTGAAGTAGGTACTTTTTCATTAAAATTCAAACAAAATTGAATTTCTCCTCCATCCCTATGCACTGCAGAAATGAACCAAACCGAATTTAAGACTTGAAAAATGAGAAGCAGAGATAAATTAACACTGAGAAAATCCATCCCTAGTGAGAAAGATGCAGTTCTTCTTAATTTGGATTACAATCTGAAGAACTCTGGAGCCACAATGCTTAACTTGTCCTGAAGACGAGCGATTAAGGCAACTCTGTACATCTAATTTGCATGCTCATCACAAATATCTACCTTCATCAGTAGAACATATCATGTCAAAAGGTTTGACAGCAATGTTTGCAAGGTCAGGTTTGACACATGCACAAATGTCAGGCCAAATTCTTGCCACATTTCCTTGTCTGCTACCTTCTAGGATGCATTTGTTCTTACTTCATGCTTATTATCTTTAAAATTGCTTCTACTCCTCTCTGGCTTACAAGGACAGCCTAGTTATTTGTTGCACTGCCTTTAATGCAAGTGCAGTAGATATTTCATCCAGATATCTGCTTCTTTAAAGCTAGCCAAAGTACTTTCCATTGTCAAGAGCACACTTCATATATCTGGGAAAAGACAGTTGCTTTTCGAATGTGCTTTACCATATCTCAGAGCTCATCATCCTGAAGAAAAATGTTGTTTCTTTTTTAATAAAATATTTTATTTTGGAGAGTTTAACAAGCTTTCTTATTGTATTAGTTTGTCTAAAGAAAAAAGAAATTGAATATTTGTAAGATAAATCCAGGCTGCTAATGTTGTTCACTCCGTCTGGTAGAAGAAAGACCAAACCACATGCCTATAACTCTCAGGTGATGCTATTATTGAAAATTTGTGATATATGGAAATGAAACAAGACATTGCATTTCCAGTTTTGTTTTCCATGTCCCAAGCAGCTGATTTCCACATTCTTATCCAAAATCCATCTGCCTATTCAAATTTTGTATGATTCCATATGTGGAATCATTCCTTTAGTATTGCCAATTGCCCACTTTATTTAAGGGTCCTGTGTGTATTTTCCCCCCTATTTCTAAAGACAATGCTGAAAAATATTTATTCTCATCTGGGCGTATTTTGCTCTAGGGCTCATTGCATCATGGATTTTTTTAGTGTTCAAGATGCATAAAGACTTCACTATTCTTATGCATGTGCATTTTGCTTTATTCTGCTCTTAATATCACAAGATTTACTGAGATTACAATAGATAGTATGGAGCAAGAGGCTCAAAATGTTGCAAGAATGAAATGGGCTTGATGCAACAGTTAAAACACAGGAAACAAACAGCATGGAAGAACATAGTGCTCATTGAGGTAAACATGATTCTAATGAAAATTTCTGACCTAGGGTGAATGTATCAAAAGCATGGCCGATTTTGTTATGGTCAAGCTTAGTACTTGGAGCAGGATTTGAAAATCCAGTTTTTATTTTTTATTTTTACATGTTCCAGTTGCGAACTCATTTAATCAGGGCAAACAAACCAAAACTTACTCCAGATATGATAGATGTGCTGTTGGCTGGAAAAAAACACCAGTCTGATTGGAGGTTTGCAACTGATTTGGAAGGTTTAGGGGTATTGGACCCAGTGTTATCTATGGAGATGCAAGTGACCTCAGTGGTGAAGAGTACAATTTACCAGGTTAGGTTGGTTTACTAACTATGACCCTATCTGAGGAAAACAGACACACACATCCATTATAGTCATACTAAACTATTGTAATGCTCTCTACACAGGGCCGCCTGTAAAAAACAATCTGGAAACTTCACCTAGTACAAAATTCAGCTGCCAGAATGTGGGAGCTAGGGAATTCACAGCATATTACACTAGTTTTGCATTAGTTGCACTGGTTGCCCATTCATTTCCAGTCTCGACTGAAAATGTTAATTATAATCTTAATCTGCAGAATATTTTGGGACTAGATTATTTGAAGAATTGCTTCCATCCATATGTATGAACCTGTCAAAGCCCTAAGATCAGCCTCAGTCAGGCCTGTCACTAACGTTGATCATAATGGTGGGTACCAGAGACAAGGCAATTTTCAATGGTTGTTCCACATTTGCAAACTTCACTCAGTCACCTTTCTTGTGGCCTTTCATCTGTGATTCTGCTGCTGGTCCCCAATATTATACAGCCACGAGAGTCGCTGTATACTATAGCCAGCGTGGATTTTTCACATTCCACAATGTTAAATTGAAAATACCCTCATGCCATTCTGATGCTTCCCATAAGCTCATTTCAAAACAAAACCTTACAAAACTGATAGTCCTGAACTCAGAAATGCTTGTTTAATAAGCCTCTCAATTTTCATGACGATACACAGAAAGAATCTAGAGTTCAAAGTCTAAAGAGAGAGAGAGAAAAATCAGAGCCCTTTTGGACTTTTTTCTCTGACAGTTCTTCTAATCTGTTGAAATGAATTAAAAATCAGCCATGTTCACAGAGGACCTGTAATCCTGTTACTGACCTTGCCCCATACTCTGACCTTCATCTTCTGCAGTTTAAAAGTTTAAAAAATGCCTGACTGATTTTTAATTAATTTAATAAATTTTACATTGAACTGAATGATGTCGGGCATGCACAGTAAGAACCAACTGTCAGTGTTCTAAAAGCCAGACTCACAGCTGCTGGGCTTCCCTAATCAGGGGGCAACCCCCACCCCAGACCTTTATTTCACTTTAGTCAGTCATGGCTTCTCCCAAAGAATCCTGGGAACTGTAGTTTGTGAAGGGTGCTGAGAGGAAACTGACAGAGGTCCAGTGGCCAGAGTGGTTTAACAGTCAGACACTCTGATTGAAGTGCTGTGAGGGGAACAGGGCATCTCCTAGCAACTCTCAGCACCCTTCACTAACTACACTTCCCAGGATTCTTTGGGAGAAGCCATGACTGACTAAAGTGAAATAAAGGTCTGGGGTGGATGTCACCAGGGACAGCTTTGGTTTAAATGTTGGTGAGAGGCTACATGTGCCTGCTGTATAATAAAAAGGTGGGGAAAACACTGAAAAGCAATGATACTGTTCACAATGTTTTCCTTTTGGAAAGGAAAGGGGCTTCCTCTCTGCCCAGTGCCCACCCACCCAATCTCCTCCCTTCCCCTTCCCCCTCCTCCTCCTCCTCCTCTCCCTGTCCCTCCCCCAGGTCAGTGTTGGACTACAACCTTGAAGACCAGGGTTCAAATCCCCACACAGACAGGAAGCTCCCTGGGTGATCCTTCCCTCTCCTCTCCCCTGCTCCTCCCCAATGGTCAGTTTTACCTATCCTCACTATGATTACATAGGAGTAAATCCCATTGAAATCAATAAGCACGCAAATGATCATAACTGCCTTTCCCCTCCTTCCTCTCTCCTCTCCATTCCTCCTCCCTCCTCTTCCTTCATTCTCCTTCCCTGCCCACTCCTGCCATCCCTCCCTCCCCTCGGTCAGTTTTACCTATCCTAAGCATGATTGCACGGGAGTAAATCACACTGAACTCAATAAACATGCAAATGATCAAACCTGTCATTCTCCTCTTCTCCCCCTTCTGTCTGCTGCCATCCCCCTCCTCCCCTCTGCCCTCCCTCCCCTCCCTCCTCCTCCTCCCCATCCCCTGTGGTCAGTTCCACCTATCCTAAGTATGATTGCGGGGGAGTAAATCCCATTGAACTCAATAAGCATGCAAATGATCAATCCATTCTCAGCAAACTTGCACAGGATCCCATTTCTTACATCCCGGATTAAAAAGCAGAGAAATTCACTAATAGGCAAAAAAAACCTTGCGGTTTAAGAATGTACCTGTAGCCAACAGATATTTCTATCAAACTTTAAAAAGCAGGGAAATTCTGCAGCTATCATGAATGCACCAGGGGAGCAGGAGACCTGACCTTCTCTCTGAGATATTGGAATGCCCTATAAATTTGTCAAAATGCAAACACAATTTGTGTTGGTCTTTCACAGTCCAATCCACTTCCTGTGTAGCTCAGAAGAATATAGTAACGTGCCTCTGAGCATATGGTGAGTGGTGGCAACACCTGCAATCAGCCCAAATAACAGAAACAAGACATGTGCTGTGCTGATCTTGTTTTAGCAGGGAGGAAGCAACATTATTAAGACAGTTGACATAGTTCAGATAGTCACTTTAAAATGTCTGTTTTCCTTTGCAATTTTAGAGACGTTTCCTATAGGAAATCATTTCCTTTTGCTTCTATTTCTGTGAATATGTGAAGTACAGCAACACTTTGCAGAATTTACACTAAAAAAACTCCAAACGTAATTGTGGAATAATAGCACTGACTATTCTGCAGAATAGTCTCCAGTGGACATCAGGAGTGTCCTAGTTTGCACAAGATAAAACAAGTGGGAGGTGAAATATATTCTAGCAAAATCCTACGTGTGCTCTATGTTTTTAATTGACCATGCCCACCTTGCCTTAAATGAAGTAGTTTAAACATAACAGGCTGAAAACACGCATCTTGGGCAGGCTAAGTTTGTTTCTCCAAACAGCTAGAGTTATTCCTGAAGTAGCAACATATTGGAATCAGTCTGATTTTACATCAAACTGCAGTTTCAGATTCAACTGTTAATGCACCCAAAATAGAAATAGAACATACCCTCCAATTTGAAACACAAAAGGCTGTCTTCACGATCATATGACACTGACCAAAAAAAGGCTTTCACATTAATAAAAATAAATTTGACACAGGTTTCTAGGATGAATAATGAGAGAAATAAAATTTTCTAGATTAGATTCTCTGTAGAAACAATAGCAACACAGGAATGAAGCAAAGTAAGAACACCAACAAACATACAAAAATGTAATTCTCCATCTTTGGAGATGGCAGGTGTTGCCACCACTCACCATATGCTCAGAGGCACATGTTACCAAATTCTTCCAAGCTACACAGCAAGTGGATTGGACTGTGAAAGACCAACCCAAATTGTGTTTGCATTTGGACAAATTTGTAGGGCAGTACAATATCTCAGAGAGGAGGTCAGGTCTCTTGCTCCCTGGTGCATTCACTATATCTGCACAATTTCCCTGTTTTTTAAAGTTTGATAGAAATATATGTGGGCTATAGGTATATTCTTAAACTGCAAGGTTTTTTGCCTATTAGTGAATATGATTTTATCTGATGCTGTTTTATCTGAGTCCATTGAAAGGCAGAGTTAAAAAAAACCCACAAACAACAATTTCAGTTATGAAAGATAGAGCCTTTTGATAACATGCACACAGTATTGTCAGAACATCCTGGGACAGATGGACAAATAATCATCTGGTGGTGTGGTATAAGGCAGCTTCCTATTCCATGACTATATCTGTCTGGCTACTAACTCTGGGTGGAGTATTTGTCCATCTAGTACAGGATGGTCTGAAGGCAGCTGATGTCCAAGGACTCACACAAAGAGAGGTCTTTCTCAGCTGGGTAACTTGATCCTTTGAAATTGTGATGGCAGAGCATGAACCCGGGGTGGGGGGTTGTATGCAAAGCATGTACTTTACCATACAGCAGTGGTTCCTGTCCAACTGGGAGTAGAGTGGTCACTTACTGGTTGCAAAAAAGAAGATGAGAAAAGAAAAGAGAAAACATAACAACAAAAAGAGGGCATAGATTTGAATTAAAGTGCATATATTTATTTATAGGTATAGATGCAAATTTGGAAATAATTGCTGAAGCTTATTTTAAGTGACATCACCCCATAGTGGGAAAGCCTGTGACCAGGTGACCTGTATGCCTGCTGGGGATGGGTGAGAATTTTGATTCAGTTCACATTTTAAGCTGAATCTATCAAATTCATCCTTTCCAAAACAGTATGAGAACCAAAACATAGCCATCCTTTGAATTTTGCACTTATCCAAATTTTGAAATGCAGATCATCAAACAACCAGTGTTTTTAAAAATGCAGATGTTAGGGGGAAATGTGCATAACAATGACTATATGAGCGAAAATAACATGCAAAATGCATTAAATGATGAGAAATGGCTTCCAAAAATGTGTACATTAGTCAAAACTGTCTACAAAAATATGTTTATTAGGAGAAATTAACACTAAAATGCTGGATAATTTGCATGAATATTTTTTTAAAAAAAATAAATTGGAATAATGTGGAGAACTGAATTTAAGATTGGAAAAATGAGAAACTGAGAGAACTGAAAGTGTCAGATCTTTCAATCAGCAGTGCCTACTCAGTCTGCTGTCTAGGATGCCAGATGTTGATGGGCAACTTTAAGGCCCCTGCTCTCCTTTTTAAACAAGACTTGAGCTAGATAGCCCTTCAAATAGAGGCACCTTCTGAAAGAGGATGGTCCTGTGACAACCCTTCCAATAGAAAGCTATCTTCTGTAAAGTAAGACACATGGCCACCCTAAATGAATGGGATCAGAATGTGCATTCCCCTCTCCCAAGGCAAGATCTTCCACTCCTCACACATTCATATTTCACGCTGACTAATCTCTCTACTCTAGACCACAATACAACATAAAAAGGAATCGCATATGAGTACCCATAGGGCAAGGAACTCATGATGATGGCTCATGCAAACACAGAAACAGAAGTATTAACTCATCCTTTGAATGCATCTTATGTCAAGGGATGGACTAGTTCCCCTGCTGGAAACCACTTCACAAAATGCTTCCATAATCTAAATGAAAATTACCACCAGAGTGTAAATATTTACTTAGACCTTCAGTAAAGTGGGTGCTGCAAAGAATATAATTTTAGTGTTTGTTATCTGAGATCAAATATGCCCTGAGCACTTGCTTTTCACATGGGGGAGGCACAGGCTTGGCATGGCACAACATAAGTTCAGGCCAGGCATTGTGGGGCATCCTTATCTGCCTACTTTGTACAAGGCGTAGGCTAACAGAAGAGCTGATAGTAGCAGGATTGGCAGAAAAGGAAGCATGGATCAGCCTAAGTTGTGTCAGATCAAGGGCACATTTAGTCCAGCACACCTTTTCAACGAGATGCCCAGAGAGTCTCAAAAGCAGAGCAAAATGAAGATACGTGCCTTCAGCATCTGGTAACTGGAGGGATATTAACTATGAACATGGAGGTTATATTTAGTTCTTATGTATAATTGCTGTTTACAGAACTATTCTCATCCATGAATACACCCTATCTTAGCTTCCTGTCATAAGGTTAATTCCATAAAGCAAATACTGGGGGGGGGGGTGCATCAGCTCTGTGCGTACCCTGAACTAGTAGGCAAATCAGGGTGATATAGGATAGTCTTCCATGTTATTGATCCATATCATATCATGTAAAAGGTAGGCCTTCACACACATAGCTGTATGTGCAAAGGGTTCCATGGAATCTGGAACCCCAGTTGTTCAGGGTTCCAGATTCCACGGAAGCCTCTGAGCTTACAACTATACATGTGAAGGCCCCCTCCCTACTGTTTGCACAGACATTGGTGGAAGTGTGGGATGCAGCATATTATGTCAGGACAGAGCTGCTTGGCACAGCCCCACTCCTTTCTCCCACGTACAGCAATATGGGAGCTAATAACACCTGTAGGGGATTATATAGTGAAGGAAATGAACAACAGCTTTATTAACTTCACAAGATCTACAAATAAGCACAGCATATTAGTAACAAGCTATCAACCTCTAAACTTCAGATGAGAAGTGGAAGAACACCTCTCCTGCTGCCTACCTGACATGAGCATTTCCATCCCAATTCTGAGCACTAGACTACTCTGCTGTCTGATCAGTGCTTCGCTTTGCCTCCTTACTTTAAAGGTGTTCCAAGAAGGTACCTGATCATGCCATGTCACTGCAGGTGGTCATTTGTAGATGTCGTAAGAATAGGTCCCAAAGTTAGCTTCCCTTCTGTAGCTTCTCTTGCTGGTTGGCTATCAGAGGGAATTTGAGTGAGCACCCTTTTACGTTAAAGATGTCTTGGAATACCCACTAGCGCAGCCTGCATCATGTGCCCTCAGGCTGTGCTCAGATCAATGGAGAGCAATGATTTTGTCTAGGGATTGGATGAACCATAGCAAAACATTGTGTCATGTTTTTGATGAAATATTGTCCTATGGGGGAAAAATGTGAAATTTTATCTAAGCCATAGCAGCAATCACTTTCAGTCTTCAGGACAGGATGTGAGAGAGATCAGATTTAGTAATTTATACAGGGTGTGACCATTAGCACAAAAGGGTGCCCATTTTCAATGAATGACCACAGCTGGCTACTTCACTCCTGAGGACAGGGCTGAGTCCCCATGACTTGTTGCTTACTGATATTACTGATGTCATGCCAAACCTAAACCACTCTCTCTTTTTTAAATGCTAATAATCAAAGATTTAGAGAACATCTTTTAAAAAAAGGATTATTAGTTGTTATTGTTTTATTATTTTATTGTTGCTTTCTCTAATTTCAGGAGACAACAGATTTTTTTCATCATGTCATTCCCCATAAAATATGTAATTGCTGAGCTGCAATTTGGAATAGAAAATGGCATTCAACAATTCATTATCATGCTGCTGAACAAAGCTATTTAGAACACACGAAAAATGCCACATAAGTCAATATACTTGGCAATCAGCAAGATAAACTTTCAATCTGCATTACTTTCCCCCCTTTCCTCTCTTTCTCATTTTGTGCATGGTTCTTCAGCAGCAATAGCAGCAGCCATATCATTTTATTGTCAGGCACTTGTATTTTGCTTTGCAGTATCCCAGTTGTAACAACCAAATATAAAAATGACAAAGTCCCCTCCCTATTTTTGTTTCCAAAGGAGATTAAGAAAGAGTGATAGTGGCATTCTAATGAATCAATTCAGTGCATGTTTATTCATCCAACAAGTCACTCTCATTGCTTCAGTAGATGCTTTTAGTGGGGAGAAAGAAGGATTGGAATTTTGCCTTTGCCTCATGGCAAAGCTGGATCTGGGTGTAAATGCCTCAGTGGACACAGAGATCTATTCCATGGCATTTTCCTGTCAGTTCTCAGAAAACATAATAGAGCTGCAAACATTATTGTAAACAGCTGGTAAAATTCAGCTGGCTTGTAATTGGAGAGAAAAAATGAACAACAGCTCAGGGCACTTCCAGATTGTTGCTATTATCAGATGGGATTCAATCACATACCAGCAAATTTGGGTTCTGCAGTTATAGTTGATTGGGAGGTTGATTGTGCAACAGACCCACTTCCCCCAAAGTCAGAACTTTTTGCGATAAGGAAAATGATGGGAAAATGCACTGGAATATATACAAGACACAAGATCATCTAACCTCCCTACAAACAAATCGGGATGAATGCTGAATAAATAGGTTGTCTGGAAGCTCCCTCAGAACACTTTATGACAGCTTTCACTCATTCAACATTCAGTGATGCATGCATTACAAACTAGGACTGAGTGTAAACACAGAATATAATATAGGATGCAAAATTCAGCTTTCTTAGAAACTCCGTTTTATTTCTTTTCTTTTCAAGTCAAGTTTCTAAACTTGAGAGTTTTAGAAACTAGAACTTGCATGGGGCAATATTGATGAAATCTCAGATGCCAGAAATGTTGCCAAAGAAGTGAGGAAGTGGGACATCAGGGCACTATATAGTAGGTCTGTTTGTGGGCCCTAAGATTCACCTTGTAACTGAATGATTTTAAAATTCTAATTTGTTTCTGAGTTGCTCTGTTCACTCACTGTCATTCAGCTCCTTAGTCATTCTGTACAAAATGAAGCTCTGTGTTTCTCCATTCAGTATAATGGGGAATCTAAAAATAGGTATGACTTTTCCCTTTTGGCTAAAGTGGATGAAATTTATAGGCACAGATTGGATTAAGCTTACCAAATTGCAGACCACTAGATTCAGAAACCTTTGGGGAAACACTAAAAGGAATTAATTCACTTTCCTCCATAATCCTTTAATGGGAGGGGGAGTGCAGGGAATTGCTTCTTTCTTACATTAAAATAATAAGAGGTGACTGAGGGACATGTATTCTCACTTGTACATTTTTTAAAAAACTGTACAGTTTCACAACAACTTATCTTTCTGGTAGCTGGGTCCTCCAATAGGCTTTACAGATCTCTGATGCACTATGAAATCCAAGGATGTCTAGAACACTACCTGCAGAGTTCTGAAGACCTCTGAGTTGTAGTTTTGTTAAAGCAGAGAAACATAGGGCTTTTTTTAAAAAAAATGAAAGTTTTAACTTAGAAACAAAAAACATCTGCTACTGTGCTTTAACAAAAAACCAACCCAGAGTTCTTCAGTGTTCCACAGGCAACATTTTGGAAATCCTCACTTCTTGGAAAGCCTATGGACGCAGAGAAACATGAAGGTGTTACATAGGAAAACATACAAGTTATATTGGCACAGTAGAGCACAAAAATAGAGCAATAGAGTGCTCTGTGGCTTATTGTAGTCCCCAATCCTACTCAGGGGGTTACTGACATCATGCTTCAACTCAGGGGAGGAGAGACTCCTGAATCACCCCTTTTAACCTTGTTAATCGATCCACACACATAGTCAATGCACACCTCTACTACATAGCTCCTTGCTTCAACAGAAATAGAATAATTTATGCAAGGTAGCATTATACAGAGAACAGAATGCAAATTTAATTACCACAGAATTTAGACTAATTTGACTGGATTGTTTAAAATGCATAATACCCACATCCTTGGTTTTAAGACATCACTAAGCACATCTGTCATCATGACCAACCCCAATATGGGAGACCCAGATTGAAATTTCCACTTAGCCCTGAAGTTCCTTGGGTGTTTTTGGACCAGTCATTAACACCTTTCTTCTTCTTCTGTATTTAATGTTTTATTCATTTTCTATATAAAATCCACATTAAGAAATAACAAGAGCTTTTGCCATTCTGAGTGTTCAGTATATACGTTACAATTGTTTGAGATCACAGGTAATTCATTCATTATATAATTGTCAAATTCAAAGTAACTAACTATGAACACTAATACCTTTGTACTTAACCTACCTGACAGTATTGTGTAGATAAAATTGAGGGGATATACACCACTTTGAACTCCTTAGAATAAAGACAGGAACTAGCTGTAACAAACAAACCAATAAACAAAACACTTCCCAGTGTAGCTTAATCCAGGGGCGTCACTAAGCAGGTGCAGGGGGTGCGGACCGCACCCAGGTGACACCGAGAGGGGGTGACACCCAGAGCCACCCCTACCTTAATCTCCAGACTCTCAGTTTCAATTAAAAAAAAACCAAGTTTCTAGGTCATCTGGTTCCCAAGATATTCACCAAAACATCAGCCCCCCTGCAACTGTTTAATCTGTTTTTTAACCGATCTGTATAGCAGCTTTTAGCCAGAGCTTGGAAAAGTTATTTTTTAAACTACAGCTCCTATCAGCCCCAGCCAGCATGGCCACTGGATTGGGCTGATGGGAGTTATAGTTCAAAAAATAACTTTTCCAGGCTCTGGCCTCTAATCCCGCCCTTTCAGGATTGTAGCCAATAAGGGGAGCCAGGCTTGTGATTTGTTGACCCAGGCAGTGCTTAGGCTTCATTACAACGTCAAAATGGTGGTTTGGAGGTCTTCAGTTTGAGTAAGTAAGAATATGGGTTAAAGTTTTCTTTTCTCTTGTGTGTAACACGCAGTCAGACCCTGGGCTGTTGGAGAGGACAGTGCTTTGAAAACCAGTTATAAATCTGTTTGATTTTTACATTTCATTTTGTCACTAGAGTGGCCAGATCCAAAATAAAGGGCAGGGTTATGTCACCTTTAAAAGTTGTGTAAAAGAAGGAATTTCAGCAGGTGTAGCTTCAAGCCAGAGCAGCAGGAGGGAAAGAAGTAAGACCAGCCACCTGAACTGAGAGACTGTGCTTGTTATTTGCTTGCTACCTCTTTGTGGCATCTTCTTCCTCTTGAGTAGACTTACTGAACTGGTCAGAGGGCTTCTGTTGGAGGGGACTACAAGTGAATCAGCAGTTTCCAGCAGCCCTCTATATTGGGCCATTGTTGGAGGCAGGGCTGTAAGAGAGACACAGGTGGGGGGTGGCTTACTGTTGGCTATGAGGGCCTGTACATGACACTGGGGCAATGAGGCAGACTGGGGATGCTGTTGGTGTACTGCCCACCCTAACTGAGCAGGCAGAGATGGTCTCAAGCTTGAGAACCCCATTACATTTGTGTGAGGGACTTCAGTATCCACACTGAAGCTGCATTGGAATTTCATGGCCTGCAACCATGGGGCTGTCTGTGTGGGCCAAAGTGTAAAGAAGGGCATACCTTTGTTTTGGTCTTTGCCACAGTGTGTGAACAGGGCAATCTGGACATTGAGGGGGGCTTAATTCACCTCATTGTTACTGTCAGACCACTCTCTGGTAAAGCTTGGACTTATAGTACTAGTCACCTTCAGTAGAATTGGGGGACTTATTAAGATGGTCTGCCCTTGGAGACTTATGGAATCCAAAACCAAAGCCGGTGGTGAACCTGTTGAGGTCTTTGCATCACTATGGAATGCAGATGGGGGTGGGCGCTTGACATGATTGCTCCCAATTGTCCTGTCCTGCACTGTAGAGCCCAGATTGCTTCCTGGTTTTCTGCGGTATGCCAGGACAACGAAAACTAAAGTGCAAGTGGTGTAAGATTCAAAGTGAAGCCAACTGGACATGTGCTAGAGCGCATAATTGCACCTACTGCATGGCAGTGAAGGCTGCAGAGAAGCTTGTTTTGCTGCTTCCATCACAGCCTTGAGTAGCCATCCAGCATTGCTTTTCCGAGTGGTGCGGTGATTATTCTCATATACCCCAGCAAATTGAATGCTTGCACTCTTGAGTCATGCTGTGAAAAATTTTAAAACACTTTGAAGATAAAACCTATGCCAACTTGAATTGATACTAGTTGCAAATGTTCCATTCCTGGACAAGATCTTGGAGCGAGTGGTTGCTGGCCAGCTCCAGGCGCTATTGGATGAAACCGATTATCTTGATCCATTTCAATCGGGTTTTAGGCCCGGTTTCGGCACCGAGACAGCCTTGGTCGCCCTGTATGATGACCTATGTCGGGAGAGGGACGGAGGAAGTGTTACTCTGTTGATTCTCCTTGATCTCTCAGTGGCTTTTGATACCATCGACCATGCTATCCTCCTGGAGAGGCTTGAGGAGTTGGGAGTTGGAGGTACAGCTTGGCAGTGGTTCTGCACCTACTTGGCGGGTCGTCTCCAGAAGGTAGTGCTGGGGGATCATTACTCGACACCATGGGCTCTCCAGTGTGGAGTCCCGCAGGGGTCGGTTTTGCCAACAGGTTTTGTCTCCCATGCTTTTTAACATCTACATGAAGCCGCTGGGTTCAGTCATCAGGAGTTTTGGAGTGCGTTGTGAGGCGTCCTTCCCTGGCTCTCCCTGTCAGGTTCCTACCTGCTCGTGGTTACTGCCTGTCTCTAGGCACCACCAGGGACTCCACCAGTCCGGACTGTCCTTTTTTATTTTTTTCTCTCCCCCCTCTAGCACAGATCTCAACAGATCCCCTGCTAGGCAACCACCAGTCACGTCCTAATACTAGTATTCCCAGAGACTCTGAATACTGGTATTGTTATTCTCTTCACTGCTGCCACCATTTGTTACAGTTCCCCTTCAGCCTTGGTCATTACCTTACCCTCCCTTCTGGTCTGTGAAACCCCAGTCAAGGATCAGGCCTTTGGTAAACTAAATTAAGTATTTATTAAAGATAACAAAGCTAACAAGATTAACAAGATTTCTTCTTAAAGCACATAAGCATATGGTTTTACTCAATACTAATCTGAACTCCACCTCGCTCCTTCTCCACTCTCTCCTGTCAAACAACTGTCTAAACCCCACCAAGCAACCCACTCAGTTCTCTTCTCCCCCCTGATTCCACTCTCACTCTTCCTTTTATACGTTCAGCCATTTTAAACACTCAGCCAATCATCTAGCATTCTACTGCCCATTCACTCCCCCTCCTCTTTCACTACTTACCATATATTTTCTAAACAACCAACACCATATATACATTAATATAGGAACATCACATTTCCCCCCCCTTAAAACAACGGCAGAGTATTATTCCTGTTCCAGGATTTATACGTCACGTTAACAAATAAAAGTCTCTATGGGGAAAATGTCTTTCTTTGTTCCTCCGTCTGGTCACGTCACTGCAGTCCCAGCCACTTGCCTGGAAAGTCCATCGGCCAGTACATTGTCCTTGCCTTTTATGAACTGGAAGTCCACTTGATAGTCCTGTAGGGCCCAGGACCACCTCTGCAGCATAGTGTTATGGTTTTTCATAGTCTGCAACCATAACAAGGCCCGATGATCCGTAGTCACTGTGAATCTTCGTCCCCACACGTATGGGCGCAACTTGTTCAGTCCCCACACGACCGCTAGGCACTCCTTCTGGACTGACGAATAGTTTTTCTCCCTCGGCGTCAGCTTGCGACTCAGGTACGCCACTGGATGTCTGGTGCCTTCTCTCTCCTGCAGCAAGACGACTCCCAGCACCAGGTCTGACACATCTGTAGCCACGATGAATGGTTTCTCATAGTCTGGTGCTATTAATATGGGTCCTTGGCACAAGGCTTGCTTCAGTAGATCAAAAGCCTTCTGACATTCATCTGTCCATACCACACGCTCAGAACACTTCTTCTTTGTTAATTCATGCAAGGGGGTTGCTATTTCCCCAAAATTTCTCACAAACTTCCTATAAAATCCAGCCACACCCAGAAATGCCCTTACTTGTTTTTTGGTTAAGGGGATCGGCCACGCTTGTATTGCCTCCACCTTGCTCCATAAGGGGGTGATTTTCCCACTCCCCACCTTATGTCCTAAATAAATTACTTCCTTTAGTCCAAACTGGCATTTCTTAGCTTTTATTGTGAGGCCTGCTTTTCTTAAGGCCTCCAATACTGTTGGCAGGTGTTGGACATGCTCAGGCACCGACTTGCTAAAAATGGCCATGTCATTGATATAGGCCACTGCAAAATCTGACATGCCTCGCAACACAGTATTGATTAGCCTCTGAAATGAACTTGGTGAGTTTCTTAGTCCCATGGGTAAGGTCACAAACTCATATAACCCATCTGGTGTACTGAAGGCAGTTTTGGCTCTGGATTGATCGTCTAGTTCCATTTGCCAAAATCCTTTACAGAGATCTAGTGTAGAGATAATGGTTGCTGCCCCCAATAACTCTAACATAGCGTCTACCCTAGGCATAGGATACGCATCTGGGACAGTAATTTTATTGATTAGCCGATAATCAATGCAAAACCTTGTCGTTCCATCTTTTTTCGGAACCAGGACAATACTTGAGGCACAGGGACTGATGGATTCCCTGATCACTCCTAATTCCAGCATATCTTCCACCTCCTTTTTGATCTCATTCAAAACTTTCCCATTCACACGGTATGGAACAGATCTGATTGGGGCATGATCTCCAGTATCAATGGAATGTATAACTATACTGGTTCGGCCAGGTTTGTTGCTAAAGAGATTCCTATAGGTTTTCAAAACTCTCAGAATCTCTTCTTTTACTTCCTCCTTCACCTCCTCTGACCATTCCACTTGATCTACCCCTCCTTTGTCTTTGCTTTCCTGTACCAAATCTGGAAGTTCAGGCCCACTTCCCTCAGGGAATAAGGTAACTTGCAACACCTGTACATCCCTGGTATGGTAAGGCTTTAACATATTTACATGAACCACTTTGCTTTTGTTTAATTGGTCTGTGGTGATTACATACGTCACTGTGTCAAGCCTTTCTCTGATGGTATATGGTCCTTCCCAGTTAGCCTGTAATTTGTCATGTTTCCTGGGTATGAACGCCATAACCATATCTCCCACATCATACACACGTTCCCTGGCTGTTCTGTCATACCAGTAACGTTGCTTCTCCTGTGCATGACTCAAATTCTTTTTCACCATCTCCATCATTGATGTTAATTTATTGCGGAATTCCAATACAAAATCTACTACAGATGTTTTGTACTCTCCCAGGGTTCCTTCCCATGAATTTTTTAATAGTTCCAAAGGTCCCCTCACTTTTCTAGTGAACATGAGTTCAAAGGGTGAGAAGCCTGTTGACTCCTGAGGGACTTCTCTGTATGCAAACAAGAAGCATCCCAACCGTTCATCCCAGTCTTGTGGGTGATCTTGAACATAGCTTCTGATCATGCCCTTCAAAATGCCATTGAATCTCTCTGTTAACCCATTAGTGGCGGGATGGTAAGTAGTGGTCTTTAGATGTTTTAGACCACAACATTTCCACATACATTGCATCACTTCTCCCATGAATACACTGCCTTGATCCGTCAGCACTTCATGAGGGAAACCCAGCCTCATAAAGATTTTTAATAAAGCCTCTGCCACTACAGGGGCTTCCACGGATCTTAGTGCTTCTGCGTCTGGGTACCTGGTGGCAAAATCCACCACCAACTCCAATAGATATTTCTTGCCATGCCTTGTGGGTTTGGAAAAAGGGCCCACCAAATCTATCCCTACTCTATAAAAGGGTTGTCCAATTATAGGAAGGGGCTTTAAGGGTGCCTTAGTCTTTACTCCAGTTTTCCCCACCTTTTGGCATATTCCACAAGATAGACAATGTTGTTTTACATCTTTGGAGATGTTTGGCCAATAATAGTGTGCCGCCAATCTCCTCTTGGTCTTTTTTATTCCCAGATGTCCTGCACATGGGACATCGTGGGCTACCTCTAGCAATCTGGTTCTGTATTTGCTAGGTACTATCAATTGCTTCACTGGTTCACATTCATCCTTTCTCTCAGCAGGCATCCACAGTCTATATAAAATCCCATTCTCACACACAACTTGATTCCTCAGTTTGTCAGTGAAAGGAATCTGTTGGGTCAGAGCTTGTTCCTTTATCTGCTTCAAACTTATATCTTTTTGCAGCTCTTCCCTGAATTGATCTGCCTCATCATTATCAGAGACCACTTGATACAGTTTGTCTCCTTCAGCAGGCCTGCTAGTGGTTGCTATGGTGACCTGAGGCTGGTTAACAGATTCCACCCTGTTTGTTTCAGCCCCCCTTAATATGGCTTCTTTTTCTCTGCCAATTTGCTGTCTGGTCACTACATAGATCTTTCCTTGGGTGCCCATTACATCTCTTCCCAGTATTACTGGTTCTTGTTGCTGGGTATTAATGCCTACTTTATATCGGCCCTCTCGGCCTCTCCAAGTCATTTCCACCAGGGCCACAGGCAAACTTTCTGGTTGACCCCTCACTCCTTGGATAGTCACAGTTTCCTGAGGTAATATTACCTCAGATTTTATTAAATCTGGCCTCAGTAATGTCTGAGCGGCACCAGTATCAAGCAATGCCCAATAATTTGCCCCTTGTACACTCACTTCCTCTCTCAGACTTGAATCAAGGTCTGTTACTTCTGTCCAGTTTATCTGGCAGAACTGAACCTTTTCCGCTGTTTCTAAAGCCTTGGGTTCTGTTTTCATTGCCCTTGTCTGAGCAGGATTACTAATGGGGTTGGCAACCTCACATTGAAAACGTAGGTGCCCCGGTCTACCACATTTGTAGCATAATTTCTCCTCACTTTTAGGGTACACAGATCCACTCTGGGGTGTCCTGTGCCCTTCAGATTTTACTGGAGGACTCACTCTCTGTGGTACCACATCCCTTCTGCCAGCGTTATATGGTCTGGGTTTAAAATCTCTTGATGTTTTCCCCACCCAGCCAGTTCTGTTGGAGGCGAAGTGATCCGCCATCTCTGCGGCCTCCTGCACCGATGTAGGGGAACGGTCTTTGACCAGGAGCCTTATTTCTGGTGGTAACTGTTGGTATAATTGATCCAATATCATGAGGTTTTTCACCTCCTCCACAGACTGAGCTTTTGCACTTGTCAGCCATTTCCCAAATATGTCCATCAGTTTTGCCCCCAGCTCCACAAAAGACCTCCCTGTCTGTATCTGGCAGTTTCTGAAAAGCTTTCTAAAATGATCAGGCCCCAGTCTGAATCTTTTAAACACTGCTTCTTTGAATTCAGCATAGGTGACGGGCCTGTCTGAGGGGAAATATTGGTATACCTCAGCCAATTCCCCTTTAATCAGGTTTGATAAATACTGCATGTATTTATCTTCAGGTAGCCCCCACAACTGAGGTGCTTTTTCAAAGGTGCTGAGGTAAATTTGAGGATCTTGACCAGGCTCATAGACAGCAAAGTCCTTTGGAGTAATTTTTATTTTTGCTCCATCTCTGTCCTTTCTTGTTTCATCAGAATGAAACTTCTCTCTTTCAAATTTTAACTTTTCTACTTGTAGTTTGGCATCCACTGCTCGTTGCTTCTCCCTCTCCTCAAACCCCATTCTCAACTTCTCAGTTTCCAACTCCCTCTTTGTCTTTTTCCTCAGCCTCAAAGACCCGCTGTTTGTCTTTTTCCTCAGCCTCCATCCTCATTCTCTCAGTTTCCATCCTCAACTTCTCTCTCAAGTACTCTATATAAGCAGGATTGCTTAAATATCCTTCTGGGGTCTCTTCTCTGACAGGTTGTTTTTGCTGGGCAGTTGCAAATCCTATAAGTGCTACCCTCAATTCATCTACCCCTTTACCCTCGTGAGGTAAATTGAATGTTACGCACTTCTCCACCAGCTCCTCTCTTTTCATTTTTATATATTCAGCCATGGTGTTTGAGTTCACTCACTCTTTGCCACACACTCTTTGCCAGTCACTCTCACAAGTAATCTTGTTTTGTTATTTCTGTTTGCCACACCACTGGTAGGGATTCTCTAGTATTCGTATCTCAGTGCTACAGCCAACACCTGTGACGTAGTCTCCTTTGTTTGGATCTGGATTCTCTGTTGTTCGTATCCCACCGCTACTGCCACCACGTGTGAGGCGTCCTTCCCTGGCTCTCCCTGTCAGGTTCCTACCTGCTCGTGGTTACTGCCTGTCTCTAGGCACCACCAGGGACTCCACCAGTCCGGACTGTCCTTTATTTTATTTTTTCTCTCCCCGCTCTAGCACAGATCTCAACAGATCCCCCTGCTAGGCAACCACCAGCCACATCCTAATACTAGTATTCCCAGAGACTCTGAATACTGGTATTGTTATTCTCTTCACCGCTGCCACCATTTGTTACAGTTCCCCTTCAGCCTTGGTCATTACCTTACCCTCCCTTCTGGTCTGTGAAACCCCAGTCAAGGATCAGGCCTTTGGTAAACTAAATTAAGTATTTATTAAAGATAACAAAGCTAACAAGATTAACAAGATTTCATCTTAAAGCACATAAGCATATGGTTTTACTCAATACTAATCCGAACTCCACCTCCCTCCTTCTCCACTCTCTCCTGTCAAACAACTCTCTAAACCCCACCAAGCAACCCACTCAGTTCTCTTCTCCCCCCGATTCCACTCTCACTCTTCCTTTTATACGTTCAGCCATTTTAAACACTCAGCCAATCATCTAGCATTCTACTGCCCATTCACTCCCCCTCCTCTTTCACTACTTACCATATATCTTCTAAACAACCAACACTTACCATATATACATTAATATAGGAACATCACATGCATAGCCATCAGTACGCTGATGACATGCAGCTCTACTTCTCCTTTTCATCTTCTTCAGGTGAGGCTGTCAATGTGCTGAACTGTTGCCTGGCTGCGATAATGGACTGGATGAGAGCTAACAAACTGAGGCTCAATCCAGACAAGACTGAGATGCTGTTGGTGGGAGGTTTCTCTGATCAGATGGTGGATGTCCACCCTGTTCTGGACGGGGTTACACTTCCCCTGAAGGAGCGGGTTCGTAGTTTGGGAGTATTTTTAGTTCCTTCCCTGTCACTCGAGGCTCAAGTAGCCTCGGTGGCACGGAATGCGTTCTACCAACTCCGGTCGGTGGCCCAGCTACATCCCTATCTGGACAGGGAGGACCTCACCTCAGTTGTCCATGCTCTGGTAACCTCTCGATTGGATTACTGCAATGCGCTCTATGTAGGGCTGCCTTTAAAGATGGTTCGGAAGCTGCAGCTTGTGCAGAATGCGGCGGCCAGACTGATAACGAGGACCAGGCGGTCTGAACATATAACACCTGTTCTGGTCCGCCTGCACTGGCTACCAATATGTTTCCGGGCCAGATTTAAAGTGCTGGTTTTAACCTATAAAGCCTTATACGGCGCAGGATCACAATACCTGCTGGAACACCTCTCTCGATATGAACCTGCCCATATTCTACATTCCACAAAGAAGGCCCTCCTCTGAGTTCCGACTCACAGGGAAGCTCGGAGGATGATAACAAGAACTAGGGCCTTCTCAGTGGTGGCCCCCGAACTGTGGAATAGTCTTTCTGATGAGGTGCGCTTGGCACTGACGTTGCTATCTTTTCGGCACTAAGTTAAAACCTTCCTCTTTTCTCAGGCATTTTAGTCTATTTTAGTCTTTTAAATATGTTTAACTGATTTTAGATTTGTGGATGCCTACATACATGTTCCTTGCACTGAATTATTGGATTTTACTGTGTATATTTATATTGCTCTGTTGTACACCGCCCAGAGAGCTATGCTAGTCGGGCGGTATAGAAATTCAACGAATAAATAAAATAAATAAATAAATAAATTGATACAGTATCAGATGGATGTCCAATGGAGTCTTACCTAGTTTTATGGGATCTGTTCCAGTTTTTGAGGCTTGAGGGCACGGACAAGATGTTTGTTGTAATCCAGTCGTGCACATGTTACGCCTGTGCTAAAAGCACTGCACTGGCTGCCTATTAGCTATTGAACCATTTTAAAAGTTTTGTTGCTGATGTATGAAGCCCTAAAGAACTCGGGACTTGGACACCTAGAAGAGCACCTTATACAGACCTGCTAGGACATAAATGTCATCAGAAGAGGCCTTGTTAGGGTCATCCCACTTTATGATGTGTTGCTTGTTGATGACATAGAAACAAGCCTTCTCTGTAGTGGCACTCATTCTTTGGAATGCTCTTTCCCCCACTCCTATAGGGGAGGCATCCACAGTAGAGTGCTTCTGAAAAAGTGTGAAAAGTGTGAAAAGCTCAGGCTTTCCCCAGCTGGGTCACTGGCCCACTTTAGATACTGTGCATATCCCTGGCATTTGATTGTTCTTTGCTTTTGATATTTTAATATATTTCAGTACTTGTTTGATTTTATGTTTTTAACGTGTTAATGTTGGGTTTTATTCTGTATGCCACTTTGGGATCCTGGATGGGAAGTGGTCTACAAATGATATTAATTAAAGGTACAGGAGGTCTGTCCTCTTTTTCATCTTTATCTCCCTCATTGTTATTGCTTGTTTTTTATCCTCAATATTCAAGGCAGTTTTAAATGGACATACATTCAGACAAATTAAGGTGCAATCCAACTTGTATTTATGCCAGGCTGAAGGAACTAGGATATACCTACACCAGCAGAAGCCCCTCACCCCAGCTGAGGTAGACCCTGCCAGCTTTGTATAAGCATGGCCCCTCATTGGCACCAAACAGGCACTGTTCTTTAGCCACTGCCTTGGGCTTCTGCAGCTACATATCCTCTTGCTAGGCCACACCTCTGAGAGCTGCAGGTGGAAACAATTCTGCCTGAAAACAGACTGACAAGCAGGTAGACCGATAAAAACAGTTAAGTACTCATGGGGTACAGCAGATGGTTGCTAGGCACTGCCTTGGGCTTCTGCAACTTAATAGTCTCTTTGCAGGGCTACACTTCTGAGAGCTGCAAGTGGGCCATTATGGGAAAGCACTGCAGGAAAGAACATGAAAAAACAAATGAACTCCAAGCTTAGCTCCAGACATCAGTACATCTTAAGAAGTTCATGATTGAGGCTGTCTCAGGTGCTCTGACCCCAGAAAAACTGATGATTGCTTCTTGCTTGCTGGTTGGACAACAAAAGAACATATGAAGAGCCCTGCTGGATCAGGGCAAAGGCCCATCTAATTCAGCATCTTGTTCTCATAGTGGCCAACCAGATGCCTGTGGAAGCTAGGGTTGCCAGGTCCATGGCCTGATCATGGAGGCTGGGCCTGGCAACCAAGAGGTCTTCTGTATCTTTAAAAGTTGTGGAGGGGAGAGGGAGAATTCCACCTGGTGGTTTTTCCTGTTACAGAGTTGCAGAAACACCTGCACTTGGCTGACCTTCTCTTCTCCTAAAGCAGCCTTTCCCAACTAGTGGGCCACCAGATGTTGTTCGACCCCAATTCCCATCTTTCCTGACCATTGGCAATGCTGGCTGAGGCTGATGGGAGTTGTGGTCCAACAACATCTGGTGGCCCACTAGTTGGGAAAGGCTGTCCTAAAGATACAGGATCAGTCTCAGGCCATGGACCTGGCAACCCTAGTGGAAGCCCACAAGCAGGACCTGGCTGCCGTAGCCCTCTCCCCCTACTCGTGATTCCCAGCAACTGGTGTTCAGAGGCATACTGCCTCTGATACTGGAAGTAGTAAATAGTCATCAGGACTAGTAGCTGTTGACAGCCTTATCCTACATGAATTTGTCCAATCCTCTTTTAAAGCCACCAAAGTTGATGGCCATAACTACATCTGTGGGCAAATTCCATAGTTTAACTGTGCACTGAAGAGGTAGTCACCACTTTTGTCAGGATACTTCAAAAACAAGGAGTAGAAGTGACCACACAGAGAGACACACTTCCATGTTCTTCACTGTCAAGTGCTGCCCAGTTTTCAAAGTCAACTTTGACAAGCATTTTTCAGAGTCCCAACTCAGTTTAACAAGGCAATAGATCTTCCCAGGGCCACATAATAAGAATATGGGTTAAAGTATTTTTTTTCTCTTGTGTGTAGCACGGAGTCAGACCCTGGGCTGTTGGAGAGGGCAGTGCTTTGAAAACCTTTCCAATATGAAAGCTTTAATCCAATACTTGCTTTTCTGGGAGTAAAGGAATGCTGATCCCATGTACCTGGAGTAAACCTCATTGAATTCATTAGGGCTTACTTTTGAGTAGACATGGTTAGGATTGTGCTGTAAATTAAGGAGACTTGTGAGTAAACATAACAAAGAATTGTGTTTGTGTTAAAATGAACCTAAATTTGATGTAGTTCTTAAACGTTTTTACTTTGAATTCTATTGTTTTCTTACCAAATTTTCACTTTAACCACATGAAACTATGTATAAATGTAAATACATTTAGACTGTGCATATGATATTGTAATTTAAAGGTGTAATTTTAATTTTGCTAGTTGTTTATGTCACTATTATTGCCATTACATTCAGTGATATACGGGAATTATGATTTACAAGTAACAGTACAAAAAACATTACTAAAGATTCTGTATGGTCTGGTATGGGAGGAGGTCCATGGGGGTGACATCATGAGTTACTGCACTGGGTGACACCAACCCTAGTTATGCCACTGGCTTAATCTCCTGTAGAGCCAACTCTCTAGCACCCACACTTGCAACCAGTACTCCCTACTGATGTTGCTGAACTCCAACTCCCATCAACCCCAGACAGTAAGACCAACAGTCAGGGGTGATGGGAGTTGTAGTCCCACAACATCTAGAGGGTACCAAGTTGGAGAAGGCTTACCTAAATCTTCCACCATTGCCTAAATAGAACAGGAGAAGCATATGCTGCCACAGTTTTCACAGTTACTGAAGGGAAAGAGGCCTTAAAATCAGCTAAGATGGTAATAAGAGCTGCAGACCTTTGCAAAACTTTTTATACTGGGTTTGAAATTGTTACAAGAATGTGAGGTAAATCCTTCCCTTCATGACCCTAGAAATTCGCCGTCCTCCTGGTCTTGCCAGAGAAATAGAGGCTCTACACTGAAAACAGTGGGCAGTAAAGATAAACGTGAAGTGGGAAGTGATTTAATTTGTTATGGAGTTGAGAGAAAGAATTGGGTGCATTCAGACACTTGAACCTCAGTCTGCAGCACCAGCCTTTCAGTTTAGTTCGGATAAATTCTCTCTCTCTCTCTCTCTCTCTCTCTCTCTCTCTCTCTCAAACACACACACACACACACACTGCCTGAAATATTGAAATATCCCTTACACCGATTTAAACAGCATGAAGTAAAAAAGTAAAGAAGAAGCCATTGCCTCATCCGCAAGTCTGTGGCAGGCTAATAATAGAGGCTACGCTTCTACACATGAAGGGGTTGACTGTCCTCAATAAGCCCTCAGAAGAGCACATCAAAGGAAAGAGGCCTTGTCAGCCTTTCCTCCTTGTTTATGTCAAGCTGCGCAATCCAGCCCTGAATCGAGAACTCAATTAGAATTTTCATTGGAGAAGCAGTGGTTTTCCTGCATGAATGTTCAAAGGGACATTATTAAGCTTGCTTTATGGGGTTCCCTACTGAGGAGCTAAATTTCAGAGCCCCACCCCACCCCAAACACACACACAAGTAGAAAAGTGGGATTCAGAGAACAAGGGACAACGATAAAAAGTTGATTTGGATGTTTCCTTCACTATCGCTGGCAAAGATCCCCCACTGAATAGCCCCCATGGAGACAGCATGGGAGCAACTGTGGAATAGTTGAAAGGGAGATAACCCTCATAACAAGGTGTGTGAAGTGTGCACATGACTGTCAGATATGAAGGCACAACGTTTCCGCTTCTTCCGATACAATGATCTATCCAACAGGAAGGGTAATTTTAGAAAAGAATCATAGGAGGCCATCAGATTTTAAAGATACTTCCTCTCACCCTCACCCCCCCCGCTTTATCTCCTTTAGAAAAAGATTGATAGGCACATTTGGGGTGGGTACAGGGAGGGAGGAAATGTATATTTTTCTTGGTGTTTCAAAAGCTTATCTTCTAGATTGATTTTAGGCTCTGTGAAACCTTGATAACAGCCTGCCAGAGCTGATGTGTTTGCCTTGCCTTTTTTTTCAGAGCAAGGAAACTTATATAACTAATCAGGTGTTTTTTCTCTCTCACTCAAACAATATTATTTCCCAGATTATAGAGGGAAAAATCTTTCTAATAAGCAAGTGAGGCAGAAAAAAGATACATCAATGCAATCATTCAAGCTTTATCAACTTCAGAAAGATTCTAACCCAGTTCATATATGCAGCAGGGGTTGGCATCTACAATTAGGTAGAGAGAGGTAGCCATTCCCAGCAGCTGAAGGGTAGCAAACTGTTATTTATTTATTATTGGTTTTGTACTTATACTGCCAGGGAGAGGCTTTTGTGTGATTTTCTACTTCAGCTGCCAGAGTAACATGGCCAGTTTTGGATACTATGGACCTTGACTAGAAAGGGGATATTGAACGTTAATGCTTGTTAATATGTTTTTTTTAAAATAATATGTTTTAACCCTTTTTAAGGATGTTTTTAAACCTTTTTTTTTAAAAAAATGTTTTTAATGTTGTCTTGTTTTAATGTATTTTAAGTTCTGTTTTTATGATGTTTTAAAGTGTTTTTAGCGTTACTGTTTCCCGCCCTGGGATCCTGCTGGGAGGAAGGGCGGGATATAAATCAAATAATAAATAAATAAAAATAAGTATTTGCTGTTCTACCTCAGGTGAAAAAAAATTCTTCAGCTGATCCTTGATACTGGAATTGCGTAGGGGAAGAGTAGTACAAGTTATTTCATTAAACCACATGGATGGACTCCAATATGAACTGGGCTGTCTACCTGAGCATTCAATCATGCAGAGACCTGTTTTATACGACCCTCTCCAATTGTTTGTTTGTTTGTTTGTTTATTTATTTATTAGATTTTTATACCGCCCCATAGCCGAAGCTCTCTGGGCGGTTCACAACATATAAACATCCAATACAATTAAAACATTATTAAACAACTAAAAATGCAGAAAAATTATACCAAAAAAACAAAACATAATAAACACATAGACGAGTACAAAACTCAATACTAAAATATTAACTGTTAAAAAAGTATTAAACTGGTAAAGATGTTAAGATGTTAAATATTAAAATAATTATATATTAAATGTTAAAATGTTAAAATGCCTGGGAGAAGAGGAAGGTTTTTACCTGGCGCCGAAAAGATAGTAATGTTGGCGCCAGGCGTACCTCATCATGGAGAGAATTCCATAGTTCGGGGGCCACCACTGAAAAGGCCCTTTTTCTCATTGCGACCTTCCGGGCTTCTCTCTGGGTCAGCACCCGGAGGAGGGCCTTTGATGTTGATCACAGCGTACGGGTATGTTCATATCGGGAGAGGCGTTCCACCAGGTATTGTGGTCCCAGGCCGTGTAAGGCTTTATAAGTTAAAACCAGCACCTTGAATCAAGCCCGGAAGCCTATAGGCAGCCAGTGCAAGCGGGCTAGAATTGGTGTTATATGATTGGACCTCTGAGTCCCTGTTAACATTCTGGCCGCTGCATTTTGCACGAGCTGCAGCTTCCGAACCATCTTCAAAGGCAGCCCCACGTAGAGTGCATTGCAGTAGTCCAATTTAGAGGTTACCAGTGCATGGACAACTGAAGCAAGGTTGTCCCTGTCCAGATAGGGGTGTAGTTGGGCCACCAACCGAAGTTGATAGAAAGCACTCCGTGCCACCGAGGCTACCTGTGCCTCTAATGACAGGGATGGTTCTAAAAGAACTCCCAAACTCCGAACCTGCTCCTTCAGAGGGAGTGCAACCTCATCCAGGACAGGTTGAACATCCACCATCTGGTCAGGAGAACCACCTACTAACAGCATCTCAGTCTTGTCTGGATTAAGCCTCGATTTGTTCGCTCTCATCCAGTCCATTATCGCAGCCAGGCATCGGTTCAGCACCTTGACAGCCTCACCTGAAAAAGATGAACAGGAGAAGTAGAGCTGCGTGTCATCAGCATACTGGTGGCAACGCACTCCAAAACTCCTGATGACAGCACCCAGTGGCTTCATGTAGATATTAAAAAGCATGGGGGATAGTACTGACCCCTGTGGAACTCCATATTGGAGGGCCCAGGGTGCCGAGCAAAACTCCCCAAGCACTACCTTCTGGAGACGACCCGCCAAGTAGGAGCAGAACCACTGCCAGGCAGTACCTCCAACTCCCAGATCAGCGAGTCTCCCCAGAAGGATACCATGGTCGATGGTATCAAAAGCCGCTGAGAGATCAAGCAGAATCAACAGAGTTACACTCCCCCTGTCTTTCTCTCGACAGGGTGACCAAGGCCGCCTCCATGCCAAAACTGGGCTTGAAACCCGATTGAAATGGATCTAGATAATCAGTCTCATCCAAAAGTGTCTGGAGCTGGTCCGCAACCACTCTTTCTAGGACCTTGCACAAAAATGGAACATTTGCTACCGGCCTGTAGTTATTAAGATTTTCTGGGTGCAGGGAAGATTTTTTCAAAAGTGGTCTCACCATCGCCGCCTTCAGGCAGCGAGGGACCACTCCCTCACGCAATGAGGCATTAATCACTTCCCTGGCCCAGCTGGCAGTTCCGGCTCTGCTGGCTTTTATCAGCCAAGAGGGGCAAGGATCCAATGTAGAAGTGGTAGCATGCACCTGTCCAAGCACCTTGTTAACGTCCTCAAGCTGCACCAATTGAAACTCATCCAACAAATCATGACCAGACTGTGCTCCGGATACCTCACTTAATTCCACTGCTATAACATTGGAGTCCAAGTCCTGACGGATGCATGCGATTTTTTCCTGGAAGTGCCTAGCGAAGTCATTACAACGGGCTTCGGATGGATCTATCATGTCCATAGGGCCAGAATGTAACAGCCCTCGGACAATTTTAAAAAGCTCCGCCAGCCGGCAGATAGAAGATTGTATGGTGGCAACAAAATATTGTTTTTTAGCTGCCCGCCCCGCCCCTAAATATAACTTGGTATAGGCACTTACCAGTGCAAAAGTGCATTCATCAGGAGTTCGTCTCCATCTGCACTCAAGCCGTCTCCTGTACTGTTTCATCGCTCTCAGCTCTGGAGTATACCATGCAGCTGTATGAGCTCTACCCAGGAGAGAGCGCTCAGGAGCGATCATGTCAACTGCCCGGGTCATTTCAGTATTCCACAGTTTGACCAGGGTTTCGACAGGAGCGCCAGCCTTATCAGCCGGAAAACTCCCCAGAGTTTGTGGGGCTATTGTGTGCTATCTGCATAGTGAAGAGAATCTGCATAGTAAAGGCAAGGATTCCTGGGTAATCTTAGCAGTCATGGGATAAGGGTACATATCTTCATATGAGTGAGTCAGTAACTGGTTAAACAGAAAGCAGAGAATAGGTATAAACAGATGGAGGAGTGTAGCAAGTGAGGTGCCCCAAGGATCTATATTGAGACTAGGGATGGGGGAGGAATTTGATGCAGTTCACATTTAAAGGCAAAACACCTTGTGGAAGGAAAAACTTTCCAGTCAATTTATTGTGCTCCTAAGGACAGAGTTTATTGAAAAGAGAGATAGCAAAGACCAATGCATTGGGAGAGAGGCTTGCAAGAACCAACTCTCCCAGCAACAGGTAAAGCACAGCTTTATAAAGTGATTACACATCATGCATACATTAATAATCAAAATACACCTTTGCCAATCCAAATAACCATGCCCTCCCTCCTGGGGTGGTCACTTAATATGTTTTGGTCTGGCCTATCCATATGTCAAAGAGGAAAGCACCTACGTCTTTCAGATATATATTCTAAATCCTAAACAAATACAAACATGTTTTTAGGCATCTTTTCAGGCTTCGTAACATCCCCCTGTGACATTCTACTGCTGTTTAAAGCCTAACCACAAACTTTCCTAATCATTGCTAAAGATGTACTTTCTCTTTTAGGCAGAACATAGTTCCTCAAAATATTGCATTGAATACATCTGTAAGATATAAACAAGCTCTTTAACATCAGAGGCCTACAATGGCTTAGCTAACTAAAGATGGAAGAAGCAATCCCCTTTGTGAGGGTCTTCTGGGGTCAAAGGTCAGAAATCCTTCCTCAATCTTAATTCACACTTTCAAAACCAACAGGCAAATCAAAACACAGCCATCCTTCAAAATTTGCATTTCCTAAATTTTGGAATGCAATTCTTCAGCCATATAATATATACAAAAATGCATATACTAGGGTGGTGTGCATTAAAATGCATATATTAGGGGAAATAACATACAAAATGCATTATATTATGGGAAATCTTTTTTTTTTTTAAATCCCAAACTGATGTAGAAATGTGAAGAACTGAATTTAAGATTGGAAAAATAAGAAACTGTGAGAAACCAAAACTGACAGTCGCCTATCCCTAACTGGGACCAGTGTTTTTTAACTTGTTCAGAAATGATCTGGATTTAGGGGAGAAACAGTGAGGTAGTCAAGTTTGATAATGACAACAAATTATTCAGGGTGGTAAGAACAAAAATAGATAGTGATAAACTCCACAAGGGTGAATGGACATTAAAATGGTAGATTCGATATAAGCTAATGTAAAGAGATGCACTTTGGGGCAAAAAAGAATCCACCCCCCATCTTCGTGTATATACTTGGGGATTGCACAGGTTATGAATGACCAAGAACTTGGGGTCATGGCAGACAGCTCAGTGAAAGTGTCAAGCCAATATGAGACAGCTGTGCAAAAGGTGAGTTCTACATTATGGATCATTAGGAAAGGGACTGAAAATAAAACTGTCAATATAATAACGTACTGTAGATCTGTGGTGTAGCTACACTTGGAATTCTGTTTTCCAAACCTCAAAAAATATTGAAGAGCTGGGAAAGGTTCAGAAAAGGGCAATCCAAATTGTCAAGGAGCTGGAGCATTTCCCCTATGAAGAGAATTTGCATCATTTGGGTCTTTTTACTTTGGAAAAAAAGGTGAATAAAAGTGGGGCCATAACAGAGGTGTATAGAATTAAATGTTAGAACCTAGGTTCGTCCAATGAAGCTGAATATTGGACGAGTCAGGACAGAGAAAGGGTAGTATGTCCTCACATACCACATAGTTAAAACTGTGGAATTTTCTGCCACTGGATGTAATAATGGTCACTTACTTGGATGACTTTGAAAGGGAGTTAGACAAATTCATCAAAGATATGGCTAACAATGGCTACTAATCATGATGTCTGTGTGCCACCTCCAGTACTGGAGGCACTATGCCTCTGAATATCATTTTCGGGCAATCACAAGTGATGAGAGTGCTATTGTCTGCTTATCCTACTTGCAGGCTTCCCATGGACATCTAGTTGGCCACTGTGAGAACAGGATGTTGGCCGGATTCAGCAGGGCTCTTATGTTCTTACATCGTGTCAGACCACTTCAGCTGAATCAGGGCTCTGTCTTCTGATTAGGTTCCAGATCTTTGGTATTTTACATCAGGGCCTTATTTTTGTAATCATGAAGATCTAATTTTCTCCTCACCCACTAGCAGTGCTTAGTCACTGAGGGTGAGTATTGGAAAATTGTGCAAGATAAATTGTGACTTCAAGGATATAGTTGTGGTCTAGCAATTGCCCCTTTTAATGCTTATCTGCATGTGATAGATTATCTGCGAGGCAGGTAACTGTACATGGAGCTGGCATAGTAGCATATCTTAATTGGCTGGGAAAACCGTTTTGAAGTAATCAGTGGGTGCAAAGGCCAGGCAGGTCAGGTGACATAGCCCAATGGTATATTAGCAATAGGAGCCTGCAACACATACTTTAAGACAGAGGACAGGAGGAGAGTGTGTGATTTGCTACCCAGGAGTTCGATCATTGCTGATAACAGATAGAAGGGATCTCCCAGCAGCAGAAAGGTAAAATATTCTCCTCTGCCAGTACTGTTTGTTCTGTTAGTCCTTATCTTATGAATAAACCCTGTTAAATGGCACATCTGTTGTTAAATTTAATTGCCTATTTGGATCTGTTTAAAAGAATGTTTGTCCCTTTGACAAAACAGTGTGCTTCACTGTCTTAGACTGCAGGCTCAGGACCAGTGGCAAGCTTTAACAGAATCAACTTGTCCTGCTGCCCACACTAAGCCTCTGAGGAAACTGATGCAAAGCTTTTTTCATCATTCAATACCGAAAATAAAATATTACATAATTAAGATTTCAATCCTAATCACACTTACCAGAAAATAAACCCAACTGAACACAATGGGAATCAATTCTAAATAAATGTACATAGGATTGCACTATTTATCATTGTTTTGATCACTACAGATACATTCTATGATCCTCGATGACCATTTTGTGCACTCAGTACAGGTTGCACCCAGCACAAGTGACCTTCTCACTCCATGCTGGTTATACTACTGAAAGAGAAAACAGATGCCAGAGTTAAGCCCTTGTTCAAATTAAGCTCTGGTCACTTCTATAAATGCTTTTGTTTCTCTTCTATCATTCTTATCCTGATATGATGCTGTCTACTTTAAATCATCTTGTCAGAAAGTTTGCTGTTCTTTTAATACATTGTTCTACTCAGGCAGATGCTAAGCACCTGTCAGAGGGACAGAAAGGAGCTACACGCTGAAGTTTGCTGTTATTTAACTGGATGACTTTTTCTGGGTGAGATTGATGGTAATAGCTGCATGACTTTACTTCAGCTTCCTAAAAATTTCTTAGCTTTCAAATAGTGTTTTTCAGCTATTTTGATGGATCTGCTGCTGTAGGAATCTGTGCCTTTTCTTCTAGCAAATGGAGACACAGGTTTTTTGGTGGCACTTTACCATCTCTTCTGTCATCTTTAAATGAATGTCTTTTCCTTAAGAATGTGAGACATCTTTATCTTTTCCTCTGTTTTGTTCCATTTTTTTATGAGTTTCTCCCAATGATGTGCTGAGAAAATATCTGGGCTCCTCAGAAGATGCCTGAATCACTCAAATAATCACCACATCAGTTCTCTGTAACATCTTCAGTAACAATGTTCCACACATCTGGGAGCAGGGAAGCTTGAGGAATTTGATTTCTGTGAAGTCAAATGCAGACTGAGCTGATGCATACCTCCCAGACTAATATGTGGATTGGAAAGTAATCATCCTTTGGAAAATCAGGGTTTTAAAACATGTGAGGAGCTGTCATGGTTGCAGAAGTCTCCTCATTTCACAAAGGTGCCCTCATGGGTTTGGACAAATCTGTCAATTTGGGTTTCTCTCAGCTTCCCATTTTTCCAGTCTTTAACTTCAGTTTGCTACATTTCCCCATCAGTTTGCAATTTTTTAAAATAAATCCTCATGAGAATCTTTGTGTGCATGTCTCCTAACATACAAATGCTTGCATGCAATTTGACCTAATGTACACATTGTAAATGCTATTTTCACTAATATAATGCATTTTTGTATTTCACCAATATATGGATTTGTATGCACACATATTGTTCTGGGAAATGTGAACTGAGCTGAATTTTTTCCATATCGCTAATTTGAGGGTTGTGAGAATAGCAGTGATGGGAGAGGGGGCAGAGCTAGTGCACTTGTCCCTGTTACCCTCTCTCATGTGATAACACTTACTCATAATGCTTAAAGAGGGCCATGGAGGTAGGACAATATGCCTTTTGACAAAGTTTGTCACTGTTTTTCTTTGGTAGGAAACTAATACTGATTTATTTATTTTTTTAAAAAAAGTTCTACAATGACCAACTGGTTTTGACAAAAAACTATTACATACGGTGTATGTATTTTTTCCAGTACCAGTGTGTGTGTGCGTGAGTTTGGAATCTTTCCAACAACCCTGTGAGGTAGGGTTGGGAAGCAAGGCAGCTTTTATTTTAAGAAATAAACCCACTTAATATCCAATATCCATTAAACAAGTATAAAACAGTTGCAAAATAGCTTAAAGTGGCATGATTGGGAATTTTGAGTTGGTGAGTGAAGTTTTCACTTGAAGTCGCAGTCCTGTGCACTTGTGTAAGCCCCACTGAATACATTGGGACATGCTTCTGAGTGAACATGCATAGGATTGCACTTTAAATATCTTTACAGGTTGTGTAAATAATAAATATCTTTGACATTCATGCTTATATAAATATTCATATTATGTCTCGATATGTGTTTAATTTCACACTATGATTGTAGATTATTATTTCCTCTTCATTTTAAGTGTACCCTTCTTGCTTGAGATGGTTATGGTCCCTCTCTGTTGTTTTCACCCTGATGGGCAGATTAGGCTGAGAGATGCTGGGTAGCTCATGGTCACCAAGTAAACTTTGTAGCTAATTTCCATTAAAAAATTAATTAAAATGATGTATGCAGGCAAAGTTTAGAAAGTAATGCAGATCCACATAGTATATTTAAAGCACTTCCAACTGGCATTTAAAGTGCATGACTTCTCCAAAAGAATCCTGGGAAGTGTAGTTTCCCCCTCACAGTTATAGTTCCTACCACCCTTAAACTACAGTTCCCATGATTCTGTGGTGGGATTCATGTGCTTCAAATGTATGTTGAATGTGCTTTAAATGAATGGTGTGGACCTGCCCTAGGTATGATGTGCATTCAAGAGTGAATTCAAAAGAATTTTTAAAGATACATTTTTAAACAGGGGAAGGGCTGTAGCTCAGTGGTAGAACACATGCTTTGCATGCAAAGGTCCAATATTCAATCTCTGGAAAAAAATACTGCCTGGAATCCTGGAGACCCAATGCTAGTTCATGTCATCAGTACTGAGCTAGATAGTAACAAATGGCCTGAGTTGGTATAAGGCAGATTCCTTTGCTCCTAAAAGAGGAAAGAGACCCAAGGGCCACCATGAGTCTGAAATTTATGTATTTTACTTGCAGCATTTATATACTGCTTTATTATAAAAAACCTTAAAGCAGATTACAGAAGAAATTAAAACAAACAAAATATTGGCAAAAAGAGTTAAAAACAAGTATTTAAAAACATTCAAAATAATAAAACCAGCAATGAGATAAAAAGCATAATAGCTTGTACATGCCTGGGTAGGCTTCCCTAAACAATAAATGTTTTTATCAGGTGCCAAAAAAAGTACAATGAAGGTGCCAGCCTAATGTCAATAGGCAGGGAGTTCCAAAGTGTAGGTGCTGCCACATTAAAGGATCAATTTCTTACAAGTGCAGACAAAACAGTATGTGGCACCCGTTATCATGGAATGTACACTTTGAACTTGGCCTGGTAGCAAAGCGATAACCAGTGAAGATTTCAGTGCAGAGGTATTATGTGCTGACAGGGTCTCACTCATGTCAACAATCATGCCACAGCATTCTGCATTAACTGCAGCCCCCGGGTTAGGTTGTGCTGCATGGGGATTTCTGTGACTTTGGCTGACTGGCTGCCAGGATTTTTTCATTTTGGTTTTTGGTTAGGAACCCTGACTGTGGGATGCTGTGTTTTCTGCCTTATCATAGGAATCTGATTGTGGTTGGTATGGTACTGCATTTAGGAAATCATCACTGTCTTTTGTTTTTCTATTTGCATTTTATTTTCCTCTGACCTCACTCCCTTACGTCCATAGAAGCAACAAGAGTAGTTCCATGTGCTCTTCTCAACTCCCTTAAACCCACTGATGATGCATGTTGTTTGCCTGACGGTTCATTTCTTGCCCAACAGTGGTAAAAGAGAATTCATATACTGGGGAGTGTGACTTCAACTGCTGTAGTTCCCAAGCTACTGCCTGTGAAGGTAGACCAAAACATGTTTTCTTTCTGTCAATTATTACTCACTGAAATTGGGTTGGCTGCAAAAGTGAGTTTATAGCAGCCCACATGGTAGGCTGTAAAGGGCAGACAGTAACTCATACTCATTTCTCACACCTTTCTCTGCAGTGAAGGGTCAAGCCTCTAAAGAAGTTTGGAGCAGCCATGTTAAAAGGCAGGGGCAGGGCATTCCAGCCAGGGGGTTGCCAACCCTGCTTGGATAGGGATATCTTTGCAGAGGATCCCTAGTCAAACCTTATGAACACCACAATCCTAACCATATCTACTCAAAAGTAAGTCCTGCTGCATTCTATAGGGCTTAGTCCCTTAGTAAGTGTGTTTAGAATTGCAGCCTTCAAGGGCATCCATTTTTACTCCTCAGTGCTCCTATCTAACATCTCCACAACACTAGGCTCCCTTCTTCTCAATGGCGTTTTAGTGACTGGGCTGGCCTGAGGGTGCTTAAACCCTTCTTGCCAGAAGCAAGTAGGCTAGATTAAATGGTCCCTATTCAGGCGGCAGTAATGCAGCCAAAGCTCTGCTCACGGCCGGAGTTCGACTCCAATGGAAGGAGGAAGTCGAATTTCCAGTAAAAGGGGTCGAGGTCCACTCAGCCTTCCATCCATCCGTGGTTGGTAAAATGAGTACCCAGCATACGCTGGGGGGTAAAGAAAGACCGGGGAAGGGACTGGCAAACCCACCCCATATATATACGGTCTGCCTAGTAAACGTCGTAAGACGTCACCCTAAGAGTTGGAAATGACTCACGGTATAAGTGCGGGGACACCTTTACCTTTACGTTTTTAAGTAGGTGAGAAGGAATTATCCCATCATTTCAGCTGGACCTGGGGACACCTTCATTTAGCTAAGATTTCTATCTTAATTTCCAGTAGGAGATTTTTTTTTGTTTGAGTGGTATGCTCGAAGCAACTTTAGTTGATTCTTAACATATCATGCTTAATGACATCACTAGCCCCCCTGTGACATCACTGGGGCCTGCCCCTGAAATCTCAGTGTTTGGGATGTTTCTGACCTTGCAACCCTATCCATGGTAGCCATTTTGTGAGTTGTGCTCATGGCACCCATCTTAATTTTTCATTTTGTATAATTCAAAGTAATGAGCATCATCTATAAAACATTAAAGATTTTTATCTTTATCATGTATTTTTTATTTTTACTATCAACTTTTTATTATCATTACAAATTCAGTAGAGGAGAGGGGTGGGCATAAGAGGGGCATTGCTGCAAGGTGGCATGGCTGCGAGGGGGCATGACATGAATCATGAAGGGATCCTGCACTTCTAAATTTGCCACTATGCTACTGCTCTGACCACTGGCCATGCTGGCTTGATATGATGGGAGCTGGAATCCAACAGCATCTGAAGGGTCCTGGGGTTTGTAACCCTGCTGTAGAGCGTGGACATAAACATAGTAAAGAGGGGAAAATGAGGATCAATTTAGTGATGAAATTTCATTGGCTGAGTGCCACTCCAAATTAAATCAAAATTAGGCTCTTCTTACACAAGTAAGAACCCAGCATTGCAAGTTCTTATTTATGTATTTTTAGGGAAGGCAGAAAAAGCACCCATCCCTAAAGAAAATGCTTAGTCATCAGAATTTTACATTGGTGGGTGTAAGAAAAAACAATTGCTTGCTAAGAGGCAGCAGGTCTGAATCACAGCAGCAGCATTTGCACAAAATTATTTCCATCTGTTTAAGCTGCTCTGAAGCATAATTTGTCTTTGATACTGCATTACATTTTTAGTTATAATCCTTTAATAAACAGCAAGCCAAATTGTTGACAGGGCAAAATACTCTCCCCCCAACCCACACACGTGAGCATCAAAAGATTGGCTCACAAGGGTGGGTACATAGCAGAAGCCTGCAACACAGCTAAAGTAATGCACAAATTATAGGTTGTCCTAAATATAAATACCGTCACAAGCATGAGATGAAAAATCTGTTTCCAATTAATTTCTGCTAAGTAAAGAGCCTGATAAATATTCTCATCCTAGTTTTGATTATAATTTGCTGCCTGTATCTCCTACATCTACGATGTCATCTCTTTTTCCAGCTGAAGCCTCATTCCCATCAGATGAATGCCCCCATGCATTAAAAGCATGCATAAGGTGGTTGGGAGGTTATTTCCTCCAAGCCTACCAGCAACACATCTTGGTGACCACGTATTCAGCAACTGAAAGAAAAGGTACTGTGGACTGACTGATGTATGCCTATTGAGCTCCTCCATACAAGGAAGAACCAGGGCCAGTGAGTACAGCAGCAGAGACAGGGGTAGCCTGTGAAGTCTCATGGCACACTCACACATGTTTTTAATGGGATGGGCAAATCTATCAATGTTGCTTTCTCTCAGATCTTCATTTTCCCAGTCTTCAGTTCTCTAAATTTCTACATCAGCTTGCATTAAAAAAGTCCTTATGAAAATTCATCAACAGTTTTCCCCAATACAATGCATTTTTAATGCACACTTTCCCCTAGTATATGCATTTTTGTACACATTACTTAACTGGAGAATTGCACTGTAAAATTTGGAGAAGTGTGGATTTTAAAGGATGGCTGTGTTTCAGTGTACATATTGTTTTGAAAAATGAGGATTAGGTAGGTTCACCTTTAAATGCAAACTGGATCAAATTTATCCCCAATGCCTAATTGTGCCAGATCTTTCTTTAAGGCAGCTATCATTCCAGTTGTATTTCAGTTCAGGAATATCAAATGAATGTCTACCTTTAGTTATATGGGTGCAATTAGGCTAGTTCTTGTACTCTTATGGGAATGAAAACATTAGGTTTCATGATGATTGTATCAGGATGGCACACCATTAACATCCCTCTTACTATGAAACATCCCTTGTCCTTTATAAATGCATAATCCTGAGGGAATTTGCCTAGTCTTACAAAAATCTGGCAGCTTATTAGCACACAGCTCAGTTCTTACCATCTTTTTTGTTATCATCTCTTTTCCCATGCATGCTGCCTTCTGAAGAAGTATTTGTGATGAAAATATCTGTCTTTTGCAGGTTTTACTGAGAGCAGAGATAGAGAACATGTGGCTCTCCAGATGTTGCTGAATCACAACTTTTATTATCTCAACCATTACTGAAATCCAGCAACTATAGGGCTACAGGTTCCCCATGCCTGACCCAAGGGGAACTATTAATAAAATGCCTTTCTTTATTTTTATTTTTTTCAATTAATTTTTATTCCAATTTTCAAAACCAAAACAATACAAAAAGAAAACAACACAAATCAATAACTAGTACAATACAAAAAGAAATATATATATATATATATAAAAAAGAAAGAATATTGACTTCCGATTTGTCATAGTTCAGCTATAAATCTATAATATATAACAAACCTCTCTCTTAATAGATTATAAAATCACCTTCCTCCAACGGTTATCTTAGTTGGTTTCAAATCTCATTAACATCATATCATTTTAATCTTCCACAAAAAGTCAAAGAGAAGTTTCCAATCCTTGAGATATATGTCAATCAATTTTTTTTTCTAAATAAACATGCCAATTAATCCAACTCATCAAATCTACTAAGTCCAGTAATTTTAAATCGCTCTTCTGTCATTATCCATATTGGGTCCATCTTCCATCTTTACGCACCCAAAAATCTTGCTGTCATAGTCATATAATAAAAGTCTGATAGGAATTTCCTCCATCACAGATATTTTCTTGCCATCAAATCCAAACGTATCACTGAAGTATTGTTGCAAAGCCGCATCTCTATTCCTCTTTTCCACATGATACACTAGTACATCTCTTGAAGGTTTTTCCATTGACACAAAACAGGGATTAATTCTGTTAACTTTCTCCATTTCAAGTTCCATCAAATCCTTCCAGTCCAAGAATTTTTTTGAACCGATAATATCTTTATCTCCACTCTCTTCAATTCCTTCAGGGACAGCGCTGAATTCCAAACTGTAATATTTGTCTCCAGGATCCATCACAGCCAGGAAATCCAAATCTTTTTTCAAGTCCATAATTAAGCCAATCTCCATAGTTTGAACCTTGCCTTTAATTTCTCTTTCATCCTTTTTTTGTTTTCCAGATCTATCTTTATTCTCCTTTCTCATAGAATCCTGAGTTTCTTTCAGCTCCTGTCTCATTTCGTGAAATTCAATTCTCCACGCTTGTCTATTATTTCTCAGTTCTTGTTTTATTGAGTTAATCCCATTCATTATTTTCTGAAACATGTCTAGAGATAAAGTCCCTTCTTGTACATCCATGATCTTCTTAATTGTCATTCTTAAAGCCAAAGGAACAAAACTCTTTCAATTTTCAATGTCCCAAACAAAGAGCAGCTTATTTCTTTAACCAGTTACAAAGGAGTTAATCTTTCCAACAAACTAACGTCACACACTAGACAGCCCTTATCTCTTATCTGCCCGGAAGTGTAAGAACGGCTTTAGTTCACAGCGTCAAAATAGCTAGTAGCAGAGAGAATGAGCAGATTCGTCAAAAAAAAGTAGATCAGAAAAAATAGTCCCAGCCATACATCAAAAAGATTTCTTATCTCTTCCAATCAGAAATCTCTTGCCCGTTGTAATCTTTAAAATGCTATTTTCCATGTCAGCTTTTTACAATAAAAAAAAAGATAAGCTATTTATATTTTCTTCCCCCTTAGTTCCGTGAATAAAAAAAGGAAAGTCTTACCTCACCTAGGTTATCTCAATTGCCGTTACTTTGACAAATCTCTTTAACTGTATAGATAAGAAAATGATGAATGTAGACAGGAGGATGTTTGCCTGTTAATCCGCATAAAAAAAAACGGGTCACTTATCCAGCTGAGCTAGCATAAAAATCCTCGCTCTGTCTGAGCTGCTGGAAGACAGACAATTCTGACGAATTCCAGACTCCAACAATCAAAACAAAGCTATGTGGGAAATCTCACGTTTCTTCTTTAACCGGAAGAAATTATTCCCAGTCAGAAAAGAACCTTCTGACTGAATTTAAACTGGATAAGTTTCATCCAAGACGGAGCTTGTCTCAGAGGCTGCACAGGCGTAGGGATCCTCCTGGGAAGTCCAATAAAATGCCTTTCTTTAGAACCCTCATTCTGATTCTCCTTCTTACTTGCAAGTTGTCCATCCATCCAATATATTGTTTATCGCTTTATGTTCATCCATTTCTATCTCCTGAGGACTGACAGAGAAGACCCCACATCAAGAGCTGTGCACAAATGGCATTTCAAAATTCATCACTCTATTTGTGGGTCAATACAGTGTGTGTGGGGTGTGTGTGGGGGGTGTGTGTGGGGTGTGTGGGGTGTGTGTGTGGGGGTGTGTGGGGTGTGGGGTGTGTGTGTGTGGGGGGGGTGGCCATTTCACTTAATTTCTCCAGGAGGAGAAGAAATTGTCCAACAATTTCTGGGAGGGCGTAGACCTCCCCATTAGCCGTGGCAGTAGCACAGCTTCTTTCTCCACCCCCCAAGGTGTTTATGTGTGTTGACAGCCTGACCACCATTTTGCATCTTCCACAATGCACCAGATCTAGTGTTGCTCCAAGACATTGTAGAGGAGAAATGGTGGCCACTACCAAGAAATGATGGAGAATATCCAGTGAAAATTCTGCAAAGTGCCCATTTTTCTAGGGCATGGGCTGAGAAAAATAATCATCTCAGGAATTTTCTCAGAAAAAAAAGTCCTCTGAGGAATTTTAGCCCAGCTCTAGTTTTACTAATACCCAACCTTTAGTCGTGGGTGCCTTTTTGCTAAGGTCTTTTATTCTTGTGCAAATGAAAACAGGTTTCATGACTATTGTGTCAAGATGACACACTACTAAGCCAGGCATTGATATAGTTATTATGCACCCTTACTCCCTAATGATGGTGGGGAGGACCTGTTTGTGCATATGACGGCACTCATTTCCTTCCTTCTGCAAAAGCAAAAAGGGAGCCAGATCATGCACTATGATGATAATACTAAAACAATCTCTTTTCTGGAAAGTGTTTTGGTATTCTCCATTTCAGCTCAAATAAAATATCTTAATGAGTTAACTATTCTTAATATCTTAATGAGTTAACTAGCAATTAATTAAAACATTTAGCACTGCTTCATCTAAAACAACCACAATTCATTGGTGACACAGTTTGGACTGAACCATCAGAGATGAAAATGGGCAGTCCTTATTATAAGCACATTCCGAATTAGTTATTATCTTTGCTTTGACTTTGTGTTGTAGTAAGCAAAACAATGGTTTCATCATCAAAATCCCTTCAAGTTAAACATTAGTGAAGCTCTAATGAAGATAAAGCAACCTCTCTAAATTTGCTAATGGATATTTTTTTCTAATCAGAGCCCTCCTTATGTATCTTTCATAATGATTTATTTTATTGAATATCTCAGGGATGACATCACTTGCTATGCTCCGTTCAAGATAAAGCTGTATGCATCTCATATAGGAGCATGTGAGCGCATACTTTCTCAACTCAATCACTGTAAACTATCTCATGCTCATGTAAAAGCTAATTGTAAGGCAGTATGAGTAGCTGGATGCAATATAAGTAATATTTTTTTTAGCATTATTCAGTTTGAACACTTAAACTATGGGTACCTGAAGAAGGTTGTTAATAATACCCTGGAGAAAGGTGAAAGTTGTTCATAGAATTACTTCCTTGAGCTATGTAAAAAAAAAAAAAAGTCTGAGATCAAAATAATTTTACTCTTCACATCAAAAGTACTATCTTTTTCCTCCACAAACAGCAGAGGTCAATTTCCACCCCAAGGTAAAATTATGGGTGAGAAAACCAACTGGCCTTTTAATTAGCTCAGTTTTTTCTAAGCTTTCCAAGAAAACTCTCAGGATAACTCAGAGCTGAGAATATTGGCACACATAGGAGACCGCCCCCCGTTCATCAAACAAATTCCTGTGAAGGGGGTGAAACCGATGGCAGGAAGAACTGGGCGGTGATGGTGGAGGCCCAGTTCATTGAACTGAGTGGCAATATAAACTGCACTTCCTCTGCATCTTACCAGCAATATAAGTGTCCGTGTTTTAAATCTGATGTCTACAAGACCTCTGCCAGATCTTCCTGCTGCTGTTTCCCCTTCCTACTCTTCATACATTTTTCTAGAAAAGGCAGACTATCAAGGACAGCTCGATCCATGATTCATTTTAGAGTATTTTGGGTAGATTTGGGGTGGTTTTAATGGTGGGTGGCCTGCCTGAGTTGCGGACTCTAGTGTTAGGGGCATGTGCATATCAGGGGGGAGTGATGGAGGGAGGAAGGGAGGCCAAGATATAATGAGGATGGACGGCAGATGCTGGTGGGGTGCTAGCAGCAGGCCACGTCAGGTAAGAGGAACTAGGGAGAGATACGTAATATCTGTCCCTTGTTCCGGGCCTGCCCAATACTGGAAGATAGCTGGGGGATGCGGGACTCCATGCTCTGACCTTTGGTTGTTGCTGTGCAATGCCAGGTCCATTGCCCCCAAAAAATCTCTCATCCATGATATGATATTGGATGAGGGCATGGATCTGGCGTGTATTACGGAAACCTGTCTGGATGAGGCTGCAGCTCCCATCCTTGAGGCCATGTGTCCAGCTGGGTTCCTATATGTGCAACAACCGAGGGTTGGGAGATGGAGAGGGGGAGTGGTGGTCATCTATTGGGGTCCCTGGTTCTCACCAGACCTCCTCTCCATGAGACCAAGGTTGCGGATTGCATGTACTGGAGGTTGGGCCCAAAGGGCAGCTTAGGGATTCTGCTCATGTACTGTCCACCCCACTGCATGACAGACTCCCTGGCCAAGGTGCTGGAGGTGGTCTTGGATGTGTGGGCACAATCCCCGAATTTGCTGGTGCTAGGGGATTTCAGCGTACATGCTGGGGCTGCCCTCACCTCGAGATTTCATGAAAACCATGGCTTCCTGGGAACTGTGCCTTATTTCCATGGGGCCCACCCATGTAGCTGGTCATGCACTTGTCCTTGTATTTGCCTCAGGAGAGGAGGGGAGTGATCTGAAAATGGGGGTTACACCTCTTACCCCCTTGTCATGGTCAGATCACTATTTGGTGAGAGTAGACCTTTCAATGCCACACACCCTCCGCGGGGGCAAAGGACCCATTAGGATGGTCTGTCCCAGGCATTTGATGGATCCAGATAGATTCCTGAATGTGCTTGGGGATTTTATGGATCCTGCAGATGGGCACTCGGTCGACCCCCTGGTGAAGGAGTGGAATGAGGCGATCACCAGGGCATTAGACCAGGTGGCTCTGAAATGCCCTCTCCCTCTGAATAGGACTCAGACAGCAGCATGGTATACTCCACGGGTGCGAATTCTGAGGCGGGAGGTGAGACGGCTAGAACGCCAGTGGCGGAAAATTCGCTCTGAGGACGATAGGACATAGGTTAGAGCTGCTGCAGCAGCCTACCATGTGGCAATAAGGGCAGCAAAGAAGGATTTCTATGCTGCCTCTATTGCATCCACAGAGTGCTGTCCCAGGAGGCTGTTCCAAGTTGTCCAAAGCCTGGTTGATCCAGTTGCTTTGGAACTGATGATACATTCTAAAACCTCCTGTAATGAGTTTGCAAAGCACTTTGCGGATACAATCGATTGTCTAAAGAGTACGATTCCGCACGCTGTGGATACAGTGAGTGAGCCAGAGTCGGCCAGTGGTTTTCTGGTGATGTGGGATCAGTTCCAGCTTCTTCCTTCTGATGAAGTGCACAAGGTGCTTGCAACCTTAAGGCCATCCACCTGCTTACTCAATCCCTGCCCATCGTGGTTCATCATGAACTGCAAGAATAGACAGGGCGAGGGGGTCAAGGTGGTGGTAAATGCGTCCTTGGAAGAGGGTGTGATGCCATCAGATCTTAAAGAGGCAGTAATAAAACCAATCTTAAAGAAGCCCTCCTTGGATCCCCAAGATTTAAACAACTTTCACCCAATCTCAAACTTACCATTCTTGGGCAAGGCAGTTGAGCGGGTGGTGGCGAAGCAATTGCAAGTGCACTTGGAGGAAGCAGATTATCTGGATCCATTTCAGTCGGACTTCAGGCCTGGACATGGGACTGAAACAGCCTTGGTCGCCTTGGTGGATGATATGAGGAGAGCATTGGATAGGGGTGAAGGCACCTTCCTTGTCCTCCTGGATCTCTCAGCTGCTTTTGACACCGTTGACCATGGTATCCTTTTGTACCGATTGGAAGGGTTAGGCATAGGGGGCACTGTTCTGCAGTGGTTCTGTTCCTTCCTCTCTGATAGGTACCAGAGAGTGGCATTGGAGGATGAGGTTTCGGATCCTTGGCCTCTCACTTGTGGGGTGCCGCAGGGCTCCATCCTCTCCCTGATGCTATTTAACATCTATATAAAGCTACTGGGGGCTATCATCAGGAGATTTGGGCTGCAGTGTCACCAATATGCAGATGACATGCAGCTCTATCTCTCATTTAAATCTTCACCGAGGTTGGCTGCAGAAACCATGTCCAAGTGCCTGGAGTCGGTGAGTGCCTGGATGGGAAGGAATAAGCTGAAACTGAACCCTGACAAAACCAAGGTACTGTTCATGGGAGACCAGGGAAGGTTAGGGGATTTGGACCTGGTGCTCAATGGGGTACAAACTGTCCCTGAAAGACCAGGTCCATAGCCTCGGGGTCATTCTTGACTCCCAGCTGTCCATGGAAGCTCAGGTTTCAGCTGTGAGCTGGGCAGCACTGTATCAACTCCATCTGATACAGAGGCTATGCCCCTACCTTCCCAATCATCTGCTCCCATCAGTGGTACATGCCCTGGTCTCCTCTCGCCTTGACTACTATAATGCGCTCTATGTGGGGTTACCCTTGAAAATGATCCGGAGGCTGCAACTGGTTCAGAACATGGCAGCGTGCCTGATTAAAGGCAGCCGCTGGCGAGATCACATAACTCCAGTGCTCAGAGAGTTGCACTGGCTACCAGTTGCTTACTGGGCCCAATTCAAGGTGTTGGTTTTGACCTTTAAATCCCTACACGGTTTTGGCCCAGTCTATCTGAAGGAGCACCTCTAGCATCATCTGCTATGCTGCCTAACAAGATCGGCCTCAGAAGACCTTCTCTCTATCCCACCAGTCAAAACAGCTAGACTGGTGAGGACCAGAGAAAGGGCTTTTTCAATTGTGGCCCCCACCCTATGGAACTACCTTCCAAATGCTCTCCACCAGGCCCCCTCTACAATGAGTTTCTGCCGGGCCGTGAAGACCTGGCTCTTCAGGCAGGCCTTTGGGGTGGGTTAGATTTTATCATTATTGCTTTTAGATTTTAATGTTATTGTATTGGTTTGCCATTTTGTGTTATTTTGTTCATTTTGTACGTCGCCCAGAGTGGCTGGATGGCCAGCCAGATGGGCAACTAAGAAATCCAATAAATTAAATTAAATTAAATGTGAACCCATTATGCCCTGAGCATGAAGTTTGATGCAGCTGTAAGCCTAGCTCATAATGGGATTGGGAAAATTGAGAGTTTGCCATTCTGAGCCTCCCCCCCCCCCTTATGAACTTGGGATGCATCACTAGGCAAAAGCAGGAGCTTATATATAACTTATTTAAGAACTAAAAAAAGGAAAGAAACTAGTCAAATATACAACTATTTGTACCATTGCTACACATGTACATGTGAATCCCCACATATACCGTGTATACCCACCAGGAATTCAAATGCCATTCTGTACAACACAATTAACTAAACAGTGCACCCTCTTCAGCATCAAAACAAACACTGCACATAAAAATCAACTACACAAACACACACACAAAGGAAAATTTCACACCATAAAAAACAGCAAAAAGCTAAATAAAAGATCCCTGTAAACATCAGGAAATAAAATATCACAATGAAAATCGACCCCCTTAATAAAAATGTAAATCCCACTTTAAAAAAAAAAGATTGACAAATAGGCAGCTTAATATACTTAACTCCATAGATTTGAATGGGCCTAACTCTGAGTATGATTAAGCTCTGTACACATCATACATTTAAAGCACATCCCCTCCACCCAAAAAAGAATCCTGGGAACAGTGGTTTACCCCTCACAGAGCTACGATTCTCAGCAGCCGTAACAATCTACAGTTCCCAGGATTCTTTGAGTGGAGGAGAACATGCTTTGAATGTATGGTGTTCACACAATCTTAATACTGGGTATCACCCATGACACTTAAATCTCTCTAACTCTCTCTCTCTGAGATAGATAGATAGATAGATAGATAGATAGATAGATAGATAACCCTTCGCCAACCTGGTTCCCTCCTCAATCTTTTGCACTACAACTCCCATCATCCTCAGCCAGCATGGGAGAAAATATGTATCTCTCACACAGAGACCTCTCTCCAAGCCCAGCAGAGGATTCTGTAGGGCAGGGGCTCTCCCACCCTGCTGTGGGGCTCCTCCAGATGTAGAGTTGTTCAGGGTCTTGGGGGGGAGGGGTGCTATCTTAGACCCTTTACTTTTTTGGGAGCAGGGTCTCAGCAGGGTCCCTGTCTCCAGTGTCCTATGGGTCAATCAGCATGAAAGGGGTGTGCTAGCTGCTGAGAAGAGTCTTCTCTAGTGTGCTTCCGTGTCATTTGCTGCTGAGTGGAGCTAACATGCTTAAAAAGGATGGGAGGGGGCATGGGAGGATGGGAGGGGGCATGGCTGTGACTATCATGAAGGGGCCCTGCACTTCTGAATTTGCCAGTACACTACTGGGCTCTTTACAGGCCCTCCAGCCCCCAGGTATCCCCTTGAGGGGATGGGGGAATCTGACCGGTCATGCCAGGTTCCATGGGGGAGCACCGCAGTGGGTCCTTGCCCCCCTTCTCACCTCGCAGCAGCTCCATCCAGCAGCCTCACTCACAGTGAGTCTGGTACTCCTCGGTGGTAAACAGTGCTGTGTTTCCATGGCAATGCCCACCAGCAGCCTGCTTCCAGCCTTGACCGGAACAAGGTGCAGCCTCCATAAGCTATTGAAAAACGGCCTAGAGAGGCCACCGGGAGAAAAGAGAAGGCTTTCATAAATAACCTATCTAGGATATTTATTCATGGTCAAGAGTGGTGTCGCTCTATCTATCGGCATCTCTATGGTCAAAACACAAAGAACCACTCCGGTGTAACATAGAGATAGGAAAATGGTAGGGTGGGCTGCCCCTCCGTGCTAGCTCTCCCCTTCTAATGTGGCTGGAAGACCAGAACACACATGTGCGGCTGGTCACCACAGCAGAAAATCAGATATCCAGGGACGGGGTGTGTGTGATTTGGCCGGAGGGCTGAGAGCAGCCGCAGAAGCCGGACTCTCCGGTGGAAAACTAGAGGGCTGGTAACCCTAGCTATCTTTTTGGCGCCTTTTGAAGACTTTCCTCTTTCAACAAGCCTTTTAAGTTGAGACCTTTCCCATTCTGCGTCTGTGTTAGAATTGCTTGTTAATATGTTTTTTAATGTTTTTAACCCTTTTTAAAAAGATTTTTTAAAGATTTTTTTAAAAAATGTTTTTAACGTTGTTTTGTTTTCATGTATTTTAAGGTCTGTTTTTATGATGTTTTAAAGTGTTTTTAGAGCTTCTGTTTGCCGCTCTGGGCTCCTGCTGGGAAGAAGGGCAGGATATAAATCAAATAATAAATAAATAAAAATTTACAGATAACTCAAAATTCACAGAAGAGCTGTTTCCCAGAATTCTTTGCAACTCTTAGGCTTCCAAACTTTGGTTCACTAAGAAGAATGAAAAATCCCCCAAAATTATACATGTCCTTCGCAACACTATTCACAGAAACAGTTTCATTTTTAAGGTCCAGGATGGTCAATACTTTCAGATTGGGATCTCTCCTCAGTTAGCTGCTCAAAGGCCTGAAGTGAGACAGGTGTGTGTCTGTCTCCCTGAGAGGTGCACTCTTCTTAAATTCATTATCTGGCTGTCTGCCATTACCTCTGGTTTAGCTCCAAACTGAGGAGCTGAGGAAGTTAATCTGGTGGATAGGGAAGTTTTATGAGCAAATCCTCTGGTCTGGCCAGGCAAGGGTCCAATCCATACCCTTCTTCTTACTTCCCCTGAAAAGTTTGGAGTATGGGCAAGTGGTTAGGAGATTGGATGATTCTGAGTTAGAAGAATATGTAGTCAACTCCAGAGTTCTCATTCAAATTTTTTTATGAGAAGGGTTCAAGATAAAATGAGTAAGAAAAATAGGAAATTGAACTAAAGTAAAAAAATAGTTTTCTAACTTGCCCTTACACTCTACATAGATCCTAATGTTATCTGCAGTGACTTACGTATGAACTGCAACATGCTTTGACATGCCAATTGGACAGATTCAATCCTGGAAGGGATCCCAGACAAAACAAAGACTTTTTTAAACAAAATATCAATTTTTATGTTGTGTTCTAGGGAGGCAATGACAGATGGGGAGTGGGGAAGCAAGTGACCAATCAGATAAGGTCTGGGCAACACTTTAGATAAGGTTAAGGTGCTGTGTTGAACACATTGTTTAACTCATGGACGTGAGTGAGTTTTAAGAGGTGTCCTTGAGGAAATGTCTCTTGCTAGGATTAAAACAGGGAAACCACTGGCTTGTGGATTTATGCAACATGCGGAATATGAGAGTAAGTTGCCAGGCTGTTATGAAAGGACAAGAGTCTTTGGCAGATATAGTGAATCTTTAATGAGAAAGAGGGTGATGCTTTGGATTTGGTTACAAGTGGGTTTGGCTAGTAATTGCATTCATTACTGCATACGTGCTCATCATTATATTGTTAATAAACAAAAAGACACATTTATGTCATTGTAGTATTTAGCTATGTAACAGAATTTAACATCAGGAGACTTTTTAGAAGGGATTGTGACTCAGTGGTCGAGTGTACGGTTGGCAAGCAGAATGTCTCAGGCTCAGCTCCTGGCTTTTCCACTTAAAGTGCGGAAGGGGAGAATTGTACATACCTCATTGAGCTCCATGGATAAAATGTGGGATATAAATGTAATAATAAATAGGTAAGTAAGTAAGTATATGCATCTCATGAAACAGGTCTAGGAAAGACTTCTGCTTGAGATCTTGGAAAGCCACTGCCAGTCAGAGGCCAGATTTGCATGCCACAGGCTCCCAAAGAGCAGCTCATAGATGTTCTTCTCCCCAGTCATTTTTAGTGCTGCACTGTGCTCAGCTATGCCCAGTGTGACTTCCAAAACCTGGCTCCTAGATAAGCTCTTTCCTTACTAACAATGAGCTGTAGTCAAGACCAAACCTTGGCTACAATTTGTAGCTAGTGAAGACAGAGCTTAACCATGTGCCCAGGTTTGTTCTGGGGAGGAGCAAAGCAGCTGAGAGCTCCTCTTTGAGAGCATGCATGTGTGCACAGTCCTGATAAGTTTGGTTTACTGTGTTATGTCAATTAGGCCAATATAAACAGTATAGGTTAGATGGTCAAATAGTCTGAACTAGTATAATACAGATTCCTATATGGCTACAACATTACTTTTTTATTTTTCCTTTTATTTAATTTTCTCAGTTCCATAATAAGCAACACTCATATATAAACCTCCAGTTAATCAGATCATACATTTATATATGCATAATGACTGCTTCATTGGTTTTAGATGAATTCAAATTCAACAAAAATGGTAACCATTTTTTCTAAAAGTCTCCTCTGAATGGAATCTTCCCTCCTTTTTTAAAAAGAATACAAATGGAGAGAGGGAAGGAAACCTTGTCAAGGCCACCTTGTCAACTCTAAAGTCAGGTAAGCCAACCTCCCCCAAAAAACCCATTAGGGTAACGCACCCATCTCCAATCACCAGAGGGATTATATTTTCACTCTTCCCTTGTGGATGGCTGAAATAACCTCTAGTTTTACCCCACATATGGAGGCACCAGGTTGCAAACTTATCAGTAGCTTGTCACAAACCCTAACACACAACTGGGGTGAGGGGAGAAGTGTCTGATCCAGACCTGAAGCTAAAGGGCACAATCCAACTTGCATTTACATCTGGATGAGGGGAGCTGGATGAGTCGAATCTCCAGATGAGCCAGTTGGGTCCTGGTTTAGCTAGGCTAGGCTGGAGTATGTCCTTCAGCCTGGCTCAGCTGGGACGTGGAAGCGGTGTAAGATGGTGTAAGGCCTCAAAAAGGAGCATTTGGTGGGCATGGCAGAGGAGGGGCTGAAGTGAGGGGATTTACACCACATCCAACTCGTGTTCAGAGGGCTCCTACAGGTCCCAATCTAGGCAAAAGTTACACTGGGAAAAAGGTCAGTGTAAGAAAATAATTGCAATAGAAGGCTTACTCCCCGGTAGAGGTATTTGGGAGAGCAGGCTTTTACTTTCTGGTCCCTGAGCACAGCTCTTGGCTGAGCTGTCATTCAGCCAACCCACAGGCTCCTGAATGGCAACTGGATGCAGCAGAACTTTAGGCCAGCTTCTCTTGCTCCAGCGTACCTTATGTCAGCTTCTTCTGAGTTGCATTGCTCTGCCTGTGTTATGTGTTCTGCAGCTCACACAAAGACAACAGTTGGTTTCCAGAATAACATAAAAAAATGGCTTTCTCTTTTCTTGTGATGTTGACCTTTCCCTAATTTTAGAATCAAAGTAATATCGTTCTGCAATCACCTTTCTATATCATGCATACCCGCATGTAGAAATGAATAAGAGTTTTGAAGCCTAGCTAAACTATATTATAGACAAACATTTGAGCTGCCATATGTACCATCTGAGAGTGGTCCCAGCCATTTTTAATTAAAATTTTTACTGAGGTAGCTTTTGCTGACACCACTCTAATGAGAAGTGTTCTGTTTTGTTTTCCAAGGAAACTGAATTTTCAGGCATTTAATTTGCCCCAATCCAGTTTCCTATTGGTGTTCTCTTCAAAATTTAGAGCCAAGATTTGTTAAAGAACTAAAAATTACTCAGACGCATGTGTTTGTTCTTCTGACTGTACCACTGTACCTGATTTCCTACAATTTCTTGCACATGGGAAAAAACATATGTGAGGTTGGGCTGCCTAAGTTTAAGACCTAGTTTTCACTGAGTTAATAAACTTGTGCCTCTGGATTCTTTTCTTTTCTTTTTCATCATACAGTACCAGGACAGGCTCTAGGCTGTCATGAAGTATATATGCTGTTTTAAAGAAATATAATCCAGAACTCTTAAGAAATGTATTTTATACTGCTTTCCAATTTTTACAACATGCAATAAATGTGGAGAAGATACATTACCATGGACATAAGAGAGAATCTTTTTCTGCTCTTCATTTTTTTGCCATCACCTCTCATAATTGGTTATTGTTGGTCATTGCGATTATATCATGTTGCATGTGTTTCACTAAACATGTGACACCTACAATCAACAAACACTTAGTTCTACTCTCACACTGCCACAAAGTCATATGTTGAGTCAAGCACAATGGAGAGTGATCCTGGACTGGAAGGTCTATCTGAACAGATACAAAAAATATTGACAGTTGGTGATCTTCCTTACAGATTCGTTTATTCTAAAAGGCTACTCTACAAAAGTAGAATACTTTACAAAAGAGACATAACTGAAATCCCTAGTAGATTTCCGCATGCAACTCGTATATCATTATCCAGCTCACTATGATTTCACATGTCAAATACTCTTTGACAGTAGTAAAATAGTAGAAAAATACAAGGTGGGGGAAATATTGAAGATATCAGTTTTGATCTTCGCACTTTAATATTGAAGAAAAAAACTAATTGCAGACTACATACAATGGATTGAGTACAAGTCAGCTACTCCACCATGCTCCACATCTTTTTGATCAGACAAATAAAAAAAGAAGTATAATTATCAACACTGTATGGAACTAACCCTCTTTTCTCCTACTCCTTGTTCCATTACTCTTTAACAGCCTGTGAAATCACATAAAGAAGCTCATATATATACTTTCTCTATATTGACACAAACACATTTATTATGACTTTTCACAAGGAAGAGCCAATGGGGTCAGATGTATGAAGTACAGTGATGACATAAGGGAAAAAAATCAGCAAGTGATACTATCCATGTCAATCAAACTAAATAAACAAAGAACAATATAAATGGATCATCAAGCCCACAGGTGGAGCCATTATCATGACTGCCATTTTTTTAAAAAAATAAATAATAAGGGCCTAAATATTGGCATGGACATTTTTCTTAAATTAATATTTAATTGTCTTTTCCTGCACTTAAAGTTCAGCAAAGACCTTGAGATCTGGACTTCTTGAGGCACTGCTTCTAATAAACTCTTTTAATGTACTGCAGAGGCTCTATGGAAACCTCACAAATGGTTTTGGCCAATGAGGACATTTTCAACAACAGCTTCAGAAAATGAAATCCTTGTAATGAGAAAATTGCAGTTTAAATTGGGCCTTATTTTCAGGGCATTGTGAAGGTTAGAGGAAGGATTTGAAGGCTCTGTGGGAATTGTTGAAATTGCAGGAACCATTTACTGAAGTTTCATTTTGCAAGGAGAATCTTACTAACCATCTTGACTCTGGAGAACAGAAATTTCTGTGGCAGTTTAGTGCTTCATTTGGAATGGAAATGGACTGCCTTCAAGTTGATTCCAACTTATGGCAACCCTATGGATTGGGTTTTCATGGTAAGCAGTATTCAGAGGTGGTTTACCATTGCCTTCCTCTGAAGCTGAGAAACAGTGACTGGCCCAAAGTCACCCAGTGAGCTTCATGACTATGTGGGGATTCGAACCCTGGTCTCCCAGTCATAGTCCAACACTCTAACCACTATGCCACACTGGCTCTCACTGCTTCATTTAGAGGTGGTTAATTTTCAAGATAATGAATTTCAGTTTGCACTATGGGAACTTGCAAACAAAGATTAGGTACCATCTTAGCAAATTCTGCTTTCCTCATATGAAGGTTTCACTGTATTTGGTTGTTAATCCTTGGCTTTGTTAATTTATCGTGTGCACTGTTGTCATGATAACAACAGGTGACGATAGTACCAAGTTCCTACCATAGCATAGCATGTGTGTAAATGCATGTGTTTGCAGCTGCTTGTGCGATTCCACACATAGGGGCAATTGTGATCTTATGAAATAGCACTCCATTGACTCCATAGAGAATGTCATAAGGAAAGCCAAAAGGGACATAATGCTATCTGTCTTCTGGTGGTTCTTATCCATAACTTTTATCTCAGTTTCACCCTAAGAAGAACACTTCTGGATCAGGCCAAAGGCTGATCTAGTCCACAATTCTGTTCTCACAGTCACCAGCCAGATGCTTATGGGAAGCCTGCAATCAGGACCCAAGTGCAACAGGATCCTCCCTACTTGTGATTCCCAGCATTTGGTATTCAGAGGTATCCTGCTTCTAACAGTGAAGGCAATATCTAGTGAACCTTCTATTAAACAAACACATCAATTCATAGAATAAGTATCCAGAAATAACTTAGGAAGTTACCACCAGTGGTGAGTCAGGGGTCTGGGGCCCTTTCATATTGCAGGTGTGTTTGTGAAACCATTTCCTTGTGTAGATGGCAGGTGGTTGTTGCCTGGGAAGGACACAGGATTTATTCTGTACATTAATGCCAGACTTTTAAATGCATTTTCAATGTGACATGGGACAAAGGCATGGAGAATGGGTTCTAATACCTCTGCTGTAATGTATGAAGGGGCTTTCGACTTGATTGAGTAAGAACATAAGAAGAGCCTGCTGGATCAGGCCAGTGGCCCATCTAGTCCAGCATCCTGTTCTCACAGTGGCCAACCAGGTGCCTGGGGGAAGCCTGCAAGCAGGACCCGAGTGCAAGAACACTCTCCCCTCCTGAGGCTTCCGGCAACTGGTTTTCAGAAGCATGCTGCCTCTGACTAGGGTGGCAGAGCACAGCCATCATGGTTAGTAGCCATTGATAGCCCTGTCCTCCATGAATTTGTCTAATCTTCTTTTAAAGCCATCCAAGCTGGTGGCCATTACTGCATCTTGTGGGAGCAAATTCCATAGTTTAACTATGCGCTGAGTAAAGAAGTACTTCCTTTTGTCTGTCCTGAATCTTCCAACATTCAGCTTCTTTGAATGTCCCCGAGTTCTTGTATTATGAGAAAGGGAGAAGAACTTTTCTCTATCCACTTTCTCAATGCCATGCATAATTTTATACACTTCTATCATGTCTCCTCTGACCCGCCTTTTCTCTAAACTAAAAAGCCCCAAATGCTGCAACCTTTCCTCGTAAGGGAGTCGCTCCATCCCCTTGATCATTCTGGTTGCCCTCTTCTGAACCTTTTCCAACTCTAGAATATCCTTTTTGAGATGAGGCGACCAGAACTGTACACAGTATTCCAAATGCGGCCGCACCATAGATTTATACAATGGCATTATGATATCGGCTGTTTTATTTTCAATACCTTTCCTAATTATTGCTAGCATGGAATTTGCCTTTTTCACAGCTGCTGGACACTGGGTCGACATTTTCATCGTGCTGTCCACTACAACCCCGAGGTCTCTCTCCTGGTCGGTCACCGCCAGTTCAGACCCCATGAGCGTATATGTGAAATTCAGATTTTTTTCAGTAAAGAAGGACCTCCTTTTATAGCTCAGTCCTATGCAGAACTAAGTCCATGCAGCTCAATGGGACTTACTCCCAAGTAAATGTGTACAGAATTGCAGTACCTTTTTTTAAAAAAAGTCACATTTATTTTGGTTGCAATTAATAAATGCTGTTGGCTTTGCAACATACAAGCAATTACATTCATTGCCAGTTGCACCTAAAGCGGAAATCACATTTCCCATTGAAATGGAAATTTCATTCCCTTGTTAAATACAATGAAAAGGGAAACAAGTTAAGGGGCTTGGAAGGCAAACAACAGAAGCATAAGTGTTTCCAGGAAACAGGCATGATCTACTATAATTTTACAAATCAGGTTAACACACTTCAAGCATGACTGCCAATTATTACACTGCTGATATACAGATAGCCATTTGTATTTTAAAGGTTTGGTGCAACTTCAGTCATCTCTTTCAACATAAGTAATGAGTGAGTATGATATATGACCAGTGTCAATTGAACCTCATTTGGTACGGTATCCTCCACCCCCCTGCCATTATTAAGAAATGTCACATTAACATTAACTACTGTGTCATTTCAGCAGATCTGCATTGCTGTCTCAAGTTTTGTGGTCATTAGAGAATGAAACAGGAGTTCTTCATGACCTCTGCATAGTGACTTCTCCTTAAATGTTTGGTTCTTTAGAATGTGATGTTTGACAGTCTGGCCAAAGCAATGAAGTCCTTTTAATTAAAATAACCCTTGGTGTCCTGTCATATGTGCCAGTAGTACTGCACCCTCATCTCCAGATGCTTCTTTTTATTTAAGAAGGCTACATATGGCAGCCATCTGCTTGTCAACTTAAGTGCTACTTCCCTTCAAGTTTCAACACACAGACATAATTCAGACAATTGGTAGTGGTTATGAGAAGGATCTTGGAATTGTTGTTGATCATAACCTGAATATGAGCCAACAGTGTGATGTGGCTGCAAAAAAAGCAAATGCTGTTTTAGGCTGCATTAATATAAGTATAGTTTCCAAATCGTGTGAAACACTAGTTCCCCTCTATTTGGCACTGGTTAGGCTTAATCTTGAGTATTACATCCAGTTCTGGACACCGCACTTTAAGAAGGAAAAAGACAAACTGGAACAGGTTCTGAGGAGGGCAACAAGGATGATCAGGGAACTGGAAACAAAGCCCTATGAGGAGAGACTGAAAGAACTGGGCATGTTTAGCCTTGAAAAGAGAGGACTGAGGGGAAATACGATAGCACTCTTCAAGTACATTACTTGAAAGGATATCACACAGAGGAGGGCCAGGAACTCTTCTTCATCATCCCAGAGTGCAGGACATGGAATGATGGGCTCAAGTTACAGGAAGCCAGATTTTGGCTGAACATCAGGAAAAACCTCTTGTAGTATGACAATGGAACCAATTTCCTAGGGAGGTGGTGAGCTCTCCAACACCAGAAGCATTCAAGAGGCAGCTGGACAGCTTTCTGGCAGGTATGCTTTAAGTTGGAACCTTGCATTGAGCAGGGGATGGATTCAATGACCGTATAGGCCCCTTCCAACTCTATTATTCCATGATTCTATGGTTGCCCATGGAAATGCTGAGAGTACTTGCAACCCAGTAGGGATATTGTGCAGGTGCTAGTTGTATGAACAGGCTCCTCCACATGAAGCCACCATATTGTGAGCTCAGAGAACTTTATGACAGCAGAAATCATGTGTACATGATCCCAGCAAGATTGCAAACCTAGGCCACATCCACACAATATGTTTAAAGTGCTATTATACCATTTTAACAGTCATGGCTGCCCCCAAAGAATCCTGGGAACTGTAGTTTCTTAAGGATACTGAGAATTGTTAGGAGACCCCTATTCTTCCCAGAAAACTCTAGGAAGCAATATGGATTGCAAAGTGGGTGTTGGGCATGCATTTAGCCCTGTTGACATAAGAACATTAAGAAGAGCCTTGCTGGATCAGGCCAGAAGACCTTCTAGCCCAGAATTCTGTTCTCACAGTAGCAAAATATGCTGCTGCTGTTACTGCTACTGCTGCTAGTAGTAGTAATCGTTTCTAGTATGTTTACAATTACTATTTCTTCCTCTTTGGTAAACAATAGCTATAACCGAGGAAGGGCCAGCTCTACCACTAGGTAGAGTGAAGCAGCTGCAACAGACATCTGATTTGGGGTGTCATGAAAGGACAGCAGATTGTTAGCAATTTGATTCATTATTACATCTTTTTATTGCCAAGGAGGCAGAGAGGCACTTGTGGGATTTTCTGTTTCAGTTGCCAAAATTACTTGATTAGCTTTTGATATTGTGAACCTGGACTTGAGAGGTAGGAGTGGGGATATTTTGTATTTTGGCTCAGGAAGCCAAATGCCTTGGGGCAGCCCTGAACTCAGGCCTGCACAACCTGTGACCCACCAAGCCAACTGCAGCTAGGGTTACGAGATGTCCGGCTTTTGGCTGGAGACTCTGGTTTTTGAGGGTTCTTTCCAGGTCTCTGGGTGACTCACCTTAATCTCCAGACATTCAGCTTTCATTTAATAAAAAAAGTTTCTAGGTGATCTGGTTCCCGAGATATACACCAAACCATCAGCTGCCGCCCCCGCAACTTCTGTTAGTTGCTCTAAGTTCTGCTCTAATCCCTGCCCTTTCAGGTTTTTAGCCTATAAGAAGTCAGGGTTGTGATTGACAATAGCAAGAACTAACAGTTTCCTTTTCCTGTTTCCTTTGTGAAAGACAAGTCTGTTAGACTACCCATTTATAGGTTTGAAAAATTCCTGCAATTAAGATAAGAATTTCTATTTGGACCATCCTCGTAAGTAAGTTCTAACCAATATTGCTTCCCTTCCCTGATGATCATTTGGAGGAGGGAGATGTTTTGCCAAAAGCATTCAGTCTGTTTCAGATCAGCAAGTTGCAGTAACTAGTAAGCTGCGTGCTGCAATTTCTCCTGTAGAGGCCAAGTTTTTCTTCTTCATTTGCCTTCACTTTGTGCCTCCATTTCACTTCGTTGAGACGCAAGCCATCCATGCCCAGACGCAAGTCAGAGATGAGAGCTGTCGGTTGCCCATCCCTTCCAGCAGATTGCAAGTTATCCCCCTGTTCTTTATCCAGGGGAGTCTGTGTGGCCAACTACAGAAACTTGTATGCAGAGTGGCTTGAGCTCGTCTTTGACTGTAAAGCCAATCCCTGAGGCCAAGGACAAAGACCATCAGGACCTGCTCATAAGAACGCTCTACGATTTATCCTCACCAACAAAGAAATAAAGGGTCATAATAATACCCTAAAAATGCAAATTTGGCTGTATGCAGAATCGTTGGCCAGTCTCTGGGGCCAACGAAGCCCCTAGGGTCCCATAATTTGTTGTTCTTTGAATCACCAAGAACATTGAAAAGCAGCGAAAGGACTTTTCCTCGAGGGCCTAACAATCCTTCTGGTTTCCAATCGTGTGGAGCAGAGGGTAGCCTGGGAGAGGGAAGATTCCAAGATTGCAAAGATTTGTACTCTGAAACATTGTAATCCTTTGAATTCTAAGAGTAAAATCTATGTTGTTTTGATTTGAGTAAGAGTTAATGACCTGATTATCTGAATGGGCGATGGTATATAGCCTGAAATTCTCACTAAGAATTTGGGTTTTGCTCTGAAGTTATAGGTATGTCCTAGGTTAAATAATTTGGCCTTAATCTAATAAAACTGCTGTCATGGGGAGAGTGTTTGGGTTGTGGCAGGGCAGCGTCTTTTATAGGTAGGGGGACGCTGGCCTGACTGCAACACGACGACTCTGTTATTTCCATTACTTTCCACTCACAGTTGTTCCCCTTCCCTAGTGTGATCCACAATGAATTGTAAAGCTGGAATTCTTCATTTGTCTCAGCCCCCGCCAGAAGGCATCCTTGATCTGACCCAGTTGAAGTATTTTAGAACTTCGGCTTGGGCTCTGAATCAAGCTTCAGAGAATCTACATCTCCTGAGTACATATGCTTTGCACCCACCTATCATTCAGAAGGCACCTCCTCTCAAATGTGGCAAGGCCACTCAAACAGACCCTGTCAAGATAAAGCCCATAGGTTCCAGGAGAAATTACAGTCAAGAAGCATTGGACTACGCAGTTGAGGCTGTGGTCTCAAATGTCATGAGTCTGACTGTGGCTGCCATGGCCTATGGGGTGCCCCAATCCACCATATGGGAACATGCACATTGGAGACTAAATGGGGGCAAGTATAATCCTCCAGAAGCCCCAGAGGGTAGAGCCTGCAGATGTCCTCCTGGCAAGTCTTGTGTGATTTGCCTACGTAACTTGGAGGAATTTGAAGGATTGTAAATCCCAGTTGAAACTGAGTTTCAAAAGGGGGAAAATATGTGGAAGGATTTACAATCCATCCCCTTGGTGAGTTCCTGGGAGTTTGAGTCTGATGGGCCTCACCTAGCTTGAAAAGCCTCATAATAAAGTGATTATTTCAGCTTGCCTAAAAATGAAACTAAGTTAGAATGCAGTCAAGAGGTAGAGAAAAACTGAAGTTGCGAAAGATTTTGCAACGTAGGAAGCCTGCTCTTTAAATATGCTTGGTTAAAGATGCTTGATTAAAATGAAGACATCAGATCATGGTTGTGACAGGTGTTTTTCCTTGTTGGCACATGGGTAGGCAGGGACTAAAATGTGATGAGGGACCGCCCTGAATGTGTATGATTTTACCATGTATGGAAATTAATGTATGCTTTTGACTATGACACATGTGTGACGTGTAGTCCCTATATAAAGCTCTGCTTGGCACATTTTGGGCAGAGAAGGTTCTTGGTAACCTCTCTCCCAATGATTATTGTTCTATGTATCTCTCAATAAACGCTGTCTTTGGAGCACAATAAATTGACTGGAAAAGTTTCCTTCCGCACCTTTCACATCATGAATTCAGTAAATATATAGCTTTCAGCAGCAAAAAGAGTATTTTCTCTGTACAGCATTGGAACTTACTTCTGAGTAAACATGCATAGGATTGCACTACAACAGAAGATCACAGAAGGATTTTGGTAGGCATAAAAGTGTACATGTAAGTTTTTTTAATTACTTGCAAAAATGGTATGTTATACTTTTTATTTTACAAAAAGTTTTGAACAGAAGTTTAAAAAAGGGTACATGCTTCAGTGTTATACTTTTCTAATTAGGACTGTGGAAGAGGGCAGCTTTGTCTTATTCATAACCTGTTTTGAAAACCTTCCCAATATGATTTTTTTCTGGGAGTAAAACTTCAATGCTAATTTCACATACCTGGGAGCTAATCCCATTGAATTAAGTAGGACATACTTTTGAGTAGACATCGTTATGATTGTGCTGAAAATCAATGGGACTTTTGAGTAAACATAGAAAAGGATTGTGTTGTAAATCTTTCTCTCCCTCTCCAATCTGTTTTTTTTAAAAAAAACACTAAGGCAGGGCTTACTTAAGTGTCACTGCTTTTATTTGGCAGGAAACTAATACTTACATTTTTTAAAAAAAATCTGCAATAGCCAACTAGTTTTGACAGTAAACAGTTATACGGGGTGTATGTATTTTTACATCTCCACTGTGTGCGTATATGGAATATTTCCTGTGAAGTAGAGTTGGAAACCTAGGCATCTCACAATGAGAAATAAAGCCATTTAAAATGCAATAACCATAAAACAAATATAACAGAGTTGCAAAACACCTTAAAGTGGCATGATTCTGAATTTTGGATTGGGTGAGTGAAGTTCCTTATCACTGAATTGCAGTCCTGTGCATGTTTCCCTATCTGAGTAAGCCCCATTGAATACATTGAGTAAACATGCATAGGATTGCACTGTAAATATCTTTACAGGTTGTGTAAATAATAAACATCTTTGACATTCATGCTTATATAACTATTTCTTCATAATATGTCTTGATATGTATCTGATTTCACACTATGGTTGCAAATTATTATGTACAAATGATTATTTCGCCTTTCTTCCTTGTGGTGGTCATTGACCTCCTCTGTTCTTTTCACCCAGAGGGGCAGGTTAGGCTGAGAGATACTGCGTAGCCCATGGTCACCAAGTACACTTTATGGCTTATTTCCATTTTAAAATTTAATTAAAATGATTTATACGTAGGCAAAGTTTACGAAGTAATGGAGGTCCACATAATACATTTAAAGCACATCCAACTCACATTTAAAGCAGTACTGAGACTCAGTACAAAAGAAGAAAGAGACCCTCGGGCCACAGTCAGGACCAACACCAAAGAGCAGCTAGATTGGGTGGTGGAGCAGTGCTCCCCTCCCACAAACCATAGCAGGCTCCCTGCTGCAGATCACAGGGAAGGAGCAGCCGGACCACCCGTTCACTTGCCTGCCAGCCCACTTGCCAGCCCACTCACCAGCCCACTCGCTCCCTTGCTGACCTGCTCACTTTCCCACCCCACCCTGCCCACCCACTCATAGAATCATAGAATCATAGAGTTGGAAGGGGCCTTGTAGGCCATCGAGTCCAACCCCCTGCTCACAGCAGGAAATCCACAGCTAGAGCATCTCCCGCTCACTTGCTCACTCACCCTCTTGCCCCCCACCTGCCCCCCTGCTTTCCCACCCACCCACTGGTTCACTTGCCATTCTGCTCCCCTGCCCACTCACCCCCTCACTCAGTACGTAGGTAGGTGGAGTGTGCGTGCATGCAGTGTGCAGAGGTATTATGTGCTGATAGGGTCTCACTCATGTCAGCAATCATGCCACAGTATTCTGCAGTAACTGCAGCCCCTGGGTCAGGTTGTGCTGCATGGTGATTTCTGTGGTGTTGGCTGCCTGGCTGCCAGGGTTGTTTTAGTTTTGTTTTTTTGTTAAGAATCCTGACTGGTTGTGGGATGCTGAGTTTTATGCCTTACTCATAGGAATCTTGTTGTGGTTGGTATGATACTGCATTTAAGAAATCATCACTGTCTTTTGTTTTGTTTTTCTATTTGCATTTCATTTACCTTTATCCTCACTCCCTTTCATCTATAGAAGCAACAACAGTGGTTCCATGCACTCCACTCAACCTTCTTAAACCCACTGATGATGAACCTTTTTGTTTGTTTCTTGCCCAATAGTGGTAAAAGAGAATTCCCATAGTGGGCAGCCTGGCTGCAATTGTTGTTCCCAAACTGCTGCCTATGAAGGTAGACCAAATCATGTATGCTTTCTTTCTGTCAATTATATTCAGTGGAATTGGGTTAGCTGATAAAGTGAGTTTATAGCAGCTCACAGGGCAGACAGAAAAGAGTAGAAAATCTTCTTACTCATTTCTCAGACCTCTTTCTGAAGTGAAGGGTCAAATCTGTAAAGAAATTGGGATGTTAAAAGGTAGGGGCAGGGCATTCCAAGCAGGGGGTTGCCAACCTTTCTTGGATATGGATATCTTTGCAGAGGATCCTTAGTCAAGCTTTACCAACAACACAATCCAAACCATATCTACTGAGAAGTAAGTCCTATTGATTTCTAAGGGGCTTAGTCCCTTAGTAAGTGTGTTTAGAGTTGCAGCCTTCAGGGGCATTCACCTTTACTCCTGAGAGCTGCTATCTAACATCTCCAGAACACTAGGCTCCTTCCTTCCTACAATGGCCTTCTGGTGACAGGCGTGGCCTGAGGGCACTTAATCCTTCCTGCCAGAAGCACGTACAGTAGGGCCCCGCTTACCGGCACATCGCTTCCCAGCATTCCGCTAATGTGGCAGCTTTCATTCCCTGTTTGAAAGCCAATTTTGCCGCTTTTGCTGCATTTTGCGGCATTTTTGCATCATTTTCGCAGTGACACGCCCCATTGTACTCAATGGGGTTCCGCTTTACGACAATTTCAGCTTTACGGCAGGGGTCCGGAACAGAACCTGCTGTATAAGCGGGGCCCGCCTGTAGGCTAGATTAAATGTTCCCTACCCAGGCTCCATCTTTTAGCTAAGATTTCTTTCTTCATTTCCAATCAGAGCAATGTTTTGGTATGAATTGTATGTGCCAAGCAACTGTGGTGGATGCTTAATGTATCATGCCTAATGATGTCACTCGGGCCCACCCTGTAACATCACTTGGACCTGCCCTGTGATGTCAGTTGGACCCACCCCATGACATCACTCGGGCATGCCCCATGACATCACTTGGGTCTGCCCCCAAAATCTTAGGGTTTGGGATGCTTCTGACCTGGCAACCCTAACTGTAGCCCAGTAGCTATGTACTGTGTGGCCTGCGTGACAATCCAGCTGTTCTTTGCTGCCCCAGACAGGCAGGAAAAAAACCCAAACACACACACACAAACCTTATTGAGTGACCACACATGGCTGGTGTCCTGCAACTGGTTTGTTGATTCACAACATGAGATGTTGTGCAGGCCTGTTCTAGGCATGACACATCTAGGACAGAAAGAAAAAGTGAAGAAAGGAAAAGAAGTATAGTACTTTTGCATCTCACACTCTTACTGTTAAAAAAAGGACAGGGGTTTAATATGTACTTAGACATGGATAAGTGGTATTCATTCTCTCCACCCCTATCCAAAAAGGAAAGGTTTGAGAAGCTTTTTAATTCCACTGAGATTTCAAATATATATCTGTCACCAGTCTGAACACTGTCTCCATTTTGTCAACAACAGAAAAAAAATCTCCCCAGAAACACAGTATATTGTCAGATGCAGAGCATTTCAACAACCATGCTTTTTGAAAGAAAAGACAAGTAAATAACCCCCAATCTCCTACTACTTTGCTTAATTTGTTTCTGCTATCTTGAAACAGGCTATTACTGTGTTTATATATCAAATCATAATGCTTCTTGACTGCATGACAATCTCAAATGGGCTGAACGGCTAGGAGGGATCTGCTCAGCTCTGTATAGATCTGCCAGGAAGGAATGACGATGTGGTAATGTAGAGAAGCAGCAATTTGGAACTAGCCACATGATTCCCAGCAAAGGATACTGAAGTCCTGCCATGCTAAGAAGTTGATAGGAACATGACAGGCCAGCAATCCTGAGTGTGCTTTCTCAGAGTGTGTGAGGTCATGGCTAGTGGGTTAGAACTGAACTAGGGATATCCAGGTTTAAGTTCTTGCTTAGCTACAAAGCTCACTGGGAGGCTAGCATACAGCCCTGTAGCCAGGTTGGAGCAAATGGGTTCACTGCCCTCCTGAGCTGTTCTTAGCTCCCCCCATCTAGGATTTTTTTTAAAAGCGTCTTTTTAATTCGTGACATAATAGAAAATGATAGCCTCCATTTAAAGAATGATAGCTTGTTTTAGGAACACGAGCAATTTATGAACAGGAGCCTCTGAACAATTCAGTGAATAAGGCAGGGAGAGTGCACAACAAAAGCCTCATCTGGAAGAGCCCCCAAATGTCTGCTTACTCAAGACTTTGCCTGAGGGAGGGTGAATATTTCATGATCACAAACACCCTATAATTACTTAAGTGATCCTGGGGGAGGGGCAGCCTAAATAGCAACCTGACTCTTGAAAAGTTAAATATTAGAACTTTGTATTATGGGCTAGAGTTAGACTCCACCTCTTGGACTTTCATTTGCTGTGCTTTTCAGTTAGGTATGGGGGAGAATATCTGCTAAATCGGACTTAGTACTGGATTCCGACTGAATTCGACAGTCAACTATCTTTCTGGACTGGCACTGATTTCTTGCTGCAGGGTGCAAATGTAATAATCACAGAATTTTTTGCAGCAGGCCAGAACTGTAACCAACATGGATTTTTCCCTCCAATTTCCCCCAATTTTACATAATTATCTTCATAATTTCCTCTAAGTTGATGCATTCATATCAGTATGTAGGTGTGATAAATAGGAAAAAATAAACCATGTGGAACACCATGATCATTTACACAGGCATTTACATTAAAAATTACGCATTTTGTTCACAACCAAAAACAAAACAAAACCCAAACAGCAGATCAAATCAGCAAGTACCAAAGCAAGCGGTAACAAAAAAAAAGGCAGATGGTGATCGAATGACGGACTATCAGAACACAAGCAGATCAGAGCAAGCGAACCCATTCCTATTTTCAGTTTCAGTTTCAGTTGTCTTCTCTTCCCAGCCAGAAATAAAAAGCATGTTTATTTGCTTGCAGCAAGAAGTAAAAGTTTGTTTATTCTGCAGGTATTATGATAAGCAGAGCAGGAATGGGTGCTTATTGCTAAAGGGTGAAATAAAGAGATAACATGATCTGGAAAAAAAATATCTACCCGGAATTACCCTTTACTCTTAAAGCGCTCACTATACTCATAATCATAGTAGCTACTTTTTCTTCTTTTTCTGGATGAAAACAGCCCTAAATAGAAACACTGTTGTGTGTGCTACAGTTAGCTACCTGCTTGGCCACCTAGGCTATAAGTCAGGCCTAATTTCTGATTTTTCCAATGTGTGAAGTTCAGCATGAGGCTCTTTCTGGGTTTCTGGACAGAAAAATCAACCAGCAACCAGTAAAAAAAAACAACCAATTGCTTTCCACAATTAGTTTCCAATCACTTAGTTAGTCCTTTATATAGCAACCAGTTAAAAGGGTTTTCCTTGATTGTCCAACAGGAATGAAAATCTAAAGGTCAGGAACAAGCCTAGAAGGAGGGATCCTCAAGGAGGAGTTCACATCTTTTGGTATCCCCTTGTTCACTGTGTTCTTAACATGCTTTTTTTTTTTATGAAACAAAAATATGCCAGTCATTTAATTCCTAGTGTTCATACTAATTTTTATGTTAACATGACCTTTAAATAGGGCATTATGTCACTTAGTACACTCTCTGCATGGAGGAGGAAGGGGGAAGGTCATTGTATTTCCTTTGCCTGGCCTGGCCCTCACATCCTCTCCACTAGTGGTGGTGCATTGGCTGGTGCTATACAATCCCCCAATTTCCCCACCTAGAAATGTGGCTGTCCAATCTAACAAGGAATGGTGGCTTAAAGGACACATTGGTCAACAATATAGATCAGAACTTCATTGTCTCATTCTCATTCTCCAACAGGAATTGTTGTTGTTATGTGCCTTACAGTCAATTTCGACTTATGGCGACCCTATGAATCAGCGACCTCCAATAGCATCTGTTATAAACCACCCTATTCAGATCTTGTAAGTTAAGGTCTGTAGCTTCCTTTATGGAATCAACCCATCTCTTGTTTGGTCTTCCTCTTTTTCTACACTCTTCTGTTTTTCCCAGCATTAATGCCTTCACATTATGTGTCCAAAGTATGATAACCTCAGTTTCATCATTTTAGCTTCTAATGATAGTTCTGGTTTAATTTATTCTAATACCCAATTATTTGTCATTTTTTTTGCATTCTATCGTATCTGCAAAGCTCTCCTCCAACACAACATTTCAAATGAGTTGATATTTTTCTTGTCCACTTTTTTCACTATCCAACTTTCACATCCATACATAGAGATCGGGAATACCATGGTCTGAATGATCCTGACTTTAGTGTTCAGTGATATATCTTTGCATTTCAGGACCTTTTCTAGTTCTCTCATAGCTGCCTACGTCAGTCCTAGCCTTTTAATTTCTTGACTATTGTCTCCATTTTGGTTAATGACTTTGCTTAATATCAACTGTGGTATTGATAATCATGGAAAAGTTTAATGTCTTCACTGTCAACTTTGAAAAATGGAAATGGACTGCCTTCAAGTCAATCCCGACTTATGGCGACCCTATGAATAGGGTTTTCTTGGTAAGCGGTATTCAGAGGGGGTTTACCACTGCCTTCCTCTCAGGCTGAGAGGCAGTGACTGGCCCAAGGTCACCCAGTGAGCTTCAATAAATCTTCTGTTCTCATTACTTAAGTCTTCTTGATGTTCAGCTGTAGTCCTGCTTTTCTGCTTCCCTCTTTAACTTTCATCAGCATTTGTTTCAAATCATTACTGGTTTCTGCTAGTAGTATGGTATCGTCTGCATATCATAAATTATTGCTATTTCTTCCTCCAGTTTTCACACCTCCTTCATCTTGGTCCAATCCCGCTTTCCATATGATATGTTCTGCATATAGATTAAACAAACAGGGTGATAAAATACACCCCTGTCTCACACCCTTTCAGATTGGGAACCAATTGGTTTCTCCATATTCTGTCCTTACAGTAGCCTCTTGTCCAGAGTACAGGTTGTGCATCAGGACAATCAGATGCTGTGGCACCCCCATTTCTTTTAAAGCATTCCATAGTTATGATCTACACAATCAAAGGCTTTGCCGTAATCTGTAAAGCACAGGGTGATTTCCTTCTGATATCCTTGGTCTGTTCCATTATTCAACACATGTTTGCAATATGATCTCTGGTGCTTCTTCCTTTACTAAATCCAGCTAGGACATCCGGCATTTCTTGCTCTATATATGGTAAGAGCCTTTGTTGTAGAATCTTGAACATTACTTTACTTGCATGGCATATTAAGGCAATAGTTTAATAATTACTGTGTTCCCTGGGATCCCCTTTCTTTGGAATTGGAATGTATATTGAACGCTTCCAGTCTGTGGGCCATTATTTTCTTTTCCATATTTCTTGACAATTTTTTGTCAAAATGTGGACAGATTCAGTCTCAGTAGTTTGTAGCAACTCTGTTGGTATGCCATCTGTTCCTGGTGATTTGTTTCTTCCAAGAGTTTTAAGAGCAGCTTTCACCTCACATTCTAAAATTTCTGGTTCTTCATCATACACTTCCTCTGTCATCCTTGCATCTCTTTTATAGAGTTCTTCAGTATATTGTTTCCATCTTCCTTTTATTTCATCTCGGTCAGTCAATGTGTTCCCCTGTTGATTAACATCTGTACTCTTGATTGAAATTTTGTTGTCCTCTTCTCTTTCTACACAATAACTATTGTAATAGTTCTCTTTGTCCCTATGCATTAGTCACTGTATTGTTGCATTTAGGGTTCTGACCATGTTTCTATCTCCTTATGCTTTTGCTTTCCTTCTTTCTTTAACCATTTTAAGAGTTTCCTCAGTCATCCATTGAGGTCTTTCTCTCTTTTTAACTAGAGGTATTGTCTGTTTGCATTCTTCCCTGATAATGTCTCTGACTTCAATCCATACTTCTTCTGGTTCTCTATCAACTAAGTTTAAAGCCTCAAATCTGTTCCTTAGTTGATCTTTATATTATTCTAGTATGCTATTTAAATTGTATTTTGGCATTATGATTGCTTTGTTCTTCTTCTTTTGCTTTACTCTGATTTTCAATATTACCAGTTCACTCTGCTCCTGGTCTTGTTTTCACAGGAAGTATGGAACTTCTCCATCTTCTGCTACCAATTATATAATCATTTTGATTCCTATATTGACCATTTGGTGATGTCCATGTGTATAGTCATCTTTTCGGTTGCTCAAAAAATATGTTGGCAAGAAACAAATTATTGGCTTCACCAAATTAGATAAGTCTTTCTCCTGCTTCATTTTTATCTCCTAAACCCTATTTTCCCACAATTTGTAGTTCTTCTCTGTTCCCTACTTTTGCATTCCAGTCCCCCATGATTATCAGTACATCTTGTTTTGGTGTGTGATCAATTTCTTCCTGTACTTCTGTGTAAAATCTCTCCAATTCTTCTTCTTCTGTGTTTGCCACTGGAGCATAGACTTGGATGATGGTTATGTTAATAGGTTTCCCTTTAAATCTCATTGATATCACTCGTGCAGACTTTGCATTATAGCTCCTAATTGCTTTTGTTACATCACTTCTCACAATTAGAGCAACCCCATTTCTCTGCTGGTATCCATCTTTATTCTGAACTCTGTAATGATTGCCTGTTTACATTCTTTTTCAAGTGTACTGCAGATCATATTAAGGCAGATAATCAAATCAGTGTCTCCCCCCAGTTGCTTACAAGCAACACCTCATTCCCCCCTGCTTCTTACAATCAACATTTCCCTCCCCCCTGCTGCTTTCTGTCTGTCACTTACAATCAACACTTCATTGACATCAATAAAAGGGAATACACATTTGAAGACCTCACACAGAAAGTAGATCAATAAAAGTATCACTCACACTGTTGATGATTTCAAAGAAAATTTAAAAAAATTATATTTTTTTTAAAAAAGAAAAAGAATGTATCAGAAACCAGGTTTTGCTACTTCAAAATTCTCTCTGCAAAGATAGTGAATATCAGAAATAATAATTAATCCAATGGCAAATCTGATTATTGCAGAAATGGAGCCCATCTCTAATTCATACACAGTAGCAGACGGGATGGTGGGGCATTGCTGTTTACAAAACCTCCAGTCAGTTACATCATTGCTGTTTAGCGGGAGGTAGAGAGGAAGGAATGAGGTGGTGGCAAGATTAACATGGTGCAAACACTTTGGCAGAGTTAATCTAGCTCTCCTGCCAGTGTGTTTGTACCACATCAGCCTTACCCCTGTCCCTCCCATCTACCTCTACCTCCTGGTAAGCAGCAGTGATGAAACCAACTGGAGGTCAGGTGAGTGGCAGCACTCCACCACACCATCAAATACTGTTCATCTGGGCTTTCTAGATTATATTCCAGCATCCTTTTGCCCACTGAGAAGAACATGCAGTCTGTAATATCATAGCCCTTACATTGCTACTGTAATAAAGCTTCTTAGTTAACAAACTAACAATGTTGTTGTTTTAAATCTGTAGTAACTTAGTTTAAAAAAATACATTGAAGTGGTTGCTTCTAAAAGTATGGCATATGCATTTGCACTCAGGTATACACAAACATAAACTCTAGTGTGTTCAGCAGGGCATCTTCTAGGCAAGTGTGACTTCCAGCCAGACAACAAAAATGTTTCATTTAAGTACTCTGTATCATTCTTGTCTTTTTCTGCCTGTTTTATTTTCTCCTTAATTTTCAACACAACCCAGAAATCCATTTTGGGGACAACATTATTTATTTACCTTAATAGTGCTGCTTTTCAGAATTTAGATTGCTACAATCGTCAAAGAGAATATTGTGGCTCAAGGATGGGAAACCCAAAGCAGGAGGAGCTACTTGTGTGTGCAGAACACGTGTGTGTATCAGCATGTGCACACACATTGACAATTGTCAACAGATTAAACAGGCATACCTCGTAGAGGCATTTCCTGGAGGCATTTGCTGATTTGCAGCTGAGGAACACTGAGACACAGCAATAACCTGTGGGGTAGGACTATAGCTCAGCAGTACAGGTCATGTTTTGTGTGACGCAGGTCCCAGGTTCAATCCCACTAAAATTACAGAGAGTAAATGATGATGTGGTAGACAACCTGTTCTTGAGACCATGAGCTGCCAGTGCCAGACTTCCTACCATCGTCAGACCCAAAGGCTATGGCGATGGTGGTCCTTTGCAGCCATGCCGGGGAAGACCTGGCACGGCTTCAAAAAACCCTTTCCCTCAGGCGCAACTTGGCCATGCGTGCCTGTCGTGTAGGGGGTGGAGCAGGGTGGCTATTTAAGCCCTGCTCTGTCTCCCCTTGGCCTCTTTTCAGCCTTATGCAACACCCACCCACCCTCCCTTCAGGGCAGTACAAGTTTTACTGGTCGCTTTGGGGCAGGGTAAAATGTTTAGCTCACCAGCATTCGTTTGCTGACAAATTTTTTGCCTACCCTATACTGTTCTTCTAATTCGGCTGATTTGCTCAATTTTATTTGGCTTATTGTGATTTGGCTGATTTGTTGCCTGACCTCATAGTTTAATTTGTAAATAGGTTTTCTGGTCACGTTTGGTGGATAAGTGCAGAATTTCACAAGGTAGGGTTTGGTGACCACCCTTAGGTACCCTTTGGTGATTGGTGGGCTCTGAGACCTGCCTTCCAGGTTGTGCAGCCTGTTGGCAGGGTAAGGCTCACATTTGGGGCTAACCTGTAACACCCACTCAGAGTTGTGCAGCCCTGAGGGGTGGTGGAGCAGGAAGGCCTCCCTAACCACCTGTGGGGATGGGGCCTGGAAGAGGGGACTGGGTTTGGACTACCCCCTTTCCCATGGCAGTGTGTCCTCACCCTTTGGGGGATAAGTTAGGTTCCACACTTGTCTCTGCAAATCATTTGATTATGCAATCAAGCATGTAATTGGCTTCATTACAATAAACGTGGGCCTTGATTTACCCACACTTCATCTTGTCTTGCCTCTTCATTTCCCGGCTATGCGCTGCAACTGGACTGTTTCCTCTAATACTGGGCTAGATAGATAAATAGCCAGACCCAAGGCCAATTCTTTAGGACTAGGGATGGAAAGATCTGTCAGTTTTGGTTATCTCAGTTTTTCATTTTTCGTATCTTAAATTCAGTTCTTCAAATTTTTACAGCAATTTGCAGGGTTTTGTTTTTTTAAAAAATCCTCATGAAAATTCTCCAGCATTTTAGTGGGAATTTCTCTAAATGAACACATTTTTGTAGGCAGTTTTGACTAATTACACATTTGTGGAAGCAGTTTCTTGTCATATAATGCATATTTATGTTATTTTCACTCATATATTCATTTTTACACACACTTTCTCCTAACATATACATTTTTGCAAACATTGCTTGGCTGGCGAACTGCATGGCAAAATTCAAATAAGTGGGAATTTCAGAGGATGGCAGTGTTTCAGTTCTCATATTGTTTTGGAAAGTACAGATTTGATAGATTTTGCCTGAAATGTGAATGATTTTAAATTGAATTGAATTTCTTGTCCATGCCTACTTGGGACGTAAGAAGAATAGACAGACCTAATTCCTATCCCTATGTCTTCTTCCTGTCCTAGAGGCAATGAGTTTACCAGCTTTCTGCCAGTCTAATTAGTAATTGCCCACAGCTTGATAGATCTTCCAAGTGGCAGGTTTAGAGATAGAGGCCTCAGTGCAACTAAACATCATGACATGTGCATTCTGATGCACACTTCCCTGGAAGTGAGCCATACTGAAAATAGTGGAACTTCTGATTAAACATGCATAGCACTGGGCTGTCTCATTGACTTAACTTATCTTAGAGGACGTAAGTTAGTAGTGACTAATTTCTTGCATTGTTTCAGTGGGACTTCATCATGACTAGATTGGTGACAGACATTGGGAATAAAGCTGTCAGAAATTGTTGCAGGAAATTTCCCAGCCTAATGAAGAAAGAAACTGCTGTTTTAGAAGTGGAAAACTGAAAATATTATCATACAGTGTTCTAGCAAAAAATAATGAAAAGAGTGGTTTGAAAACATCTTTTTCTTAGGAGAAAGACACTCTTGCATTTTAATTGTTACTCTTTTTAAAAAAAAATCAAAAGATGATAAATTGAACACTAAGATGATGAATTCTATCTGGCATCAAGCAACTGAAGAGTATGTTCTAATTAAAAATTTCTGGAAAGACAACTACATTATCCTTCTATTAAAGATTAATGTCCTTGATAATCCTGGTGGTTTAGTATTCCACTGTAAATTAAGATACTTGAAAAGTGAATTGATGTAAAGCTTCTAAATGAAAAAAAAGTTATTGCAACCAAATGACAGGAAACAGTGTTTATACTTTTTAATACACTGACTGCATTGTCAGAACTAAGGGCAACAAACAACTGTAAAGGAAACACATGCTTGTTCTATTGCTGAAATTGTGTGCTTTACAGAACAAACAAGAGCGGGAAATTGGGTTTTTCCCTTTCCATCTCCTTTTTTCCTTCTGCATGTAATATATAAATGAATCCACATTTTAGTTTTTCTCCATGATACTTATAGGTATTCAATGTCCTGAAAAAGCCGAAACCTGGTATTAGTTATAGTAGATCCAGTGGCGTCTGGTGGATCCATATCAGTGGAGTGGATTCCACTGCCCCACTGACATGGAGCCACCAGCCACCTCCCTTATACAAAAGAGAGTAGTGAGAGAGCTCCTCTACTCCATTGTCCCATTGCAATCCTTAAGATCAATCAAAAGGGTTCTTTGAGACTAAGTAGTGCTCAAGTTTGCAAACAAAACTTCAGAATGTGTACCTGCTGTATCAGGTGAGAAAGTCATGCACTATAGAATTTGTCACCTTATACCAAGCAGTAGCGGGCAGCGTGGCAGGGCTGCACCACTCACCTGACCACTACCTCACACCCCTTCTCTGTCCAGTATGCAGCAGTGAGTCAGCCAGAAGGAGGTCAGTGAGCAGCACAGCCCCACCATGCTATTTGCTACTGATACCAAGTCAGGTGGGTCCATCTATTTCAGCGTGGTCTACATTGACTGGAAGTGGCTCTGCAGGATTTCAGACAGAGTTCTAGACATGCTGGAAACCTGGGACCTTCTGTATACAAAATATATGCTCTTCCACTGAAACACGGCCCTTCCATCTCAGTCCTTTCATAGCCTGCAACTCTAATTTAGAGGCATATTTTCACTATGGACAAACATATGTTAACAGTCTTTCCCTCATCCCAGGACACATTCAGGCATTCATTCCGCATAGATACCATTTGTGTGAAGGGACCAGCAGGAATGTGTGAAGCTAGCTGTCCTGATTCATGATAATGTCTACCACCAAGAAAAGGTGATGGCCCAAACAAGGTGGAAATCAGTAGGCCCAGAGTTCTGTAACAGATGTTGAAGGCAAAGCCAGCACAGAAGGACCAAGGTGCTGGTTCAGGACCCCAAGGTTAGTGATCCTGCAGCTGGGACAGAAAATGCAAGCTGTCTCAGCAGTGTTTTGGAAGTAGCAAAACTTTATAACACACATGGCTAACCTGTGGCTGTCCCAATGTTGTTGAACTCCACTTCCCATATATCCCAGCCAGCATGTCCAATGATCAGGAATGATGGGACCTGCAATCCCGCATCATCTCGATGACTTATATTCTAGGGTTTTTCTGCAGTCATTTTCTAGGTAGTGGGATTTCAAGCTGTGAGGACTGCTTTGGGGGAGCTCCTCAGGGCTCTCCTGATCCTTCCAGGAGTCTGTGGTCCAGACATCAAAGTCAGGAGGAAGAGGTATCTCCTCAGGCTTAGGGCATAGGTGGACTCTGGTGCCAGTAGTTTGAAGAGTGTCAAGAGTTGGAGAATGGATCCATCTCCTCTTCAGGGCTGCTTTTCTAGGATAACTCTGCATTTAAGAACTCCTGGTCCATGACCATGATGCTAGGCTCACTACCTTGATGATGATGTGCCTGTTAGCTATGCCCCCCACCTCAGTCAATGCATGATCAGTGTCAGTTTAAAAAGAGACACTTCTGTATACATAGGGTTTTCTCCAGAGTTCCCATACCCACATTGGAAACTCTACATGCCTAGAAGTGGGCTCCTTCAGAGTGATGAGAATGCTAACAGGGAGGGTATGGCTAGTATACATGGCAGCGTAGAGGGTATGGGGCTAGCCCTACACATTCTGGTTGGCCCCTTCATAGGACTCCTGGTAACTGTAGTAATATGGTGGGGGCTAAAGATCACTAAGAAAGAATTATTGGTGCTTTTAATTAAATACAGTTCCCAGGCTTCTTAGGAGAAAGACAGGACAATTAAAGGATTATTCACTAATAGGCAAAAAACTTTGCGGTTTAAGAATGTACCTATAGCCCACAGATATTTCTACCAAACTTTAAAAAGCAGGGAAATTGGGCAGCTATAGTGAATGTACCAGGGGAGCAGGAGACCTGAACTCCTCTCTGAGATATTGTACTGCCCTACAAAGTTGTCCAAATGCAAACACAATTTGGGTTGGTCTTTCACAGTCCAATCCACTTGCTGTGTATCTTGGAAGAATTGGGTAACATGTGCCTCTGAGCATATGGTGAGTGGTGGCAACACCTGCCATCTCCAAAGATGGAGAATTATATTTTTGTATGTTTGTTGGTGGTGTTCTTACTTTGCTTCTTTCCTGTGTTACTAATGTTTCTACAGAGAATCTAAACTAGAACATTTTATTTCCCTCATTATTCATCCCAGAAATCTGTGTCAAATTTATTTTTATTAATTTCAAAGCCTTTTTATTGGTTAATGTCATATGATGGTGAAGATAGCCTTTTTTGTTTCAAACTGGAGGTTATGGTCTATTTCTATTTTGGGTGCATTAACAGTTGGACATGAAACTGCAGTTTAATGTAAAATCAGACTGATTCCAATATGCTGCTACTTTAGCAATGGCTCTAGTTGTTGGAAAAAAGAGGATGCATGTTTTCAGCCTGCTATGTTTAAACTACTTTATTTAAGGCAAGGTGTTCACAATCAATTAAAAACATAGAGCACACCTAGAATTTTGCTAGAATATATTTCACCTCCCACTGTTTTATCTTGTGCAAATTGAGACACTTCTGAGGTCCACTGGAGATTATTTTGCAGACGTCAGTGCCATTATTCCACAATTATGTTTGGAGTTTTTTTAGTGTAAATTTTGCAAAGTGTTGCTGTACTTCACATATTCATAGAAACAAAAGCAAAAGAAAATGATTTCCAATAGAAAACTTCACTAAAATTGCAAAGTAAATCAGACATATTTAAAGTGACCATCTGAACTATATCAACTGTCTTAATAATGTTGCTTCCTCCCGGCTAAAACAAGATCAGCACAGGACACATCTTCTATTATTTGGGCTGATTACAGGTGTTGCCACCACTCACCATATGCTCAGAGGCACATGTTACCCTGCTTTTCCCTGCTTTTTAATCCGGAAGGTAAGAAATGGGATCCTGTGCAAGTTTGCTGAGAATGGATTGATCATTTGCATGCTTATTGAGTTAAGTGGGATTTACACACACACACCAGGCAATCATGCTTAGGATAGGTGAAACTGACCACAGGGGATGGGGAAGGGAGGAGAGGGAGGCGGGAGGGGTGGAAAGGCAGAGGGGAGGACTGGGAGGGGAGCAGGCAGGTGGGGGAGGGGAGAAGAAGGACAGATGTGGTTGTTTGCATGTTTATTGATCATTGAGTTCAATGGGATTTACTCCCGTGCAATCATGCTTAGGATAGGTAAAACTGACTGGAGGGGAGGGATGGAGGGCTGGAGTGGGCAGGGAAGGCGGAAGAAGGAAGAGGGGAGGAGAAAGGGAGAGGAAAGGGGAAGGAGGGAAAAGGCAAGTCTGATCATTTGTATGATTATTGAGTTGAATCAGATATACTCCTATGCAATCATGATTAGGATAGGTAATACTGACCAGGCTGGGCCTGCCAACCAAGACGTCTTCTGTATCTTTCACAGTTGGCCAGGGGGAAGGGACAATTCTACCTTGTGGTTTTTCCCATCACATTGTTGCAAGAACACCAGCACTTGGCTGACGTTCTCTTCTCCTAAAGATACAGGATCAGTCTCAGGCCCTGAACCTGGCAACCCTACCTCCCACCCAAATTTAAAACAAAGCTGTCCCTGGCCACATCCACACCAGGCCTCTATTACACTTTGGACAATCATTATTTATTTATCTATTTATTTAGTGTATTTATATACCGCCCCATAGCTGAAGCTCTCTGGGCGGTTTACAATAAATAAAAACATTAAAAACAAATATACAAATTTAAAACCACATCTTTTAAAAACAATTTAAAACAATTTATCATGGCTTCTCTCAAAGCCATGGCTCAAAGCCAATCATGGCTTCTCTCAAAGAATCCTGGGAAGTGTAGTTAGTGAAGGGCGCTGAGAGTTGCTAGGAGACGCCCTGTTTCTCTCACAGACCTTCAGTCAGAGTGGCTGACTGTTAAACCATTCTCTCAGGGGAATAGGAGTCTCCTCTCAGCACCCTTCACAAACTACACTTCCCAGGAGTCTTTGAGGGAAGCCATGACTGTCTCAAGTGAAATCAAGTCTGGTGTGGGTGTGGCCCTCTGATTAGCCAAGCCCAGCAGCTATGAGGCTTTTAGAACACTGACAGTTGGTCCTTACTGAGCATGCTCCGCGCTATGATTGGGTCCCAGCCAAAATTTATTAAATTAATTAAAAATCAGCCAGGCATTTTTTAAACTTTTAAACTGCAGCAGATGAAGGTCAGAGTATGGGGCAAGGTCAGTAATAGGATTACAGGCACTCTGTGAACATGGCTGATTTTTGATGAATGACAACAGATTATAACTCTCAGAGAAAAAAGTCCAAAAGGGCTCTGTGATGTTCCTGTATTAATGTATATATGGTAAGTGCTGTTTGTGTAGAAGATACATAAGAACATAAGAAGAGCCTGCTGGATCAGGCCAGTGGCCCATCTAGTCCAGCATCCTGTTCTCACAGTGGCCAACCAGGTGCCTGGGGGAAGCCCGCAAGCAGGACCCGAGTGCAAGAACACTCTCCCCTCCTGAGGCTTCCGGCAACTGGTTTTCAGAAGCATGCTGCCTCTGACTAGGGTGGCAGAGCACAGCCATCATGGCTAGTAGCCATTGATAGCCCTGTCCTCCATGAATTTGTCTAATCTTCTTTTAAAGCCGTCCAAGCTGGTGGCCATTACTGCATCTTGTGGGAGCAAATTCCATAGTTTAACTATGCGCTGAGTAAAGAAGTACTTCCTTTTGTCTGTCCTGAATCTTCCAACATTCAGTTTCTTTGAATGTCCACGAGTTCTAGTATTATGAGAGAGGGAGAAGAACTTTTCTCTATCCACTTTCTCAATGCCATGCATAATTTTATACACTTCTATCATGTCTCCTCTGACCCGCCTTTTCTCTAAACTAAAAAGCCCCAAATGCTGCAACCTTTCCTCGTAAGGGAGTCGCTCCATCCCCTTGATCATTCTGGTTGCCCTCTTCTGAACCTTTTCCAACTCTAGAATATCCTTTTTGAGATGAGGCGACCAGAACTGTACACAGTATTCCAAATGCGGCCGCACCATAGATTTATACAACGGCATTATGATATCGGCTGTTTTATTTTCAATACCTTTCCTAATTATCCCTAGCATGGAATTTGCCTTTTTCACAGCTGCCGCACACTGGGTCGACATTTTCATCGTGCTGTCCACTACAACCCCGAGGTCTCTCTCTTGGTCGGTCACCGCCAGTTCAGACCCCATGAGCGTATATGTGAAATTCAGATTTTTTGCTCCAATATGCATAATTTTACACTTGTTTATATTGAATTGCATTTGCCATTTTTCCGCCCATTCACTCAGTTTGGAGAGGTCTTTTTGGAGCTCTTCGCAATCCCTTTTTGTTTTAACAACCCTGAACAATTTAGTGTCATCAGCAAACTTGGCCACTTCACTGCTCACTCCTAATTCTAGGTCATTAATGAACAAGTTGAAAAGTACAGGTCCCAATACCGATCCTTGAGGGACTCCACTTTCTACAGCCCTCCATTGGGAGAACTGTCCGTTGATTCCTAATCTCTGCTTTCTGCTTCTTAACCAATTTCTTATCCACAAGAGGACCTCTCCTCTTATTCCATGACTGCTAAGCTTCCTCAGAAGTCTTTGGTGAGGTACCTTGTCAAACGCTTTTTGAAAGTCTAAGTACACTATGTCCACTGGATCACCTCTATCTATATGCTTGTTGACACTCTCAAAGAATTCTAATAGGTTACTGAGACAGGACTTTCCCTTGCAGAAGCCATGCTGGCTCTGCTTCAGCAAGGCTTGTTCTTCTATGTGCTTAGTTAATCTAGCTTTAATCATACTTTCTACCAGTTTTCCAGGGACAGAAGTTAAGCTAACTGGCCTGTAATTTCCGGGATCCCCTCTGGATCCCTTTTTGAAGATTGGCGTTACATTTGCCACTTTCCAGTCCTCAGGCACGGAGGAGGACCCAAGGGACAAGTTACATATTTTAGTTAGCAGATCAGCAATTTCACCTTTGAGTTCTTTGAGAACTCTCGGGTGGATGCCATCCGGGCCCGGTGATTTGTCAGTTTTTATATTGTCCATTAAGCTTAGAACTTCCTCTCTCGTTACCACTATTTGTCTCAGTTCCTCAGAATCCCTTCCTGCAAATGTTAGTTCAGGTTCAGGGATCTGCCCTATATCTTCCACTGTGAAGACAGATGCAAAGAATTCATTTAGCTTCTCTGCAATCTCCTTATCGTTCTTTAGTACACCTTTGACTCCCTTATCATCCAAGGGTCCAATTGTCTCCCTAGATGGTCTCCTGCTTTGAATGTATTTATAGAATTTTTTGTTGTTGGTTTTTATGTTCTTAGCAATGTGCTCCTCAAATTCTTTTTTAGCATCCCTTATTGTCTTCTTGCATTTCTTTTGCCAGAGTTTGTGTTCTTTTTTATTTTCTTCATTTGGACAAGACTTCCATTTTTTGAAGGAAGACTTTTTGCCTCTAAGAGCTTCCTTGACTTTGTTCGTTAACCATGCTGGCATCTTCTTGGCCCTGGCGGTACCTTTTCTGATCTGCGGTATGCACTCCAGTTGAGCTTCTAATAGAGTGTTTTTAAACAACTTCCAAGCATTTTCGAGTGATGTGACCCTCTGGACTTTGTTTTTCAGCTTTCTTTTTACCAATCCCCTCATTTTTGTGAAGTTTCCTCTTTTGAAGTCAAATGTGACCGTGTTGGATTTTCTTGGCAATTGGCCATTTACATGTATGTTTAATTTAATAGCACTGTGGTCACTGCTCCCAATCGGTTCAACAACACTTACATCTCGCACCAGGTCCCGGTCCCCACTGAGGATTAAGTCCAGGGTAGCCGTCCCTCTGGTCGGTTCCATGACCAACTGGTCTAGGGAATAGTCATTTAGAATATCTAGAAACTTTGCTTCTTTGTTTTGCTTCCACTTACATGGTAAGTGGAATGAAAGAGGAGGGGGGAGTAAATGAGCAGTAGAATGTTGGATGATTGGCTGAGTGTTTGGATGGCTGAGAGTATAAATGGAAGGATGACAGTTGAATCTGGGTGGACGTGAGTGGGTTGTTTTGGTGGAGTTGGGAGGTGGGTGTGAGTTGGTGTATGTCAGGAGAGTGTGGAGAAAGAGGGAGGTGGAGTTCGGATTAGTAATAAGTCAAATATCACAGTAATAGATGAAACCATAAGCTTGTAGATCATTATCAAAGTTATCTTGTTATTAATGTTATTTAATAAATACTATTTTGGTTTACCAAAGGCCTGATCCTTGGCTGGGGTTTCACAGACCAGAAGGGAGGGTAAGGTAATAACCAAGGCTGAAGGGAAACAGTAACAAATGGTGGCAGCGGGGAAGAGGAGAAGATAACATTATAAGTATCCAGATCAACCCCGAGTTATGAGTTATCTGCATTGATGCAAGGGGGTTGGGAACAGCATAGGCACGCAGTCACGAATGTAACCGGATAGAGAGACTCAGGCAAGGTCTCTGGGAACATTGGTTGTAGAACGTGACTGGTGGTGCTGCCTAGCAGGGGGATATATTGAGATCTGTGCTAGAGCGGAGAAAGAAACCATAAAAAAGGACAGTCCGGACTGGTGGAGTCCCTGGTGGTGCCTAGTGAAAGGCAGTAGCCACAAGCAGGTAGGAACCTGACAGGGAGAGCCAGGGAAGGACGTCACAGGCTCTGAGGTTTCTCTCTCTTTTTTTACACTTTGAACTGTCTATTCTCTCTGACTGTTTTGTGTATTGCCATGAAAATTGACAGGGTTGTTAAGCGAGCGTTTCTGAGTTCAGGACTATAAGTTATGTAAGGTTTTGTTTTGAAATGAGCTTATGGGAAGCATCAGAATGGCATGGGGGTATTTTCCATTTAACATTGCGGAATGCGAAAAATCCCCGCTGACTATAGTATACAGCCACTCTCGTGGCTGTATAATAATACTCACATACATTTGCAGTAAAGATATGCCTTTAACAAACATGTTTCTCATGGTAATGGCTGGTAAATCAGTTTCAGTATGTTGTGTGGATATATGCTTGTGGAATTATACAGCCATGAGAGTGGTTGTATACTATACCCAGCAGGGATGTTTTGTGTTCTACCATGTTAAATGAAAATTCTGCACCCCCCTCATTCTGGTGCTTTGTATAGCCCCAGTTAAAAAAAGAAACTTACAAGCCTTAAACTGTTGGCCTCAGAATCACTTGCTCTATAATCCTGAAAGCTTTCGTGATGATATACAACCTCTCCCACCTCCTCCCCGGAGAATGCACAACTTGAAGTGAAAAATGGGAGAAAAAAAAATAAAAGGCCTCTTGGACTTTTTTCTGCAGGTCTCATAATCTCTTGAAATTAATTAGAGGTGATGGTAGAGTATCTCTAATCAAATCCCTGAGCTTGCCCCCAAATCAGAGCTTAATCTTCAGGAGTTTTAAAGTTAAAAATAACCCAACAACTCTATGGTTGATTTTTAATTAATTTATCAAAAATAACATGAGAGTCAATTATAATCCCCTGCAAGCGCAGTTGAAATCAAGAGTTTTTTCTCTCCCCCCTTCTCTTCCATTCTAACAGTTCTGGAGCCACAGAAGGAGAGGAATAACATTAAAATGGAGGTAAGGGCAAGAAAGAGCAGCCCTGAGGCAGAGCTTCTGTGTGCCAGCAATGATTGAGTTTGAGGGAAGGAAGGAGGAAAAAATGGGGGAGAGGAGAGAGCATTAGAGGATTCACACTTGATTTTTAAAAATGTCTACTCAGAAGAAAAAACCCACTGAGTTCAGTGGGGCATACTCCCAGATAAGTGGGATGGAGCTTCTGTGTTCTGGCAATGAGCAGCGGCGTCACTAGGGTTGGTGTCACCCAGTGCAGTAACTCATGGTGTCACCCCCATGGACCTCCTCCCGTACCAGACCATACAGAATCCTTAGTAATGTTTTTTGTACTAATGTTACTCGTAAATCGTAATTCCCATATATCACTGAATGTAATGGCAATAATAGTGACATAAACAACTAGCAAAATTAAAATTACACCTTTAAATTACAATATCATACGCACAGCCTAAATGTATTTACATTTATACATAGTTTCATGTGGTTAAAGTGAAAATTTGGTAAGAAAACAATAGAATTCAAAGTAAAAACGTTTAAGAACTACATCAAAATTATGTTCATTTTAACACAAACACAATTCTTTGTTATGTTTACTCACAAGTCTCCTTAATTTACAGCACAATCCTAACCATGTCTACTCAAAAGTAAGTCCTAATGAATTCAATGGGGTTTATGCCAGGTACATGGGATCAGCATTCCTTTACTCCCAGAAAAGCAAGTATTGGATTAAAGCTTTCATATTGGAAAGGTTTTCAAAGCACTGCCCTCTCCAACAGCCCAGGGTCTGACTGCATGCTACACACAAGAGAGAAAAAAACCCTTTAACCCATATTATTATGTGGCCCTGGGAAGATCTATTGCCTTGTTAAGCTGAGTTGGGACTCTGAAAAATGCTTGTCAAAGTTGACTTTGAAAACTGGGCAGCACTTGACAGTGAAGAACATGGAAGTGTGTCTCTCTGTGTGGTCACTTCTACTCCTTGTTTTTGAAGTATCCTGACAAAAGTGGTGACTACCTCTTCAGTGCACAGTTAAACTATGGAATTTGCCCACAGATGTAGTTATGGCCATCAACCTTGGTGGCTTTAAAAGAGGATTGGACAAATTCATGTAGGATAAGGCTGTCAACAGCTACTAGTCCTGATGACTATTTACTACTTCCAGTATCAGAGGCAGTATGCCTCTGAACACCAGTTGCTGGGAATCACGAGTAGGGGGAGAGGGCTACGGCAGCCAGGTCCTGCTTGTGGGCTTCCACTAGGATTGCCAGGTCCATGGCCTGAGACTGATCCTGTATCTTTAGGACAGCCTTTCCCAACTAGTGGGCCACCAGATGTTGTTGGACCACAACTCCCATCAGCCTCAGCCAGCATTGCCAATGGTCAGGAAAGATGGGAATTGGGGTCAAACAACATCTGGTGGCCCACTAGTTGGGAAAGGCTGCTTTAGGAGAAGAGAAGGTCAGCCAAGTGCAGGTGTTCCTGCAACTCTGTAACAGGAAAAACCACCAGGTGGAATTCTCCCTCTCCCCTCCACAACTTTTAAAGATACAGAAGACCTCTTGGTTGCCAGGCCCAGCCTCCATGATCAGGCCATGGACTTGGCAACCCTAGCTTCCACAGGCATCTGGTTGGCCGCTATGAGAACAAGATGCTGAATTAGATGGGCCTTTGCCCTGATCCAGCAGGGCTCTTCATATGTTCTTTTGTTGTCCAACCAGCAAGCAAGAAGCAATCATCAGTTTTTCTGGGGTCAGAGCACCTGAGACAGCCTCAATCATGAACTTCTTAAGATGTACTGATGTCTGGAGCTAAGCTTGGAGTTCATTTGTTTTTTCATGTTCTTTCCTGCAGTGCTTTCCCATAATGGCCCACTTGCAGCTCTCAGAAGTGTAGCCCTGCAAAGAGACTATTAAGTTGCAGAAGCCCAAGGCAGTGCCTAGCAACCATCTGCTGTACCCCATGAGTACTTAACTGTTTTTATCGGTCTACCTGCTTGTCAGTCTGTTTTCAGGCAGAATTGTTTCCACCTGCAGCTCTCAGAGGTGTGGCCTAGCAAGAGGATATGTAGCTGCAGAAGCCCAAGGCAGTGGCTAAAGGACAGTGCCTGTTTGGTGCCAATGAGGGGCCATGCTTATACAAAGCTGGCAGGGTCTACCTCAGCTGGGGTGAGGGGCTTCTGCTGGTGTAGGTATATCCTAGTTCCTTCAGCCTGGCATAAATACAAGTTGGATTGCACCTTAATTTGTCTGAATGTATGTCCATTTAAAACTGCCTTGAATATTGAGGATAAAAAACAAGCAATAACAATGAGGGAGATAAAGATGAAAAAGAGGACAGACCTCCTGTACCTTTAATTAATATCATTTGTAGACCACTTCCCATCCAGGATCCCAAAGTGGCATACAGAATAAAACCCAACATTAACACGTTAAAAACATAAAATCAAACAAGTACTGAAATATATTAAAATATCAAAAGCAAAGAACAATCAAATGCCAGGGATATGCACAGTATCTAAAGTGGGCCAGTGACCCAGCTGGGGAAAGCCTGAGCTTTTCACACTTTTCACACTTTTTCAGAAGCACTCTACTGTGGATGCCTCCCCTATAGGAGTGGGGGAAAGAGCATTCCAAAGAATGAGTGCCACTACAGAGAAGGCTTGTTTCTATGTCATCAACAAGCAACACATCATAAAGTGGGATGACCCTAACAAGGCCTCTTCTGATGACCTTCATGTCCTAGCAGGTCTGTATAAGGTGCTCTTCTAGGTATCCAAGCCCGAGTTCTTTAGGGCTTCGTACATCAGCAACAAAACTTTTAAAATGGTTCAATAGCTGATAGGCAGCCAGTGCAGTGCTTTTTGCACAGGCGTAACATGTGCACGACTGGATTACAACAAACATCTTGTCCGTGCCCTCAAGCCTCAAAAACTGAAACAGATCCCATAAAACTAGGTAAGGCTCCATTGGACATCCATCTGATACTGTATCAATAGTATCAATTCAAGTTGGCATAGGTTTTATCTTCAAAATGTTTTAAAAATCTTCACAGCATGACTCAAGAGTGCAAGCATTCAATTGGCTGGGGTATATGAGAATAATCACCGCACCCTTCGGAAAAGCAATGCTGGATGGCTACTCAAGGCTGCGATGGAAGCAGCAAAACAAGCTTCTCTGCAGCCTTCACTGCCATGCAGTAGGTGCAATTATGCGCTCTAGCACATGTCCAGTTGGCTTCACTTTGAATCTTACACCACTTGCACTTTAGTTTTCATTGTCCTGGTATACCGCAGAAAACCAGGAAGCAATCTGGGCTCTACAGTGCAGGACAGGACAATTGGGAGCAATCATGTCAAGCGCCCACTCCATCTGCATTCCATAGTGACACAAAGAGCTCAACAGGATCACCACCGGCTTTGGTTTTGGATTCCATAAGTCTCCAAGGGCAGACCATCTTAATAAGTCCCCCAATTCTACTGAAGGTGACTAGTACTATAAGTCCAAGCTTTACCAGAGAGTGGTCTGACAGTAACAATGAGGTGAATTAAGCCCCCCTCAATGTCCAGATTGCCCTGTTCACACACTGAGGCAAAGACCAAAACAAAGGTATGCCCTTCCTTACACTTTGGCCCAGACAGACAGCCCCATGGTTGCAGGCCATGAAATTCCAATGCAGCTTCAGTGTGGATACTGAAGTCCCTCAAAACAAATGTAATGGGGTTCTCAAGCTTGAGACCATCTCTGCCTGCTCAGTTAGGGTGGGCAGTACACCAACAGCATCCCCAGTCTGTCTCATTGCCCCAGTGTCATGTACAGGCCCTCATAGTCAACAGCAAGCTGCCGCCCCACCTGTGTCTCTCTTACAGCCCTGCCTCCAACAATGGCCCAATATAGAGGGCTGCTGGAAACTGCTGATTCACTTGTAGTCCCTCCAACAGAAGCCCTCTGACCAGTTCAGTAAGTCTACTCAAGAGAAAGAACATGCCACAAAGAGGTAGCAAGCAAATAACAAGCACAGTCTCTCAGTTCAGGTGGCTGATCTTACTTCTTTCCCTCCTGCTGCTCTGGCTTGAAGCTACACCTGCTGAAATTCCTTCTTTTACACAACTTTTAAAGGTGACATAACCCTGCCCTTTATTTTGGATCTGGCCACTCTAGTGACAAAATGAAATGTAAAAATCAAACAGATTTATAACTGGTTTTCAAAGGACTGCCCTCTCCAACAGCCCAGGGTCTGACTGCGTGTTACACACAAGAGAAAAAAAACTTTAACCCATATTCTTACTTACTCAAACTGAAGACCTCCAAACCACCATTTTGACGTTGTAATGAAGCCTAAGCACTGCCTGGGTCAACAAATCACAAGCCTAGCTCCCCTTATTGGCTACAATCCTGAAAGGGCAGGATTAGAGGCCAGAGCCTGGAAAAGTTATTTTTTGAACTATAACTCCCATCAGCCCAATCCAATGGCCATGCTGGCTGGGGCTGATGGGAGCTGCAGTTTAAAAAAGTAACTTTTCTGAGCTCTGGCTAAACGCTACTATACAGATCGGTTAAAAAATAGATTAAACAGTCGCAGGGGGGGGCTGATGTTTTGGTGTATATCTCGGGAACAAGACGACCTAGAAGTTTAGGATTTTTTTTTAAATTGAAGCTGAGAGTCCGGAGATTAAGGTAGGGGTGGCTCTGGGTGTCACCCCCCTCTCAGTGTCACCTGGGTGCGGTTCACACCCCCGCACCTGCTTAGTGACGCCCCTGGCAATGAGTGAGCTTATGGGAAAGAAGGAAGGATGCTATTCCCATGGAGTACAATGACTCCAAGGTAAATGTTTCTAGGTTTGCAGGATGTAGTATAGGATTTATCAGCAGGTGCTCACTGGAAAATCTTAATGGCTCCTGATGTCTTTAACATGCATTCTTAAATATTCACTAAACTAGGGGAAAGCAAACTTAAGGATTGTGAGTCTGGGATGTATCCTGTGTTTTACTAGTACCTCAAGATCCACCAACTACAGCTGGGTGCAAAAGATGTACATTTACTATGAAAGAACATGGTGTGTCTGAGAAGTTGCTGAGCACAGGATTATCAGAACTGAGATGAGCTCACAGTATTTCCACACATAGATCTATTCCTACTTTCCACAAGCTCTCTTAATTTTAGTTGTCCAGTTTCCAAATGGGTGTGTGTCATTTTGTTGCTATTGTTAAACAACTGGAAGTCAGAAGTTCTTACCAATCAACTACAAATCTCCTTAAAATACTGCAAATGCAGCACAGTAGCCAGAGAGGGTGGTGGAGGCCACTTTGTGTGCCAAGTGCAAACACACAGACACCTTGTCATCTTTCACCTCCACAGTTCTTTATCTCCATTCTGCTGCTGCCTCCTTCTCCACCTTTATCTATGTTCTTGCCCTCCGACTCCTTTTTCCCTCCACTCCATTCTTCACCACCACCATCCATTTTTTTATACAATTGTTTTCTCCACTCCACCCCATCTCACTCTCCACCTCCTACCCACCCACAAAGCATGAGGGAAGAGCAAAGCTGCACAGAAGCCTAGTTTGAGGTACATGTTTTTCATCCACAAATCAGAGGAGCAGAAGATTTCCCCTCCCCCCCCAATAATGCCCCAAAGTAATGCTGGAAACATTAAAATTACTCCACAAACATAATAAGATTACTCCTAGTTCTATTACAATCAAAATGTAAAGAAATTACCCACTCAAAAAAGTAATGAATTACAAGTAATTTGTAACAAATTACTTCCAAGCTCTGGGATCTACCCCTCTTCCGGTCACTAAATCATTTGTATGGAGACTGGCCAACCTTATAAGGTTGTTGTAGCATGGTTTGAAGGAGTGCTTGCAAGAATGAAATTACAATGGCAGAGGTAAGACTCTTCAAAACATTGCCAAAGAAGACATTCTCAGTGAAGCAATATCACTTTCTACTGTGTACCCAGAGACTGTGAAGAAAAGAATTATGTATTTCTTTATCTCTGTACAGCTCTGCCCTTCTGTCTCAGGTGTCATGCATTGAAATGGGACATACCTGATGGTCAAACACAAGATAATGGCTGTCATCATTAGAGACTGCTGCTTGAAAGAGCTGCATCATATAGCTTTATGGTAAAGCACACCATTTTATACAAACCTGCCTTGTAGGGTTGTAATACTCTAGATAAGGATGGATAGATTTCAAGTTTTTGGTATTGGCCTTTAAAAAAAAATACAAAAAAACCTTCATGATCCACCAACCAGAACCAGCCACAAAATACATGCACTTAGAATTAAATAATTCTTAGCCCAGGGGTTTGTTTTGAGTTCTAGAGTTGAATTGATCTCACATTCCTTCCACACAAAAATTCACTCCTGATTGCCAACTCCCAGCTTTCTTCGTTTCAGCAGTATAATGGTTGTGTGGGGGTATCATTTTGTTATTTTATTGTTAAACAGTTACGAGTTGGAAATCCTCACTGAATTTCTGCAAGTCACCCTGAGATCTGCCAGTACATCTCAATCTACTTTCTGCCACAACTCTTTCCATTATATGTAAGCCTTAATAGGAAGCAGTTTAAGGAAATATAACAGATTCAGCATGCCTTGCCTTGTTGCCAGTAAAAGGTAATTGCTTCAATAGTGCATTTTAATATGTGTCATTGAAGCCATTTTCTTTTCCTGGCACCAAATGTGTATATAATAGAGACTCTACACGTGTTGAACATGCAAACAACTGTACGAGTGTACAGCTCAACTACTTTGAATATAACGTGTGAACAGGGCCTACTTGTGTGAGGGTGTGTCTTAATTGTTCATTTGCTTATCAGGGAATTGGCTGTGGATTGGGAGAAGATTTGCATGGGGCACCTTTTGAAATCCAAAACCTGTGTTTACTCATGAGTCAGCCTCTGATCCAAGGAATTGTGTAGTGGCTCAAGGCTGTGATCGGCCCTCTCTGGGAAGACGATCTATTGAAGTGAAATAATTATTTGCAAATTTAACTGCCTGCCTCTTCTAAATTTGAACAAAATTTGTACCTGGCCTGCCCCCTATTTTCCTCTCTTCCCCCCTTCCCCCAGGCTTGACAATGGTTTCTTTGGAAACATGAGAAATTGCAGCTAGACTGCAATCCTGTGCATACAGCATGATCCCATGGACTTGGGAATATTACTTTTGCCTAGGGACTCTGTAACTCTAGAGCTGCCTCTGGTTGGGCTGTTTATATCTTTTGTAGTGCTGTATATATCTGTTGAGTTCTGTGGGCTTATTCCCAGGTACATTTGCGTAGGATCACAGCCTTAGATGCACAGTTTGGTACGTCTTACCTTCGCTTAATATAATGGTTACATAGGGATAGAAGGTGTGTTTCAGTAAACATTGCCATTTTCTTTAGGGAGGCCAGGGGAAGTCTCCATATCAATAATTTGTTAAGATTTTTATAAAAAAAAAAATTAAGGAAAGAGAAGAATAACAAATGGTAACACAACAGAAGAAGTTGCCTAGTCAGACCATTGGTCCATCTAGCTTACCACTGACTGGCAGCTACTCCCTAGAAAGGGGACATTTTCAGCCCTGCTCCGAGATGCTGGGGCAGGGACTTTCTCCATGCTACAGTCTTTCCCCTTGAAAGTTTTGAAAAACTACAATTTAATGTGATATAAAATATCAGGAGTAAAAGACTTCTGATTAATTGTGTTCCTGTTTTTACAGTCTTTATCCTCTGAGGAACTGTAACATAAATGTGTTTAAACCATTTCAGAAAATGTTTCAGAAAAGGGCAACCAGAATGATCAAGGGGATGGAGCACCTCCCCTCTGAATAAAGGTTTCAGCCTTTGGGGCTTTTTAGTTTAGAGTAAGGTGAGTAAGAGGTGACATTTATTTATGTATTTAAAATATTTCTGTCCCATCCTTCTACCCTGTAATAGGGCACTCAGGGTGGCTTACAATAAAATCAAACATGTACATAATAAAATTGTACACAATAAAAATAACAAAAACATTAAAATAAATTAAAATACATAAAATGCAATTGAAATACATTATATATATATATATATATATATATATATATATATATATATATATATATATATATATATACATATACACACACACACACATACATACATACTATACACACACATACACACATATACATATATATAGGAAGTGGTACTGAAGGGACTACTGAGGTAAAAATTAACATAGAAGGCATAAAATTAGTGTCAGGCTCTACCTTCAGTCCCTCCCAAAGGCTCTCCGGATCAAGATCATTTTCAGAAGTCTCCAGAAAACCAACAGGGAGGGAGTAGAGCGAACTTCTTGCAGTAGATATTCCAAAGCTTTGGAGCCACAGCTGAAAAGGCTCTCTCCTGCATGCCTGTCAGTTTAACATCTTTCACTCCAGGCAAGCTGAGGAGACCTGAGGCAGATGATCTTAGATCCCGGGCAGGTACATATGGGCATAAGCGGTCCCTCGGGTACATTGGTCCAAGGCCATTTAGGGCTTTAAAGGTCAGAAACAGCACTTTGAATTGGGGCTGGAAACAAATTGGGAGCCAGTGGAGTTGATAAAGCACAGGGGTAATATGCTCCCTGTGCCGTGCTCCAGTTAACATTCTGGCTGCTGCATTTTGAACCAACTGTAATTTCCAAACCATTTTCAAAGGCAGCCCCACAAAGAGTGTGCTACAGTAAACAAGCCTCGATGTCACCAATGCCTGTGTCACTGTGGCCAGGTCAACTGCTTCCAGGAACAGACGCAGCTGGTAGACCAGTTTGAGTTGGCCAAAAGCACTCCCGGCTACTGCAGCCACCTGATATTCAAGCAGCATAAATTATGCAGAAAATATGTATATACATAATTATGCATGGCATGGAGAAAGTGGACAGTGAATAGTTTTTTTCGCTCTCTCATAACACTAGAACTGGCAGGCTACATTCACATTTAGATATTTATTCCATTTTCAATAGCCATGCCTTCCTCCAAAGAATCCTGAGAAGAATGGTTTGTTAAGTTGCTGGAAGTTGTTAGGAGACCACGATTCCCCTCACACAGCAACAATTCCCAGAGTGGTTTAATAATCAATCCCTCTTCCCAAGGAACTCTGGGAATGCAACACAGTTCATCACTTATCTTTTGTCTCCACTCCCTCCTCTAGTCAACATGTGTCATTACTCTGCGGTTTTTTTAGGTCCTTCATGGCCAACAAACTGTCTTCAGGCAGGCTGTCTGGTACTCCACAGCTGCAGTTGCCTAACCAGCAATCCCTGGAGTCTGGGAAATTCCAGGGAAGGGAAACTTGGGCCTCCGGCTTCAGAACAGGCTGCATCCCATCGTGGAGACGAGGAGGAAGTCACACTAGAGCTTGCCCCATGACATCACTAGAGCCCACCCCATGACATCACTAGGACCCGCCCCCAAAATCTCAGGGTTTGGGATGCTTCTGACCTGGCAACCCTAGGATGAAGAAGGAGAAAGGCAGGAGCAGAATGGAGATGAAGTACTGTGGAGGTGAGACAGAATGATGTGTGTGTGCTTGTTAATACTGTGTTTGCACTTGGCGCATGAAGCAGCCTCTGCCACCCTCTCTGACTAGTTTGCTGCATTTACAGTGTTTTAACTTTTTTGCAACCCAGGGGAAAATGTTTGCTTGGGTGTGTGTGCCTTAATTGGTGATACAGTGGGGTCCGGGAGATGGTTGACTGAGAGAGACAAAGTGTTGCTGTACTTCACATATTCAGAGAAACAGAAGCAAACGAAAATAAAAGAATTTACCATAGGAAACATCACTAAAATTGCAAAGTAAATCAAAGATATTTAAAGTGAATATCTGAATTACATCAACTGTTGTTATATTGTTGCTTCCTGCCCGCTAAAATGAGACCAGCACAGCACACTTCAGGTCTCGTTTCTGTTATTTGGGCTGAATGCAGGTGTTGCCAGCACTCACCATATGCTCAGAGACACATTTTAGCAAATTCTTGCAAGCTACACAGGAAGTGCATTGGACTGTGAAAAACCAACCCAAATTGTGTTTGCATTTTTATAAATTTCTAGACCAGTACAAAATCTCAGAGAGGTCAGGTCTCCTGCCCCCGATGCATTCACTAAAGCTGCCCGATTTCCCTGCTTTTTGAAGTTTGATAAAAATAGCTGTGGCTATAGGTACATTCTTAAACTGCAAGGTTTTTTTTAGCTACTAGTGAATTTTTATATTTTGGCTGGATGTGGGTGTCTAAAGTTAAGGCAGTTGATACAAAGTTTTAAACATGTGCTATGCTTTTTATCAGATTTTAGTGTATATATAATCATTGTTCTAGATGTAAAGCCCTAAGTCTTACCAATTTAAATAAATAATCTGCTATCACATCAGGCAATTACTCATATATGGGAAGTATTCACAGAGGTGATAAGCCCATCATGCACTTCCTTTGATCTAATGGAACATGTAAACTCACATACCATGCTACCAAAATGAATTAGAGTGCCATGGATGAACTCTGCTCACCTTTGGTAATTGTGCAGAAGAAAATCTATTATGTGCATCACCTACCCAGTGGAAATTTAAGAATGGGATATGCTAATAGGGAGACAGAGAGTGATGAGAGATAGTCAGGAATATGCCCGATGAGAATCCCAATTAGTGACTAACAAAGGTAGAACAGATTCTGGAAGAAAACAAAAAAGAGAGAAACATATCAGCTGGAGAGAAAACATGGAGACTGTGCATAGAATGAGTGGCATTGTGTGCCAATCTTATACATCCAGGTAACATGATCCTTTAGTATGCCACTTTAAACATGAATAATCATGTGCACTTGTTCATCACTTAGAAACATAATTTGATTAATTTACACACAAATAATGACCCATGTTGTATGTCACTAAGTTGACTGGGAAGCCCTTGGAATGCATTTAAGGGAAGGGAGAATTTCTCAGTTTGGTTATCAGAAGCTGCATTCAATCTGGGCTAAAACCATTTTACTGTCCCACATCTCCATTTAGCAAACTATAGCAAAAACAGGGTAGTCCATGTTTGCTATGAGGTTCTATGCCTATGGGAAATTTTCCTGGATGACATTTATATCTACTTTGTGGTAAACTTTTCACTTACCTCTTCTCATAGCATAAACTGCAGTGACAATCGTATCCTACAACATGTAGCTAAGAGTCACTGAAAGCCAGTTCACACAACGATATCCATCCCTTCTGGTTTATAGCACCAAGGTGATTACCGTTTTGTCTGATTTTTGAGAACCAGAATGTATGATGATATGTGTGTGTTTGTGTGTATTACAGCCCTCCCTATCCACCCTGTGGTCCCAATCTGTGGGCCCAGAGGAGGGCCAGTCTGCCCTGTCCTGAAGATGGGACCACCTGCCCCACCCCAGACCCATCCACGAAGTTATTTGAGGGACACAGCTAAGGGTTTTTTAAAGTAAAAACATGGTCAGGAGTGGAGGAAGAAGGAGACACTATGTCTCCTTCTCCCCTCCCCCTGAACTGAGAGCAGGTGGGTGCAACTGCACATAATGAAGCCTTCCACTTATCATCTGATAAGTGAGAGGATTCCTACTGCACAGTACTGCTCCTTTGCGAGCAGCTTCCTTGCATTCAGGAAAGCGACTCGCTAAGGGGATTTGGCACACAGAGCTTAGGGAGGCCTGCTGGTAAGGAGGTAAGGTTGGCCGGAAATGCATCTGCCTTCTCCCATGAAGATATGCTTCCTTTTCCTGGTTTCTCTCTTCCTTTCCGCACACACATGCCTCTTTTTCTGCCCTATGCCCTGACCCCTGATAGCCCTGGTCACTCTGGGCCACCATACCTAACCTGTAGAGATCTGAGGCTATCTCATCCCAACTTGGCCAAGGCCCAAATGCCTCCAAAGAGGCCCAATTTAGCTCAGACTTTGGGCTTTGGCCAAATACAGAACACAGCCTGTGTATGTGTGCAGTGGCATATCTAGCATATTTGACACTCAGAGTGGATCATTTTTTTAACACCCCCCTCCTCAAGGTGTCCAAGGAGTAGGTGGGGGGAAGAGAAAGGAGGGCTTCTTTGCATCCAGGTGTCCCTAGGCTCCGCTAAGAAGCAACAGGTCTATGCACCCCCATGCAGCAGCAGCCTTGCCCCTCTGTGCACTGGCCCCCTGCAGACAGTGCTCATGGTGTCTCTCTCTCTCTGAGGACCCCCAGAGCTGCACCCAGGCCCCCAAATCTCACTGGCCGCAGCAGCATGACACAGATCCCATTGGCCTCGTAGCCCAAAGCAGAAAGCACCTCCGCTCCGGCACCAGAAACAAGCCCAGAAGGGAGAGTGTGTGCTCGTGTGCAGGCAGACCATGGCTAGTATCACATCCTTGGCTGGGGGGGGAGGCAGCAGAGGGAAAAGCCCAAGGATCCCAAGGCATCCACGTGGCTGCACGGAGAAGCGAAGTGTGTGGGGTGGAAGGAGGAGCAAAAGAACAGAGGGGGCCATTTACGCCCCTGGGAGAGCCTGCCCAGCCCAGGCAAAGCTGTGCCCTGCATGAAGAAACCCAGGAGTGTGAAGCAGAGAGTCCTGGGCATCAGCGGTGCCCCATGCCCAGATAGGCACCCGGCTGCATTTCCAGTTGGAGGGGCAACTGAACAGGGGAGGGCGTCGGGGGCTGCCAGCTTTACCCCCATTTCTTCCCTCCCTCACAGCTCATCCCTGCCTTAAGGTCCCCCCAATCTCTTGTCCCTTTCCTCTTCTCCGCGGAGCAAAACTCTCTCCCAGCCTCTCTCACAGCTGCCCCCCTACGGGAAGCCGGAGGACAGGGGCCAGCGAGTGAGGGGGCATTGCACAGCAAAGATGCTCAAATGAGGGTGGGGGTCAGAGGAAAGGTCGGTGGGGAAGGTGGCAGCAGCCCCGGAGCACATCATCCCCCCCTGCGGTCCCCAAGAGGAGATGTAAGGGGACCATTTGAGAAGGTGCCTGGGCGGGTGAGAGGCAGCCATGAGCCTCGAGGTGTGCCTCCGGGATGTGAGGCTCGAGAGGGGCACACAACTGCACTCAGCCAGGGAAGGCTGGACGGATGGAAAAACGGTGCAGGTGGAGATAGGCTTCATCCTGCCAAGGTCATTGCGGTGGCAGACAATGCACCCCCTTATTGCCTACACCTAGGGCAAAAAGCTCCCACCGCTTCGCCCTTGGTACGCCACTGTCTCTCTGTGTGTAAATTATATGGCTAACTTATTTTATGCTGGCAAAATGAATGCAAAAAGAATTTAAATGTATTGTGGAAGGGTAGAGCTAATAACAGAAACAAGAAATAGCTAATCATTTAAAGCTAAGATTTCTGAATTCTCAAGAATAATTCACTCTCCAATCATTGGACAATATATCTTGAAGTGGTCAGTATGTGCAATGTGCCAGCTGACAACTGTAAGCCTTTCTTCCGGCAACTCTAATCACAGAAATCACTTGTGTTGCTTTGTTCTAATGACTCTTTCTATTATCATTTCTGTCTTTGTTTTTTTTTTAAGTTATTAATAGCCCTTGTGTGTGTGTGTATGATTTTCCAATGGAACTATGGCACATTAGCCTGGAGGGGGCAGGAGGCTGTCATCGCGACCCTGCACCCTAACCATGAGAATTTTCTTTTTCCCCCTTTGATAATTTTTGAATGTAATTTCTTAGCATTGTAAAGGGATGTAGCAGCCAAAGATGAATTTTCCACAATGTGTCATTAGAGAATAGTGGTGTGTCCCTATTTTTAGTGGCAAAAGGTTGGAAGGCATGTGCACAGATTATCACAGTCCTAAAACAAACAATTTAAAAAAAATCTCGCATGAAAAGTAAGAACCCCAACAATCAGCAAAGAGGCCACCTCAATGGTTCCTCCATTATGATGTTTCAGTTATTACAACACCTTTCCCATTAGGATTTCCAGCAAAACTTTGGTTCCAAAAAGACAGTAGTTTTTTATTTTATTGATTCAACCTTAGTAATATTAACAGGTTCATACCTTTTAAATAGCTTCCACTGTAGTTTTATGATTACTATAATGCAAGAAATTGCTTACCCTGGGGGTTACCTGAAAACTTTTTAATATGTTCCCTTTTTCTCTGTAGTTCATCAGCTGTTCTCTATCTTTGCCATCAGTTCGCTCAGGGTGAAATTTTGCTTGACATATAAAGAGGTATCTCCGCATGCTGAGGCCTAATCAGAGTTTAACAATCCAATGTGAGGTGGCACAAATTACATCTGGGAGATTATTCTGAACAATGCTTTGCACTTCTGCTGGTATCAAAAGGGGGGTGGGAGAAAAGAAAAGATGGGCTCACAGACATTAACTTGATAGTAGTGATCAGTTCACTGGAAATTACCTAAAGAAATAAATTTCACTCCCCATTAGCCTTGGTACAGGCAGGCAGAAGAGACAGACACTATATTTACAGTAATTCTTCTCTTCAGATGACATTTTACAAAAGTGTTTCTCCTCAGTTATTCAGCCATTATACACTCTGTAGTACATCCCACCGGCTAATTTTATTTCTAGGTCAAAGATAAACTGTGTGTGTATGTATCTGTGTGTGTTTGATGCAAAGGAAAAGTTTTCTCACTAATATATGAAAAGGTCTTTTAGTGATGTCATAGAACCTGTCTCCAGTCCTGCTGCATGCTTGACCTGTCCCCCACCCGCTTTGCCCCAGCCCCATTCCTTGGATCAAATGATAGGTAGCGAATGGATTAAGGCAAGCAAACTGGGACAGAATCCAAGCACGATTGAGATTATATGGGTTAGCAGAATTTGTGACTTGAAGAGTCGAGATCATGATCGCTCATAATAATGTCGAGCAGCAGTGAGGAACCTGTGACTCTTCAGATGCTGTTGGACTCCAACTCTCATCAGCCAAGCCCACATGGTCAACAGTCAGAGATGACAGCTATAGCAGGTTTCCTTGTCCCTGCACTCTGCTAGAATAGTAGGCGGGCAGAAGAGACAGACAGTATATTTACAGTAATTCTGTAAAAGTATATTTATTTATTTCAAGGAGCTTAGGGTAGCATCCATGGTTCTCCTCTCCCAGTTTTATCCTTTATATTGTTCCTGGAGGCTTCCTGGAAGGGAGATTATCTGATAATCATTTGTACGCCTCTTTGAACTTGTCTGAGAAAGAGTGATGGGCAAAAGGCAGTGATGCACACTCTGGTCCATTAGCTTGGGAGTATCACAGTCTGGGAGTATAACATGATCTGCAGCTGTGACTGCTTTGCAGCTGTGGCCTGCAGTACTTCACACCAGTTCAAAGTGGTAGTTCAATATGGTTCAGTGTCGGTACAGAATCTTTGGAAACTGCCACATGGTTCCCCTAAACCTGCATTTCAACTCTTACAGAAACACATAAGGGACATATTTTATTTGATTAGCATGTACTGCAGTTTCAGTCATTCAAATCCATATGTAATCTGCAGAACCATTGCAGAAAAAATATTTCTGTACTCTGGAAAATCATATGCACCACTTTCAATTGTTCACAGGGCACATTTCATCGATGTGCATAAATCGCACTAAACACTACTGATGAGCTTTTCTCATACTACTGTGTGTGTTTATACAAGACCTGCAGGATACATTTTTGGAGACACTTGAGAAACAACAACAGTGTTGATCTAATCCAGAAACTGCATTGGCAGATTGGATATTCAAAAGGGATTGGTGTGTACGTGTGTGGGGGGAGGAATCTGTTGCACATGTGGGAAATCAGTTTAGTATAAACCTTCATTGGCTCCTGCTGTCCATGGAGAAAATGACACCCAGAGTTGGTAGGAACTGGTGCTGAATTCCCATGGAAGCCAACAAATGTGACAGATATTATGGATGAAAGGAAGGAATTGCTATCCACTCTGCTGTCTGCCATGATCCAGAAATGAATGCACATCTCTGCATCGTTGATGGTACTCACTGAATAGGTTTCCAGGAACCTAGTGTCAGCAAATAATGGATTTGTGCCTGTAGCTAGGAGGATGTGGAAATAACAAGGATGAGAACAACAGCAATACCTTCCATGCATTTGTGTACACAGGGTGTGGGACCTCCAGACTGCCAGATGAGCCCCCAGCCTAACTGCTGAGGGGACTGGGATTTTAAGGTGGCAGATTATGTGGACCATCTATGGGCACCACCATTTGGAACCTATAGGGGTTGAACCAGCCCCCAGACATGTGCTGACCTGTGGTCCTCATCGCCCCAAGAAACTTTATGGGATCCCAAGTGGGATGTGGAAATCAGGCCACCCCCATCCCTTGATTATAGATCATGCCTGCTAGTAAGGCAGCATAGGAGGAAGGCTCAGCTATCCTAGTCTTTCTGTAGATCTGGGTATGAATGCACATGCTTATCAGATCATCATGGGGGGTACTCGTGCAACAGGTTCGTAGGATCCAGATGTCAGGAAATAATTAAATTCTTCAAAGTTGTCTACTTTCCCAAATTACTAATGTAAAGGCATCATATATAGAACATTAAGCTGAGTGAAGTTTCCTTATAGATCTGGGATTTGCATTTAATTCATGCATAGACATCAAAGAAACTAAGATGAAAAGAGTTAAGACACACAGAATTTTCAAGAAATGAACAAAAAAATTAACAATACTTGTATTACCTTTAGCAAGTGAATGTAAAATCTCGTGTAATATTTGAAAATAATATCTATATATACATACAGAACAGTAAAAAAGGGTCTTTAATCTCTTTGCCTTACAAGAAATTGCTTTTCATATTGAAGTACTGTCTGCTACTTTTCATCTTGAGTAAGTTTTTAAAACTTTTTTTTTATTCCTCTGCAGCTTAAAGGCCCATTGCAATAAGTATTACATGCACTCTCAAAGAAACAAAGCCAACTAGTTAGAACACATTCTTTGGAAATCAGCACACAGAAATTCTAAGTTTAAGTACTTTTTATGTGGCGGGATTGGGTTTACAAAATGCTTGATTGGTTACGTTGAAGAGGCTTCCTGATTCCACATACTTGAAATGTCAGCTTACATATAAGATGCTATGAAACGTCATTACAAAATATTCTGTAGGGCACATCAGTATGAAAAACTTCCCATATTCTGCATTTGATTCTTCTTTCCGAAACTGGAAGCATGAAATAGGGGATTGAGCTGGTTAGGAACAGACAGAGCTGCTGGGTTCAATTGTGAAGATGCTTCATGTATCATAGAACACCTGGTCTCCAGAGTGAATTATGCCATCCAAAATGGGGGGAGGGGATGTCATCTTATTGTAATTAAAAGGTAGACCTGTCAATCATAATTAAAGATGCTCCCACTTCTCCCATACCTCGCCTTTCAAGTTCTGGGTATTTCCCAAGTCAGCTTGGTTTTGGTTCTCTGGACTGGAGGCTGGTGAAAATGGTAGTGTGCTTTATTTTGTAGAGCCGAAGCCACAGAGCCACTGAGAAGCATAGAGAGTCCTTGATCTGCCTCATGACACCTAAGCGACACTGCAATCTGACCCAAATCACCCTAATTCACATAATTATAGGTATACACAGAGCCAATGCACCACCCTAGCATATAGTGGAACTACGAAGGTCTGGGAGCACTTAATGCAGCCACTGTTCTGAAACTAAATGGGTATTGGTCTGGTCAAGGCTGATGGGATGGGAGACAGTCTGGGAACCTCCATGTATGTTTTCTTGAGTCTGCTGATGGAAGAGGTGGTATATATATGTGCTAAATACATAAATGCATGTCAAGATCAGCAGCATCTTATCCAGGCACCTTCACGGGAAAATAATGGTCCCAAAGTTTTGGGGTTTTTTTTTAAGCACATGAGAAAAAGTTCTGAGCTGAATCAAGGTTTCCTAAGAATCACATTAGAAGCAAATTTTCCAAATTTAAAATGGGGAATTGCATAGACATTTTTTAAAATGGGGCACAGTTGCCATCTTATTTTTAAAAATATTTCATACTATAGTTTTTATATGTACATGTTCTTTATATTGGAGTACTGAAATCTTATGGAAAGACAACAAATTTTATCTCTTTTTGGGGGGATGTATTTTTTTTAAAAAAAATCTAAATCTCAAAGTAGTAAAAAAAATTGTGCAAAATCTGTTTTCCACATTTCAAAACCTTTACTTCTTGCTGGGAGACAACTAACACAGAACCCAAGACATTGAAGAACTATGAAATAACAATGGAGCAGAACTGAGGAAATCCACTCATCCACGCCCAGTGTCCTTGGGCTAGTGCCACTTTGAGACTTACTTACCTCACAGGGTTGTTGTGAGGATCTAATGGAAGTATGAACTTTAAGCTCAATAGAGGAAAGGAGTTATATTAATATACTAATAGGCAAAGCAATCCAGTGTGTTTGTGTGAAGCAGTAGATGATCCATCATTTAAAATGCCCTGCCAGCTTGTGCTGGCAAGGGTGGAAGGTGAGGGTAAACATGTTTCTTCTTTTTACCATGGTGGTTCTTCTGTTTTTTTATCCCTCACCCAATTGAAAATACTGTTTGGAGGGGGCGGGGAAGGCATGGTAATTGCCCTCGACAACTCCAGTCTCATGCAGAAGATGGACCCAATCTTAGCGTCTCTCAGGGGAATTGAAAGTCTTTGGATCCAGGAGTTCCCAGGATACCTGTGCTCTGTCTCTGTTCTACCCCCCACCCCATGCCCTTTGGGAGGGGGCTAACACTGGTTACCACTGCTGGAAAAACAGGTGGCAGTAGATCTGTGCTTGTGGAGCTTTCTGTGGGAGTCTCCGGGCAGATAGTAAAACTCTTCTCTCCCCATCCTAACTTCATCCAGCCAGCAGATTTGGGCTTTAGGATTGCTCTGCAACTGACTAAAAATAATTTCAAATGGAGGATTTGGAAGCCACTGTATCTGAAGAATGAATACTCTTTTGTCTTTTAAGAAATATTTGGTTCTTTTTCCATTGTGCTACATCAGTCCAAGCAACAATATATATCATGGACTATTCTTACAGTAGATGGAAGAGTACAATCGGGGAAATCCATTTTTTTATTGTGTGGAAATTTGTGCCAAGCCAAGCAAAAGAAGAAGACATTGTCGTCTTGTGGTGGACAATAATGCTTTCATTAAATGTTCTATTTCATGTTGGAAAATCTTTGACAGACACTTGCAATAGACTGCCAGTATGACAACTCACTGTGATCAAAATAATTGTTTTCTGAAGAAAGCTTTAAAAGAGACCAAATGTCTTGTCTTTATATTCCCATTTGCTTTGCAATCTGGGGGAAAGGGGGGGAGAGACCCAACCTTCATCTATGCTATTTGCTGCAGGATGACACAAGGCCATTCATGTTTCGAAGAAAATCAGAGCTGTCTGAAAACAAATTGAGGCCCATTACCCTTCATTAATTGCATGGCTGAGCAAGCCATGCACCATTTAAAGGATATTTATCCAAATATATGCTCTAAGTGCTTGATGTGTGAAGTGGATTGATCTGGGAATTTTACAGCTGATCATTACAGTTTAAACAGATTTCCCTCCTCAGATTTCTCACAGAAGGAACCAAATAAAATAAGACAAGAGCTATGAACACAGTGGGGTGCCGATGTACTGATATGTCTGTTTCCATTCCGTGTCAATTTTTCTGTATGTTGTTTCTGCATCAATCTGTGATTATATATATTACACATATGATATATATTATATACATATATTATATATATATTGCATGTATAACACAAACATTCATATTTAGATGCATATTTAAATAAATATTTTTATCACACATTTTATCACACAGGTAATATTTAAATACATATTTTATCACAGTGTATGCATTTCTAAAGTTTTTTCTGCTAAAATACACATTTTATATTGCAGTTTCTTATATTTTTTGAACCAAAACCTGTTTTGCAAATTTTGCAAAAGTACAAAATATGAAGGATAAGTACATCTCAATCTGTACATTAGTCTAGAATGTATGGATCAGGCCACTCTGTATTAAATCCACAGAAATCAAATTCCTCAATCATCCCTAGGGTAGGGTCAGAGCTGAAATATTTTGAGGACCCATTTCTTTTAACAGTTGCTCTAATTTAAATCACTGACAATTATACTGCTTCAATCTACAGGATACGCCTACCTTTGATAAAGTTGTCTTTTAAAATTACACAGATCTTCAGGTAAGTCAGAGCTTACTTTCTGGTAAAGGATGACCTACTATGAACAATATCTGTCCAGATTCCCTCATGTAACAGGCAGCAATACTGCTTCAGGGATACTGCAGAGCCAAAGGAAGAAGTGCATTGATCCATGTGTTCTCCTGTCTGCACATGGATGGGCAACACTGTTATAGTTGTGCACTAGGAATTGACATATCATTAGTTTCACTACACTTGATGAGTCAGACCAATCATGGCTGTATCCCACCCCCCATATTTTGGGTTCTTTGTTTCCCTTGATATCCTCCCCCTGCATAAACTACCTAATTACTGATGCTTGGAGCAATGGTGGACTTAGGAAAGACTTTGGGGCAGAAGGTGGCAGAATGAAGAGAATGACCACCAAACACAGCAGGGTAGCTTGCCACTTACCTGGAAGTAACCCCCATTGACCTCCATGGAATCTACTTCTGACTAGACCTATATAGAACTTCATTGCTGGATGTCTCTTCACTGATGATGCTGAAGCCAGCCTCAAAGCAAAGTATGCACCTGCTGATAGCCTCCTCACTTCACAGAGCCAAGTGACAAAGAATGGAGCCTGTTGAACTAATTGCCAGATTATATCAGGGAGTCCTTCTTATTGGATATTTCCTAGTCAAGAGTGATCAGCCAGAGTCTAATATGGAGAATCACCAATGGAAATGATCAGACTGCAGTCTAGTTAATCTGGTATGAATCCATTCAGATATATAACATCCTTTGGAGGTGATCCATGGAAGTGGCTGATTATCCCAGCCATTCATTAACATAGGCAAGGGGAAAACACTCTGTGTATACTCGGAGTCAGTCTTCTCCAGTTAGCCTACATGAACGTGGAAACACAGCTGCAGCAAAAAAGAGTAAATTAAATACCGTTTATCTAAATAGATCAGCAGACTTTCTACCTGTTTGAGACTCTGCTGTCAAATTCCCATTTGTGGAGAATATTAATTCATAGTTGTTCTAGGTGGAAAACACATTTGGTAACAATTCAGTCTATGGATGGGCAAAACAGATAATTCCATTCCATTTCAGGCCTCATCTGCACCATATATTTAAAGCAATACCATACCACTTTAAATGGGAATCCCAGGGAGTGTAGTTTGTGAAGGGTGCTGAGAGTTGTTAGGAGACCCCTATTCCCCATCACAGAGCTATGATTCTCAGAGTTAACTGGGAAGAGAGACTGATTGTTAAATCACTCTTGAGAATTGTAGCTCTGTGATGGGGAAAGGGTCTCCTAATAACTCTCAGCACCCTTCACAAACTACAATTCCCATGATTCATTGGGGGGAAGTAGGGATGGGATCTGTTGGCTGGTGCCAGTTCAAAAGCATAAGAAGCTGGCATCAATGTGAACTCATTCCCCATCTGCTAGCCACATTTAATAATCTGTTGTGAGGGTTTTTTGGCTTGGAAAAATGTTGATACTAACATCAATATTTTAAAATGAAATTAAATATTGATATTGTGAAGGAAAAGGGAATTTCCTTTTAAAATACTGAAGTTTTAATCCAAATATTGATAAATTGTCATTCCTAAACTTGGTATTTTAGAGGCAGATTTTTTAAAAATTCATTTTCAAAAATAGCCATGGAATTTTGCTACATTAAAATCTGATCCTCAATTATTGAGATAAGCGGTACCAAATTTGGTACCAAATCTGATTTGGGGGTTATTCTAGCACATACCTAGGGGAAAGCCATCATTGTTTAAAGTGCTTTACTGCCTTCATACTGTATAGTACAAATAGGGCTTCAGTCTCAGTGGCATTTAATCATAGGAAACATTTCAACCCGTTTTATGTGAATACTTTTATTTAACACACAGAAATCTGTATTTAAACTGTACACATTTTATAAGCACTTTTAAAATAAAATACATAGTTTTCAATGCTTTCAATGCATTCACCCATAAAATATGCAATTGGCATGTATCTTTTTTTTTTTTTAAACTCTCTTTTGTGCATATTTTTCCTGTGTTAAAACTGCATGGTAAAATCCAGAGAAGTGCATAATCCAACATCTGGATCCAGCATTCAGATCTGTAAGCAAGCAGAAGAGTATTGGATCAGGTTGGTCTACTGTAAAAAAAAAAGAGAGGATCAAACAAATTCCTCCCCAATTCAGTCCCATTTGAAAGTTTATCATTCATGTACTCTTTTTATTTTGCCTGTGGAAATAAAACCTACTGACAATCACCAAGGGGTTATTAGAGGAAATGTTGTCCAACTTCTGCACTGTGTCAACAGCATCCAACATTTATGAATGGGGTTGTCAGGGACAATTACACAATGAAATTAGCAATATGCTTCCTCAAAACAGAGGTGGACTTTTCTCCTTATTGCAGCATGCATATGTGACACGAGAGTTTCCCAGCTCATTTTGCATGCACATTATGTCCCAGTACTCAAGTAATTTATTAAGTGCAACTGAATGTCCATGTGCTGTTGCTAGTGTTTTCATTTTAGAGATGGAGGAGAAATTTGTTTGGGTCTACATTTTGAAGCAAACTGACCCAATTCACCAGTCCCAGACTCATATGTAGATCAGAATGCAGATTATACACTTAATTTGTGATGCAGATTTGTTTTTTTAAAAAATGTACACAAAACTATTTTATTGGGAAAATACCAATTTTAAAGGGAATGTAGCCTATTGTATCATTTTCTTAACGCTTTCTATTGTCATGATTGAAGCAGAATATCACTCTCGACATTGCAATATTCATGTTGCTACTACCAAAACAGTCAGCTGTATGTCAAATCCCCCTTGTCTACTCTGTAACACCTAGTACCACGTACCTGTGTCCTGATGTCATGACATTGTTTACAGTATGTTGGATGTCAGGTCACAGGTAAATTGTATTAGATATCTCAGAAGTAAGAAGTAAGACGCAGAGAAGATACATGGCTGAGTTTTGTTTTGTGTGTTTTGGTTTTGACAGGTTTTTTTTTTTGCAGCAGCAGCAGCAGCTGTGTATATATTGTCATTTTCAGTTCTAACCTGAAATTGAATATCAAAATAAATTACACAAATTACAAAGAAATTACAAAATAGGAGGGCTAATGTATCATACATACCTTGCGATGACTTTGGCAAACTTGTTGATGCCTTGGTTGAAATACATGTTGAAAGACTGGGTGAAAGGCTCTACAAATGTACTCAACATTCATTTGGGGCATGGTGGGAACCAGTCTGGGCTGGTAGAAAGACAGTACTCACACATGCACTGAGTTGTAGATTTTTGATCTCATGAAAGTCCCACTTTGATTTTGGAACTCTGTCTGAATGGGATTTAAGATAAACACTCAAGGTTTTTCAAAGGTCAGCTGCAGTGGAGCCACATCTTTTATATTATTTTTTAAAGAAAAACCGCTGACATCACAAAAAATTTGCTTGCTATGACATTTTGGAGGCTAAATTACAGTACACCTGTGCAATCAGCACCATTCAGGCTCACAGCGTGGATAAAATTAGAAATGGTGAAAGGCTCCAGTTCCTAATGAAATGCACGTTATGCAACATTGGTCCATGCATTTACATGGACTAATAATAAGCACCTTTTCCATTTGCTCAGGCCCCTGATAGTGGGAAATGAAAGCAAAAGAAAACAAAAAAGAACTGGGAAAGGGATGCAAATGCAGTTGTAGCTTATATAAAGAGATTTGCCCCCAGTAGGGATAAAGAAAGACCCTACTATTTCTGTCATATAATGGAGAACACTGATTTGTTTTGGTTTATAGTGCTCTAGAACAGGGCAGACAATGTGGGGCTCCCCAGCTGTTGTAGGCTACAACTTCTATTATTTCTGAACATTGGCCATGCTAGCTGGTGCTGATGGGAGTTGTAGTTCAACATCTGAAGGGCACCATGTTGACTATCCCCTTTTCTACAAGATCAAATAATGGCCCATGCTCAGGAAACGTGGCTTACTCCATTGTGCATGATACTTTTGAGAGCAATGTGGCAAAATGATTGTCGGTTTAAATCACCCCAGTCCAACATGCTGAGAGCTAGGATCTGTATCTCGAGGTAACTTGCAGTATGCTAAAAGCTGAACCCATTTTAGTATAAGCTTTTGTAGACTAGACTCCATTTCATCAGATGCATGACTCCAGTGTACAATAAAATTATGCCACAACAAATGTGACCATCTTTTAAGTACTCTTTGTAGTTGTTTTCTTATAACAAATTAAATGATACACCAAAAGGGTGTGGTTGTTTAATTTTGAAGATGACATAATAGCTAAGAGATGGGAAGTCCTTCATTCAAAGCTCATCTCAGCTGTGAAGTTGCTAAGTGGCCTTAAGCTAGCCATTGCTATCTCAAACTTCCATCGCTCATATAGGACTCATAATGCTAATTTGTTTTATCAAACTGTGAGGATTAACAATGTAATACATCTGCTGTACCTGCCAAGTGAATCAATGAAAGGAAGCGGTATTAGTTTTTTGATTGTTTTTTTTTTATAAAAGACAAGAATATTGTGCTTAGGATAATGCCAATAACTCAGTACTCTCGGGGGCAGGGATCAGCCTTCCCTAGCCTGCTGCCATTCAGATGTTCGGACTATAACTCTTAATATTCCTGACCATTGGCCATGCTGGCCGGAGGTAATGGGAGTTTCAGTCCAAAATATCTGGAGAACACCAGGTTGGAGAGCACTGGTGTAGAATAATGTCACAAATTGATCCACCATTTTGAATTTTCCCCCTTCAGATGGCATACTCCGCCCTCCTTGTGATGTCATATTACAAAATGTTTCTGAAACTTCCCTCAATTGCTGTTCAAGAGTTGCTGCTCAAGAAACACAAGTCCAAATATTACATTAGTTGCATGCAACTAATGTAGCATTAGCATTAATGTGCAACTAACAAGCTCTTTGGATCCACACCATGGTGCACAAGGGTCCCACTGCATTAAACATTATATAAACAGGCGTTGCTGTATGTATGTAAAATATGTAAAAAGAATACAAATGTGAAGTTAGGCTGATGAATTTGATTGGCCTTGATCATTATTGTTAAGGATAACGTCAGTACAGAGTATGGGTAAGAAAGATGGTTGGTCCATCCACTCTGTCTCACCCTGGAGGTGTCATGCCCACAGTGGTCCCTTAGAAAATTCCATTCTTCAAAAATTAAACAACTCACAGCTGCAACAATTAAACTTTGCTCTTGCCAGTTAAAATTGTTGCCCCATATGACCTAAAGCTTTTGCTGATTAATCTATTGATTAAAGGTACCAGCCTTTATGCAATATTCCACTGACTGCATAACTAACAGAAACTTGTAGGAACAGGGATTCAGGTGATGGGTTACATCAGTCCTTTAAGCAGCTGCTAAATATAAAGTTGTTGACTTGAAAATCCAATCAAATTTGGGTAAGAAAAAAATACCTGTAATAATGACTATGGAATGGATTGGTGACAGAATTTTCCTCACCACAGCTAGAGGATTGCCATCTGGAAACCTCTCAGAAATGGACCTTTTCAGTTGTAGCACAAGCCCTCTGGAATACTCCCCCAAAAGAGGTTTGGGAAACTCCATCTGTTAGTTGCTTCAAACATCTCCTAAAATCTCAGACGTTTGCCCAGGCCTATTTGGATAATCCAGAGGGCAACTTGCTGTTTTCAGTGATGGACTTTTTGTAATATATTTATCGCATTAGATTTTTATTTGTATTTTAGGGTGTTTATTGTATTTTGATTTTATCATTTCTGTAAATAACTTAGGGATTTTTTGCCAAAAAATATTAAGTGGTATATACATTTTCTGAATAAATAAATATAGAAAATCCAGTGGAGAAAGAGGGAGGTCATTTTCCACCAATTCCTCTTTCCCCTGCCACCCCACGCCACTTCCCACACTGTTCTGGAGAATCCCCCAGCCCTCTGGAACAGATTTTCAGGGGGCACCAGGGGAAAAAGCAATCAGCAAAAATTGCCTCTCTGCCCCCTATTCTTTCAGTAGGAACATCCTGCTCATGGGAACATAGGAAACTGCAAGTTAGACCACTGGCCCATCTAGCTCACCATGTCTACACCGGCTGGCAGCAGCTTTCCAGGGTTTCAGGCAGGACTTTCTGAACCTGGGATCTTCTGCACGCAAATCAAATCAAATCCATCAATTTTCCACAGCTCTTAAGTTGTCAAAATTCTCATAAATATGAAGGAGAAACCCCGAATCTATTGTTGTGTTGTGAGTTTTCCTCATACACTGTTTCAGATTAACTGGACAAAGAAAACAACTGTTGAAAAGCACATTGCTGTTGTAGTACATGGGGGGCAAACATTCTCAACAATGCGGAGCTGAACACATTTGTAAACTTTTATGGAAAACAAACATGTTGCAAAGGAACGTTGTTGGATGCAAAACACTACTCTATTTCACAAGAAATTCAAAGTCACTTTGCAGAATAAAAGTCATAGTGACCAGGGATGACAAAGTCAGTACAAATAGAAAAAAAGCCACCATATGTGTGCAAAAAACATCACTGAAGAGGAAATAAATATATATATGAAATTTGACAAGCATGTACCTGTTTCTACACAAAGGCATTAGAAGTGTATTTAGATCCTTAGCATTATATAAGAGGATTTAAGTATTATACAAACCTGATGGCATATTCCATTAACCTACAACACAAAATTTGAAGGTGTGGGTGATGTGAGTAAAGTTGGCTCATGCATGTATTTTCTAGTCATTAATTTTCTACTTTTCTTTCTCTATGAGGTACACCCTATGAGAGAGAGAAATCAAGGCTAAGGAACAAAGGCTGTAATCCTGCTTATGCAGGAGTAAGTTCCATGGAACTCAGTGGAACTTGCATCTGAGGAGACAGAGTCAGAAATGGAGAATAAAGCTTGTAGTAGCTGGAAAAACAACAAGGGCCATAGCTCAGTGGTAGAACATCTGCTTTGCATGCAGAAGGCCCCAGGTTCAATCCTTGCCATCTCTAGGCAGGACTGGGACAGACCTCTACCTGGAACCCTGCAGTCCTGCTGCCAGTCAGTGCAGACAATACTGAGCTAGATTGACCAATAGTCTGACTTGGTGTAAGGCAGCTTCTGATGTTCCTGTGTGCCTAATACCACAGTTCAGTCGTGTGTACGCAGTCCTTTTTTTGTGATGGCACTCCCTGGTGTGGCATCCTCTCATTCTTTTTGCTGGTCATAGCAACCAGTTTGTGCTGGAACCCATGAAATTGTTATCATGATTTGAGTACTGGTGCCTCATTTTTTATATATTAAAAAAACATTGTGTGAACATAAGGGCACAGAGTCCCCACTTCATAATTTGCATTATGAGTGTAGTAGAGTATTCCTGTCTTGTAAATAAGCCTACAAAAGTTACTATCCTATATGACTACTACAAAGCCTGGAAGATTACTTTTAAAAAGGAATAAATTACAATTACTGTTACATGCTCCCCCCCAAAGGAATAAATTACCACTACAATTGCAGTTGTTCTGAGAGGATTTGATTACTGTTACTCAAATGTAATCACTACAATTACAGTTAAGTTACTTAAAAAAAACACTGGAGTGCCTACAAGGTGCTGGACTTGGCTGCTGCATACCTAAGTGGCCTAAAACAACATTAAAAATAAACACACAGATACATAGCAGTGGTGGTCTCTCCGCTGGCAAGGAAGGCAGGGAGGGAGGCAGAGGCCACCACTCAGATCTTTGTGCGTCAAAGCAAATGTAATCCTACACACATACACTCAGCCAGCAAGTGTCATCTCTCACTCAACCACCTCCAGGACCCTGCCCTGCCACTAACTAAGGCACATACACCCAAGCCGTAATTTTCCCCTTGGGTGCAAAAAAGTTAAAACACTGCAAATACAGCAAAGTAGCCAGAGAGGGTGGCGGAGCCTGTTTTGCATGCCAAGTGCAAACACAGTCTTAATCAGAGCTTGGAAAAGTTACTTTTTTGAACTACAGCTCCCATCAGCCCAATCCAGTGGCCATGCTGGCTGGGGCTGATGGGAGTTGTAGTTTAAAAAAGTAACACTTTGTTGGCAGGGCTGGTGCCAGGCATGCCTGCCCCGAGCCTGCGGTGTCCCCCATACAGACCTTGAGGGCCTGTGATGCCTGCCCACTCCACCTACCTCTTCTCTTTCTGTGAATGCCATGCACACTGCCCATGCTGCGTGTGTGCACATGCCTGCCATCAACCACAATGACAGTAGGGCATGAGCCCCTTAGAGAAGCCTCTGCTGCCATCTTGGTTGATGGCAGCTGCGTGCACAGGGCATTCACAGAAAGGGAAGAGAGGTTGGTACAGCGGGTGGGTTCTGTGGGCCTGCACAGTCTTTAGAGGGCCTGGGAGATCCCTCTCTGCGATCTGTGGCAGGTTTGGGAGTCAACCCTTCCAAGGATCATGGAAGGGGAGCGCTACCCTCACCCTAAGGAGGGCCCTTCAGGGGCCTCTCTGGGCCACTGGGGCCTCAGCCAGGGCCCAACCTGGGCACCCTTTGGTACCGGCCCTGGTCATCAGCTCTCACAGCTACAGTTCTTTATCTCCATACCATTGCTGCTTCCTTCTCCTTCTTCATCCATGTCCATGCCCTCCAGCTCCTTTCTCCCTCCACTCCATTCTTCTCCACCACTGTCCTTTTTAAAAAAAATGTTTTCTCCACTCCACCTACATCTCACCCTCCACCTCCTCACTTGTTACCTCCTAAATACCCACAAAGCATGAGGGAAGAGCAGTGCTGCACAGAAGTCTAGTTTGAGTCTCATGATTTTCATCTACGAAACAGAGAAGCAGAAGACTTCCCCTGCTCCCCCCCCAGTAACTCTCAAAAGTAATGCTGGAAACTTTACAATTACTGCTCAAAAGCAATAAAAGTACTCCTTGTTCTATTACAATCAAAATGTAAAGAAATTACCCACTCGTTTCTCAAAAAAAGTAATAAATTACAATTAATTAGTTTTTTGTAACTATTTACTAACAAGTTCTGGACTACGACGATGATGACAAGGACAACGAGATGGCTAGGGGCTGGCAGAAGAAAGTTGGATAGCTATGTTTCTCCTCCTACAGCCAGCTACTTTTTTATGTGAGGCATGGAGGAGGGAACTTCCTTACTCTGCCAGCCTACTTGGTTTTTTGTGCTGGGCACAAGGGAACGATGGGACACTCCATTGCTCTTTTGCCAGCTCAGTCATTCATCTGAGTGGAATTCCTTCCTACCTATGACTATCAGGCAAGTGCTTAAATACAACACTGGTATATTCACCCCCTCTCCTACAATGGAACAGGATCTTCAGTCCAGGTTAAGTGTCTGAATTGGGCCTAAGAACTGTAATATTTGCACATCTGTGCAAAGCGATTAGAAACAATCAGAAATTATTGACTTTGTGCTCATGGAAATGCAGCTACTACTGATACCAAGAGGATAAATAATGTGCTTAGCATTCTTTTACAAAAACAAGAGGGTGGAATTTGCATGTGAGGGAAATTAAATCACATCTGAATTTCCTTAGCCTGACAAATTACCTCTGTTACGTCTTATGTCTCTATTCAATTTTACAAATATTCGAGTGGTCCAGCATTATTTAATTATGATTAAAACCACTTAAACCAAAATTATTTCTCCCCCTGCACTCTCCTTCAAAGATGCTTTGAGGAAGTGCAACATTTTCACAATTTCTTTCCTTATTAACTCCCCATTTGCACCAGAGAAGCAACTCTTGACCAAATTAACACCCAAGAATCATTTTAAAAAGGTGATTTTTTTTTAATCTCAGATGGTGAAAAGTGTATAAGAAGATGCTACTGGGATATGGCAAAGAAGAAATACAAACCTGTGATACGATAAATTTTTCAGTCCCCCCTTTTTTGAGGGGGGGTAAATTCACATTGTTTTTCATATTTAGGATTCCAATAATCACAAATGGATGTAACACTGCCAGGGTCCCCACCCATCCCGCATACCCCCACCATTCCTGTTGCAAACCCACTGTTACATGACTAATTGAGTGCATCAGGACACCAGAATAAAAGCTTTTCTGACACGACCTTTTGGATCTGAGATTAGATACTACTCAATTATCTCCTATTTTGTTATTTTAGTGATCTAGTAATATATAGAGTGGGGGATGATAAACCTTTCAACTAGAAATGTGATCTTGAGATAGTATTGTGATCTTCTGATGTGTTCATACAGGGGCCTCGCAAATGATATTAGAACATAGGAAGCTGCCTTATACCAATCATTGGTCCATCTAGCCCAGTACTGTCAACATCGGCAGTAACTCTCCCAAGAGTTTCAGACTGGAGTCTCTCCAAGTCCTACCTGGAGATGCCAGGGATTGCACCCTGGACCTTTTGGATGTAAAGCATGTGCACTACACTGAACTATGGACTAAATTCATGTGGTGCTGGATTTTTTCCATGATTCAATGTACTCTGGATGGAGATTCAGAATGCAGTCCTTGATGCATTGGTACAGCACATGGAAACAATAGCAGGACCAGTGCATGTCACATTGTCTGCAAGCCTTTAAGGGGTGCTGCAACATCTTGTACTTTAGTTTATGTTCATATGTGCATATACATCACTTGACCTCTCATCGATTGTGCCATATTTGAGGGTTCTCACATGTTACCTTCAACAAGTATACAATCTGTGTACACAAAAGTTGAGCTGTACACTTGTACAGAAATTATCATGCAATGTTCAGTGAGTGTAGACTTAGTGTATCTCACAATAATTGAGTTGTACAAATCAAGAAATACATACTCTTTCACACAAACAGTACACTGAACATAGGTACAAGGTATCTTTATGTAATCCCTTGCAGGTTCTTAAAGGCCAAAAGAAATGAATTTGCAAAGGTTCAATAAATAACTTATGAACTTTTTTCTTTCTTTTTTTCAAAAAGAAAAACATTACAAATAATACAATTTTATATGGTTCTCCATCCCACTACTTGCCCTCCTGACTAGGGTTGCCAGGTTCATGGCCTGAGACTGATCCTGTATCTTTAGGAGAAGAGAAAGTCAGCCAACTGCAGGTGTTCTTGCAACCTTGTAATGGGAAAAACCACAAGGTGGAATTCTCCCTTCCCCCTGCACAACTTTTAAAGATACAGAAGACCTCTTGGAGGCTGGGCCTGGCAACCCTACTCTTGACCCTTGCCCACCCTGGCTTCTTTGTGCAAATTGGAAGGGGGGGCTGGTCAGGTGGGCCTAGGAGGTGGTTAATTCATCAGTGCATTGTGGGTGTGTGCAGGTGTGCTTACAACCTTGAAGGAGGGTGATGGTGGGGCAACCCCTGAAAAAGTTCTCCTTGGTTTCTGAGATATTTTCCAACTACCACCCAGTTGCTAATACCCCCTTTGGGGCAAAGTGGCCGAGAGGCTGGTGGTGGTTCAGCTGCAGGCATGCTTGGATATAATAGTTTTCTGGACTCATCCCAGTCTGGATCCGTCCCAGGCCTGATTTTGACACAGAATCAGTATTGGTTGCCCTAACAGAATATCTCCTTTAAGGGAGAAACAGGAGGAGAGGATCCCTGTTGCTGCTGTGGTATCCTCCTGGACTGTCTGTATGAGTTGGGAGTCTGAGGCACTGTTTTATGGTGGAACTGATCCTACCCACATGGGCAATCTCAGAGGATAACTTTGGGGGGTTATGTGTATGCATTCAGGCAGCTTAGTTGCAGGGTACCCAATGCTATTTAACATCTATAAGAAGCCATTGGGAGCAGTCATGGGGAGGTCTGAACTAGAGACTGTATGTGATGGTGGGATTGATAAAAGCCAATAGACTGAAGCTGAATCCTGCTGAGAGATGAGCAGTTTCCGGGTTTGAGAATTGGGGAATTTGCCTATTCTAGATGGGACTGTACGTCCTCTGAAGAAAAAGGTACTAGGGATGGAAAGATCTGTCAGTTTTGGTTTTCTCAATTTCTAATTTTCCCAATCTTAAATTCAGTTCTCCACATTTCTCCCCCCCCAAAAAAAATCCTCATCAAAATTCTCCAGCACTTTAGTGTGAAATTCTAATATATACCTTTTTGTAGGCAGTGTTGACTAATGTACATATTTTTGCAATCCATTTCTCATCATATAATGCATTTTTGTATATTAGTTTCACTCAGATATTCATTTTTATGCACACATTCCCCTAACATATACATTTTTGTAACCATTGGTTGGTGAACTGCATCACAAAATTTGAATAAGTGTAAATTTGGAAGGATGGCTGTGTTTTGTTCTCATATTATTTCGGAGGGTGTGAATTTGATAAATTTGGCTTGAAATGCAAACTGAATAGAATTTCTCATCCATCCCTAACAGGTACACAGTTCAAGCCTTCTCCTATTTATTTATTTATTTATTTATTAAATTTGTTAGACACCCATCTGGCAAGGGTTATCCTGCCACTCTGGATGACGTACAATAAAATACAAATACATTCTATAAAGAACATAAGCAGAAAAATTAAAACCACCCCTAGAACTGCAATCTAACAACCTAAACCCCCTCCCCAGCCTGGTTGAAGAACCAAGTCTTCAAGGCCTGTCGAAAGCACAGCAAGGAGGGGGCCTGGGGGAGGTCAGTTGGCAAGGCATTCCATAGCGAAGGAGCTACTACAGAGAAGGCTCTTGACCTAGTCCTCTCCAGTCTAGCTGCTTTTGTTGGGGGAATAAGGAATGAACCATTCATGGACGATCTTGTTCGACGGTGCCCCTGGTGAGAATGGAGGTATTCCTTTAAGTAGAGAGGGCAGGCTTCAAATAAGGTCTTGAAGGTTAAAGTAAGAACCTTAAATTTGGCCTGAGCGACCATCAGCAGCCTGTGCAGCTCCCTGAGGACTGGAGTAATATGATCTTGGCGGCAGCTGCCTTTAATCAGGCAAGCTGCTGCATTCTGCACTAGCTGCAGCTTATGGACCATCTTCAGCAGAAGACCCACATATAGAGCATTCCAATAGTCCAAACGAGACAGAACCAGAGCATGCACCACCGAAGGTAGCAAACGGCTTGGGAGGTAAGGGTGTATCCTTCGTATGAGGTGAAGTTGATAAAGTGCTGCCCAACGGCCGCCACCTGCACCTCCATAGTTAATTAGGGGTCAAGAATGACCCCCAAACTCCGGACCTGGTTGCTCAGGGACAAATGTACCCCATTGAGCACCAAATTGATAATCCCCAGCTTTGCCTTATCACCCACCAACAGAACCTCAGTTTTATCCGGATTCAGCCTAAGCTTATTCCTGCCCATCCATTCCTCCACCGACTCCAGACACTTGGATAACAATTCTAATGCTGCCAGTGGGGAGGATTTGAATGAGAGGTAAATCTGCGTGTCAACTGCATATTGATGGTATTGCAGACCGGACCTTCTAATGATGTCTCCCAGAGGCTTTATATAGACATTGAATAACATCGGGGAGAGGATGGAGCCCTGCGGCACCCCACAAGTAAGAGGCATATCTGTAAAAAAATAAAAAGCCACAGTTCCGTAATGCAACAGATGGTGCAGTGTGAAAGGAATGTTTGAAATCAGGACAGAAATGCTACCATTATAATCAGTAAAACCAACCCCATAAACCCCATGTCTGAATGCAGCTTCAGCCACATCAAAACTGAAGGGAGGCGTAATATTGGCAAAGGAATTATGCATGCCATTCCTCCAAGCCAGGTGAGTTCCTGTTTAGATATTACCAGTGTGATGTGGGACCAGGCCATATCAAAACTGTATTTCTGCAACGTTATAATATGAACCAGCCTTTTGCTAGGTGTAAAAAGGGAGCATAACAGATTAGGGTGCATTACAAATTCCACAAGGGAGGGCCGCCCATTTGAGTAATTCAGAAACCTAATCCACCCTTAATGACAGCTTTAGCCCCGTGCTTTAATTTCAAGAATGTGAAAGGCATAGCAACATTGCTCATTGTCCTCTTGGAACAACACAGTTGCTGCTGAATTAATAACTTACCGCCTATCCATTGCATCATAATTTAGAGAATATTCTCCATGGCCTTGTAGCAAAAGATTCAAGTCAGAGTGAGTCTGTTCTTTTCTCTTGCTGAGCCGAACTGACATCGGTCCTGGAGAGAAGACGGCAGAAGAAATAGATATGAATCAGGATGTACCATCCATATCAGGCACACATGCTGGCAGTGTAATAGATATTGATGGGCTCCCACTGTGGGGCATTTTGCCATTCTTCTGGGCCCCATGCTGTTGTATTTATGACACCTGCTGCCAAGAGGAAAAGTGAATCTTATTTTAAGCCATCTTTGTTTTTTGAGAGAGTAAGATCCAGGCAATCTCAAAAAGTGAAGACAGTCCTAATATTAAATTGCAGTGGGTTCTTCAGCTAAACCCACAGCATAAGCCTAGCTATGCAATTTACATTGCAGACAAACATACGTGCAAATAAAAATGCTGATTCAGACAATGGGTCAACAACTCAGTGAAGGTACAGTGGCAAATCTTTTTTGTAGCTGAATGTGGCCTGTGCACGCCTGCCCCACATACGGTCGGCTCATTGATCCCTTGTGTCAATCTAACCTGAGGATTACAAAATAAGGGGTCATGACAGCTTCTGGGCAATTAACACACTCTCCATGGCCACCTTCTGCAGATACTGGAAAGGAAGAGCTCAACACTGGAAAGGAAGAACAAGTCTGAATTAAACACCACAACTGGCTCCTTTGTTGCTCCACTCTACAAATGTGATATCTGCTTTCATGCCCACAGTGGCTATTTATTTCCCTGGTGAAGCTTTTTATAAAGCTAGTCATGATGGGTTGTAGTGTGTGTGGAAAACATTGCTTATCTGTTCAGGTGCTAATAAAGGGGTATTTCTTAATATGATGCACTAGTGTTATCATTGTTCAGGTTCCTTATCACATTAGGAATTTTCGGTGGACACCCCATATGATTTTTTTTGGGGGGGGAAATGAGGTTGTGCCCACTGGCAACACCCCTACCAGCTATACGCTCAATGAATGTGTGAAGGGTCTTGATGTATGAACATACCGATGTATGAAGGAATTCTACACAAACGTGGGTACATATGTAGAACCACTTATCACACTTCTCAAATGCACAGTTAGCACATAGCACTAGATGGGCAAGGTCTCCATTGTGTTTTGCCTGTGCCGCTCTGTGACAAATCATCCTCCCACATGGTCCATGGCTTCTGATGGTGATCCTATCAGAAAGGAGAATGCAGGGAGGTGAGACTTCTATTCTCCACCCCTCTCCAGTGTGTTTAGGAGCCTTAGGGGCAAAAGTCTCCATTTACACCTTTTTTTTACCCTAAAGCTCCTAGCTATTGGGGCAGGGGGATTATTTATTTATTATATTTATTTATTGTATTTGTATACCACCCCATAGCTCTCTGGGCGGTTTACAGTAACGAAAAACATTAAAACAAATATACAAATTTAAAACACAATTTTAAAAATTTTAAACAATTTAAAAACACATGCTAAAATGCCTGGGAGAAGAGGAAAGTCTTGACCTGGTGCCAAAAAGATAACAGTGATGGTGCCAGGTGCATGTCTTCAGGGATTATTATGATTGCACTGAGGATGAAAAGATAGGTCTCTTCTCATGTACTGCCTTTTTGACAAGGATTACCACATGCCTGTAGTTAAGAAGAAAAGCATATGTTTTAAATACTGCATGCTAAGTACATATGTACTTCTCTGTAACCTGTAGCATACATAGCTAGCCACTACATGCTACATCTGTCAGTGATATCTTGCATAGCCGGACTAATTTGTCACATAACCTGTGCATTACCTCACCAAATATTATTTCTGCCATTAATTGCAATGCGCATCTTCAGATCTAAAATTCCAAGTTAATTTCATGAAATACAACACAATGCACTATGACTGGCAATTCTCTTAAACACATTATTTAATAAGTACTGGATGCTGGCAACCCCCCTCCTTTCACTAGATTATGGGTTTTGATAGAACAAAAATACAGGCACAGTCATAAAATATGCATGATAGGTAACATCAATTAGCACAGTTCCCTGTGTTTTTCCTAGTCCTTTGTCCAGGATATGCCTTAATGCCTGAGGCGTGTTGATCACCTGCTGAGTTTCCTGGATTCTCTGCTTGTTCTGTTTACTTCCCACACAGTTCAGTTATTAATTTTATCACTCAATAATTGTTGCCCTTCAGATCCTGCCTCAGGACATCCTACCAGTCCAGAGCTGCTGCTCTCTTCTTACTATATATTTTGCTGCTGCTTTGAGTTTGGATTGGAGACTTTTAGAAGGATTATATTCATGACTTGCTTCTTTGCAGGATGTTTCATATGATGAATTTTGCCACAATGAAACTAACTCGGAAAAGTTCTGCTCCTCTGAGGCAACAGTCCTAAAGTAGGGATGGACAAACCTCTCCATTTCAATTTCCCTATTTCCCCAAACTCAGGTTCAATTCACTACATTTTCACATCAGTTTCCAAGTTTTTTTTTAAAGTCCTCATGAAAATTTGTCAGCTTTTTAGCATGTTCTCCTAATGTACACATTTTTGTATACAATTTTATCTAATATCCCATTTTATGCGCACATTCCCCTAATACATACATGTTAGTATACATATAGATGGACAACTGCATCACAAAATTGGGAGAAGTGCAAATTTTAAAGAATAGCTGTGTTTCAGGTCACATATTGCTTTGGTAAGTGCAAATTAGGTAGATTCACATTACATGCAGACCAGATTGAATCCCCCCCCTCATTCCAATATATATTGTTATAGGATTTGGGGGGTAAAATGGATGATTTCTGTGAATCCTCTTGCTAGCCTCTGATTTGGGATCTGCAAAGGAGAAACCTGCTCCACTGGTCAAACCAGTTTTCTTGGCATAAGCTAATAGTTTAGCCAAGTTAGCCTGTGAGTTAATGGCTTACTGAGTGGTCAATCTGCATAAACAAAGGGATGTGGCCAAGAGACATCCTGCGTCTATTGAAACTCTTTTCAGAAGGGCCCTTCACCCCCCATTCCTGGAGCGAAGGAGAGGCTTGTATTTTTAGTCTAGGCTGAGGAGAAGCTGGGAACTGGAGACAGAGAGGCTTGCTTGCTGTATGGATCCCCAAAGCTATAGGCCATGGGGAGAAAGATCTGATAGACTGTTAATGCTGTGAACACCTCCATCTTAAGTTCATGTTGGAATGTGTGTAAATAAAAAACATCTTTCCTAATATACACCACAGTCTCCGCTGGCCTTCTTTCCAAGGAAACCAAACCTTGGGTAAGTGCAGGAACCCTGGAAGTCTTGCACAGCTTGAAGATTGGGGTGGCCTACGGCAATATTTATATATGTGTGTATATATATATAAAGTCCCACTTGGGACTACTGCTGAGTAAACATGCCTACGATTGCATTATAAGGCTTTGATCCCATGCATACCCTGTTGAAAGCAGGTCTCACTGAAGTCAGTAGGACTGAGTAGTGATGGGCAAACTAATTCTGTCATAATTTGCCATTTGCTCGCTTATCCACAAGACTAGGGACCATCTGATCTTCAGACCTCAGTGAAATAAATATTGACATTGTTATACTGTTGGGAGAAGGGTGTGCTTTTGTTCTCTAACCCCATCAAAAGATGCACACAAATTGTTTGGGGGGGGAGAGCTGTTAACAGGCATTGGAAGAAATGGCTGTTTTTTAAAAAAAAAAAAATATCCAGCAGAGATCCTTTACATTCTTGTGTTCCTATTGTATTTCTAGTCTAAAAGCTTATAACATTTTTAAAGCCACCACAGTAATGTTCTTAGAAATTGCTAACACAGAGTTGTGAATTTGTGGAGCTCCAGATATTGTTGGACTACAACTCCCATCATCCTTGGTCTTTGACTATGGTGGCTGGAACTGATGGGAGTTCGAGTCCAACAACACCTGGATGCCCACAGGTTCTCCATCTCTGCACTAACATAATGGCAATTTTAGCAAGTGCTTCCAAGAATAGGTGATAGAAATGTAGATAGGATGGAAACCACAGAGAGGAAGAGGGACAAAGAGTCTATTGCACTGCGCTGGAAAGAGCATTACCACAACCTCCTTAATTGTAACTCTATTGTGGCTGATGAGGTCTTCTCGCAAATCCCACAACAACAAATTAGAGATGAGCTTGCAGTATCCTCTAATTTGGATGAAGTCAGTAAAGCCATCAATCAAATGAAGAACAACAAAACTAATGGACCTGATGGGATTCCTGCTGAAGTCTTTAAAGAAGGTGGGCCTGAACTTACACAATAACTTCATAAACTCATCAAAAAAATCTGGATGAAGGAGGAGATCCCAGAATACTTTAGGGATGACATAATTATCACCCTTTTCAAGAAGGGTTATAGAACAGATTGTGGGAACTACCGAGGCATCTCTCTTCTAGCTACCACAGGTAAAATCCTTGTAAGGATCCTCACAAATCGCCTCCTACCTATCTCAGAAGACATCCTCCCTGAATCCCAAAATGTTTCTGCCCTTCAAGGGGGACAGTGGACATGATCTTCACTGCACAACAGCTTCAAGAAAAATGCAGGGAGCAAAACCAACCTCTGTATATGGTGTTCATTGATCTGACTAAGGCCTTTGATACTGTAAATTGAACTGCTCTCTGGAGCATTCTTCTGAAAATTGGATGCCCTGATAAATTTGTGAATAGTTTGCAACTCCTCCATGACAGCGACAATTTTGGATAACAATGGCTCTCAAAGTGATCCATTCAAAGTGGGATCAGGCATCCAACAGGGGTGCGTCATTGCTCCGACCTTATTTGCTATTTTCATCGCCATGATTCTACACATTGTTTAAGGGAAACTTCACACTGGCCAGGGCCAGATTAAGCTGAGGAGAGCCCCTAGGCTGATTGGTGTTTGGGGGGCCCTTCTCCCTACCTTTCTGCTTTTTTTCATGCAGGTTTGCCATCAATCTAGATGGCGGCCAAGGTTTCCCTAAGGGGCTGAAGCCTCTGCCGCCATCTTGGTTGATGGCAGCAATGTGTGCATGTAGCACGCATGCATGCCATCTGCCAAGATGGTGGCAGAGGCTTCAGCCCCTTAGGGAAACCTTGGCCGCCATCTTGATTGATGGCAAACCGCAAAAAACAGTGGAGAAAAAGGTAAGTGAAGCGGGGGGATGGCGGGTGGTTCAGAAGCTCTTATCCCGCAATAATTTTTTTTAGCTTATGCAGGGGGCTCCGAGAGCTCTGGGCCCCTAGGCTTCAGCCTACTAAACCTAATGGATAATGCAGCCCTGCCACTGGCATGGAAATCACATATTGAACAGATGGAAAGCTTTTTAATCTCAGTAGGCTGAAAGCAAAAAGTAAGATAATTACAACCTCTGTCGTAGAACTTCAATATGCCGATGATAATGTAGTCTCCGCACATTCAGAGGAAGATCTTCAAACGATCCTAAATGTCTTTGCAGAAGCATATGAAAAGCTTGGCCTCTCACTTAACATCAAAAAAACCAAAGTGCTTCATCAGCAAGTGCAAACCAATCCCTCTGTAGCACCATCAATCCAGCTTAATGGTGCGACGCTGGAGAATGTCAATCACTTTTCTTATCTTTGCAGCCATCTCTCTGTAAAAGCTGACATCGATGCTGAAATTCAGCATTGTCTGAGCTCTGCGAGTGCCGCATTCTCCCGAATGAAGCTTAGAGTGTTCGAGGATTGGGATATTCACAGGGAGACCAAAATGCTTAGCTACAAAGCCATAGTACTACCGACCTTACTGTACGCCTGTGAAACATGGACCATCTATAAACACCACTCCCAACTTCTTGAAAGATTCCACCAACACTGCCTCCTGAAAATTCTGCAAATTACTTGGGAAGATAGGCGGACTAATGTTAGCGTATTGCAAGAAGCAAAGGCCACCAGTGTTGAAACAATGATCCTCCAACATCAACTTCGCTGGAGCAGCCATGTTGTTTGAATGCCTGATCACCGTGTTCCAAAGCAGCTACTTTACTCCCAACTTAAGGATGGAAAATGAAATATCAGTGGACAGCAAAAGAGGTTTAAAGATGTTCTCAAAGCTAATCTAAAAAAATGTAACATGAGCATCGAAAACTGGGAAGCCTTGGCCCATGAGCGTCCCAATTGGAGGTCAGCCATTATCAAAGGTGCTATTGATTTTGAAGAAGCATGAGTACAGGGCAAAAGGGACAAACGAGCTAAGCGGAAGGCACGTCAAGCAAATCCTCATCGTGACCATCTTCCATCTGGAAACCTATGTCCTCACTGTGGGAGGCTGCGTGGATCCAGAATTGGCCTCCACAGTCACTTACTGTTAGACCTTACCCTGGAAGACAATCTTACTCGGCCACAAGTGATGGCCAATGAATGAAATGAAATGGAGAAGCTGTGGGTATTGCCTGCCCCAGCTGGAATCTTTCTCTCCCTCTGCATCAGAAATAATGCCTTAATATATATATATATAATGAGGAAAAGAAGAAGAAAGGACAGAGACAGGAGGAATAATTGGTTAATGCTCACATATATATTTCAGAGGAGAATTCTAGATCTTCGCTGGAAAGCTGCTGTACTTAGAAGCATCTGACCTAGCTAGCATTCTGAGAGTTAATCACCTAAGGAGAAAAGCATATAAGAAATCAAAAACACACACTTCAAAGCAGGTTGAACATTTTAATTCTAGGCCTGGCTTGGTACTCATTCAAAGAATCATTGTGTATATTTAATGGGACAGACCGAAAATCCACCGAGGGATTTTTCACCACTACTGGCAGAATGAAGACAAGGAAGATAGGTTTGTTTAAAAGGTTTTTCTGTTGTCTCAGGCTGGCAATTCAGTGTTCATTCAAGGGATCTGAAATATAATGGCTAAGAAGCTGATACACTGAAAATTCTCCAGAGAATCTCTTTTATTGCACATATTCAGCAACTTTTTAAGATGTTTGATTAGTTTTTCATTAACTGATCTAAGATCATAAAGGTGATAGGGACAACTCAGTGATATGGAAAGGTTCGAGCCAGAAAGAGACCTTTGAGATGAAATTACATTTAGAGAATGACGGTCCTGCCCATTTGGTAGGGGCGGGTTTGCCTACACCCTATTTCTAGGAAGGCTCGGGAAGGTTCCAGAAATTGTGTAAGAGGTCAGGTGGGGTATCTTGACCAATGGGGTAAGGGTTTTGAGCGGCTATATATAGCCTGCTCCGCTTTAAGAGCGTGACTTTTTTGCCTTGTGGCACGTTACGAAAAGGCTGGTTGGGTGTCCTGCTACTGACCGTCTTTGGTGAATTTTCCTTGTAGAGGTTTCCTGCTTTCTATCTCCGGTACCCTCGCGCCTTGTTTAACTTTGGCCAGGCGCAGGGGAGGGCTATTAGGGGGGGTGCTTTCTCATCAGCTGAGAGGCGGGTGTGGGGCTTGCCTATTGGTGTTAGTGTCTCATCTTACCTACTTCCCGGGCATTCTTCCTGTTTGTTGCAGCGTTCCTCTTTTTCCCGCGCGTCAGCTGGGCAGCGGTGTTTGACCGGCTGCCTCGGCTTACCGGCTGGCTCTGGCGCTGCGGCGCTGAGCCTGCACGTGGCTGCTTCCTGGAGTTCTCCCTCATCGCCTTCCTTTTGTTGGGCCCCTTTTCCCGCGCATCAGCTGTGCAGCGGTTGCAGTGTTGCTTGCTTGCTCTAGTGCTGCTGCGCTGAGCCTGTACGTGGCTTTCTATAGGACTTCTCACACTTTGCCTTCTGTTGTTGGCCCCTTTCCGTTTGTCAGCTCTTCCTGGAGCTGGCTGTTTGCAGGTGCGTTCCAGCACCAATCCCACCCCATTTATTTCAGGGGCCTTCCTTGCACCCTATTGGGGCCTTGCTAGAGTGGGCTTTAAGCGAGTGCTTTGCACAAGCAACCCCCCTTTGTGGATGGTAACCTTCATTAACCCCCCCTCCATTCAGCCTGCTACATAATTCTTCCACCCCTTTTTGGATTGTGGGGAGTTGGGTTGTTTACCCCTCCCCTTAGCCCCCTCCCTTGTTCCTTTTGCCTCTTTCATGGGGGAGGTGTGAGTTGCTCACAAGGGTGGGGGGGTGTCTGCTTGTTTTGTCTTATTAATTAATTATATATAATATTATTTTATTATTAAATATGTAAATAAATAGATACGTACATGAATTAATTTTCAGATATTTCTAGATATATAATATGATTTTATTATTATTAAATAAATAAATACATGAATTCATTTTAATATTTATAGATATGTATTTAGATTCCCCCCGTTCCTTTTGCTTTTTTCGCGTAGGAGGGGTGAGTAGCTTGGAAGGGGGGGTGTCTGCTTGTTTTGATTTCTTAAATTCTTTATTATATATGGAATGATTTTATCATTATTATATGAATAAATACTTTGATAATATATAAATTAATTTTAAAATCTTTATAGATATATGGATAATCATATATAGATATATGAAGCTTATTGTGGCTGGTAGCATTGCGGATGTAGGTTTTAGATTGATATTCGTTGTTGCTTATCCCCATATCATTTATTTTATATATTTAGTTCTGTTTGTATTCCTGCATGTATGTTTTGTATTTTAAAATGATGTTCTCGATCATGTAGCTTCATAATTTGTTGCATTTCTTATGCATGGAGGAAAAGTATAGATGCTTCTACAATAGCATCTCTAAAGGGCAATAGTTTATTTTAAGGTGAGTATAGAAAAATCCCACATCTCATATTTCTTTTGTGGTTTTTAAAATATGTGAATAGGTGTGATTCCAAGAAAGGTAATCTATGCTATGTAAGGTTATAGGAAATGCTCTGCAGCCAGGTGAACTCATTGTTGTGGTGTTCTGAGCCAAGCAGAAAGGAAATGCCCTACAGCCAGGTAAACTCATAGTTGTGGCTTTCTGGGAGCCAATATGTTTAAGGTTAATATATATCTTTCCTGTAGTTTTAAATGCTCTGTTTTATCCCTGAAATATCTAAAATGAAACATTATGCTTAATTTGAGATTGGCAGTTTATTGGTCCTTGATTAAAGTGCTCCTCTAGCATTAGGTAAATCTTTATTATGATGCTTTTCCATGGAATTTTTAAATCAATTTAACTTTATTCCACAAATATGTATTGTATACTGCTTGTTTCACAAGATACAGGTACCCTCTTCAATCACATCTATTTCATGGCAGTCTCGTGTACACTGGGCGCTGCTACCAATTTTCTTCAATGGCCGTTCTTTCTTCAAAGAACAGAGGACTTCCTCCTGTAGCCTGAACTGCAGGTAAGTTTTGATACAGGCTGTAGTTGAGAATTTGGTGTCAATTCAGGAGCTTGGGCGTGCCAAATAATGGCTGGCTGCCTTTAGGTGCCTGGAGGCTCACTATAGAATTTATTTTCTTGGATTATATTCCTACAGTGCCAGCGGTACATATGTGGCCTTCTGCCCTTCAGATCTGCATGTTCAGTGCAGCACTTGGCTATGGTTATGGGGTAAATCCCCAGACCCTCAACGCTATTTGAGCTATGCGCTTTGTGCATGCATTTATTCTGCAAAGTATAATACAATATCTATTCATCACTTGTTATGTCTGGGTTTACGTGCAGTCAGGAACCCATTTTATGAATATCACAAAGGGGTTGGTTACATTTCACTCTAATGCCACCTGATCTTATGAGGCCATTCCCCCCCCCCAATGAACGAATGATGTACACCTTGTTGCAGTTTATTATCTACTAAAGAGGGCAGGACGTTACCATTGGGAATATATCTTGCCTCCTTTCTGCCTTTGTCATTAATTTTCTGGCCAAGTGCATTAGGGAACCCATTTCATGAAAACCAAAGGGTGTTAGTTGCATTCCACCCTGAGACCGCCTGGTCCTATGTGGCCATTTGCCCCGGATGTACTATCGATACTCCTGCCTTCGATTGTTGCAATGAGTTAAAATTAAAATGTTGTACTAAAATGAAATCAAATAATGCAAAATGAAACATATGCTTGCTTTCCTTGCCTTGTGAAAAGTACGGGAGTTTTCCGCTTATCTGCTTCTTTAGCAATTAAAGATGTTATTCCCAGCTTGTAGGACCAAAGGTCAAGGATAGAGGAAGTTTGGGATGAGAACAGAGAAGTGGACTAGAATAGACAGATGCTGAGAAATTAAACAATAATAGGAAGGCACCGAAATGATGTATTCTTGATTAGCTATGCATTTCTGATATTATGTATGTGACGCATCTATAGCCTATAAATATAATGACTGTCAGCTATTCTGGAGAGCCACTTGATTGAGGCCCTCCCTTTGCAAAGGTATTAAAGGCAAGACTTTATACTGATCTGGTCTCGTCTCTATTCCTTATTGGCATCTCAAGGAATTGAGAGCTTTTATCAGTCGAGCCTCCATCCAGGCCTGGCTCCTTTTATAACAAAAACTGGTGTAGCCAAGCCAGGAGTGTCCCTCTAGACGACCTCTGCTGTCTCGTACGGAGCCGCAGAAAATTGGATGAGAGCGCTCCAGGTCCAAGTTGTTTGGCCTGCATCCAGGCCTGCGGCGAGCCAGCCGAGACACCAGAGCATCGTCAGTGGACCTCCAGTAAATCGAGACCAGAATCTTCTGATTGCCAGCGCAAGTGGGTCAGACAGGACACCAGAAGACAGGTGAGAATAAATCGAACCTTGGAGGGGAGTGCTGTATGTGTGAGTGTGCAAGAGACAGGACGTATCCTTAGTGGATTATCCTGAAGCGAGTGCGGAGTTCCAGTACCGCGTTTTCTTTCTCCCGCGAGGGAAAAGGCTGGGAAAAGAACGAAGCGAAAGTCACGAGTGTTGTTGTGCCCTAACAGTCCTCTTTAGAGCCCCCGGGATGGGAGGAGCTGGTTCCAACGCCAGGAACAGGAGGCTAGGGAAGAGTCAACAACAGGACACCCCGCTGCAGCTTGTCCTCAAACGGTTCGATATCATACAAGAAGAGACCCAATGCCCACTAGAAAGAGAGAAAATAATTTTTTATTGCCAGAGACTGTGGCCCACTTTGGGGACCGGATGGCCCCCAGAGGGCACTTTCAAGTTCCAAGCAATAGTTAAAGTCCTAAAAGTACTCACAGACCAAAAGCAGCATGATTCCATCCAGTATGCCTTAATGTGGCAAGAATTGGACCGAGATCCGCCCTCTCCAATCGTGATGAGAGTCATGATGCAAAGGGGCCCCATCTCCAAGCCAGTCCAACCAGTACTGCCGCAAACAGATGAACTTTCACCCAGTGCCCCACCATCGTACCAGCAACCGCCGCCGTATAGGCAACCGCAGGATGAGGACAGATCAAGGCCCACCAGCCCACCACTAATAGACCTAGAGAGGCCTCTCAGCACGCCACCAAGCTTACCACCACCATTACAACCCAGCCCTGCAGTAATAACCCCACCTCATCCCCTATACCCTGATATGCCCTGCGAGGCCAATTCTGATCTGTCTCAAGCAACCCCTATAAGATCACTGTCACAATCGCAGACAGTCCAGGAAAAGGCGGGAATCACCAGCCCCCTATCAAATATGTTCACCAGCCCACCTGTGATGACCCCTCTATATGAAGGAACTCATCCTTTTTTGACCACTCCCATATTCAAAAGCCTCCCAGAATGTTTCAATTGTAAGGCGGGAAACGGTCCAAGCCTTTCTCATCAATACATACACGACATTTATAATAGTCCGGCAGGCACCCCAGAAGAAAGGGCTCTTAAGGAAATGCGCTTGCGCGCCGTAGCTCAAGCTGAAGAGGAACACAGAGCTGTAGAAGAGACTGCCAGAAAGAGGGAAGATCACAGGGAGCATAGAAGTGGCAAGACTTATCTCCAGGCCCCCATGCAAGAAGTCCTTGATGGACAAGGAGGTCTAGCTTATGTGTATGTCCCCTTCACAACCTCTGATCTGTTCAATTGGAAGAACCAAACACCCCCCTTAAGGGAAGACCCTGGGAAAGCCTATGACTTGTGGCAATCTATATTTGTCAGCCACCATCCCAGCTGGGCGGATATCCAAACACTAATGAACATTTTGCTAACTTCTGAGGAAAAAAGTTTAGTTATGGGACAGGCCTGTAGACTTGCTGAGACAGAGAGAGCAGCAGCGGGCGCAGGCGCACAGCCCATGGCTCTCATGTTGCCAGAAAGAGACTTAGGCTGGGATGCTGCGCCTGGTGGCAGCACTGAACTTGAAAATTACCGCCGCCTCATTCTTTATGGGTTACGAAACGCCATACCCAAGCCAACCATCATGGCCAAATTGTATGAGGTTAGACAAGGCAAAGAGGAAGACCCTTCTTCCTTTCTTGTACGACTGCAGGACACCATGCGGAAATACACCCCCCTTGACCCAGCTGCTGCTGACAATCAGAGACTTTTAGTTACACTCTTCATAGGACAAAGCGCCCAAGATATTAGAAAGAAGCTGCAGAAGGTTGAGGGAGCTATGGGAATGAATATGAGTCAATTAATGGACATTGCTTACAAAGTGTTTGTGAATAGAGATGAGAGAGAGAAGAGGGAGGATCAGCGTACGTTTAAAAGACAGTGTGCGGTAATGGCCGCTGCCTTGCAAGGAGACGGGAATAAGAGAAGAGGAGAAGAAGGTAGAGGACAACGCCCCAGAAGAAAGCTGGATAAGGATCAGTGTGCCAAGTGTCTTAAAAAAGGACACTGGGCCAAGGATTGCAAAAATGAAGAAAGACAGAAACCCATAGCCCCCCTCCTTCCAGCTTTTGCTGAAGAAGATTCTGAATGAAGGTGGTCGGGCATACAAGGTAGTGATCCGGAAGAGACGCTTATTCCCATAACAGTGGCTAACCAAAAGTTGAAAGCCCTTGTTGACACCGGAGCTACCTATTCTATGCTTCCAGGGGCGGCACCCCACCACTTGAGCCCCAATTACAGAACCATTTTAGGAGTAACGGGGGATAAGCAAAGATTACCCCTAACAAAAGCAATAGGAATACAAGCAGGAAGGCAAGTCTTTAAACATCGCTTCCTTGTATCAGAACAATGCCCCCTACCCATCTTAGGCAGGGATGTCTTGGCAAAGTTGCAAGCTACCATCTCTTTTAAGAAACGCTGTCTTGTTGTTACCATTCCTAAGGAAATGGAAGCTGCATACCAGATGACAATCTTATACCAGAGAGATGAGCGCCCCATTTGTAATGATGTAAGAAGAAATAAGAATATAAACCCTACAGTGTGGGCTGCAGAAGGGAACCCAGCCAGAGCTAAATTTGCTGAGCCTGTGAAGGTTCGGCTAAAGCCAGGAGCAAAGCCCACCCCTGTTAAACAGTTTCCATTAAGAAGAGATGTGTGGGAAGGTCTCACTGTGCTCATACAGCAGTTTCTTAAAGACAAATGGATACGTCCAGCCACATCTCCCCATAACACTCCAATATTCGGAATTAAGAAGCCAGGCCAGCCAGGCAAATACAGGTTCCTACAAGACTTGCGAATTATCAACAAGCAAGTACAAGAGGACGTCCCTGTAGTTCCTAATCCACATACACTCCTCTCTGGAGTTCCAGCTGAGGCAGCAGTGTTCACTGTGATAGACTTAAAAGATGCCTTTTTCAGCATTCCCATACATCCTGAGAGCCAAGATTTGTTTGCCTTTACTTGGGAAAAACCCCGAACAGGCCAAGCCTCCCAAATGACTTGGGCTGTGCTGCCCCAAGGATATGTGGGAAGCCCCTCGGAATTTACTAAGGCCTTGCGAAAAGACTTAGAGGGATGGCACCAGGAACCAAAGGAGACTGTCCTTTTGGTCTATGTGGATGACCTTTTGATCTGTAGCCCAGATAGGCCTTCCTGTGAGCGGGACTCCGTCTCATTGCTCAACCATTTGGCTGAAAAAGGGTATCGCGCCAGCCACCAGAAAATACAGTGGTGCCAAAATGGAGTTAAATACCTAGGATATAAAATATCCCACCATGGCAGAATGTTGTCTCCCGAGCGAAAAGAAGCAATTTGTAGCCTAGACCCCCCTAGAAATGAGAAAGAGTTACGCACAGTATTAGGACTGTTTGGCTTCTGTAGGCCATGGATTCCTGAGTACGCCAGGATAGTGCTGCCTCTTTATAAAGCATTGGAAACTGAACGATTAAAAGAGGTTTGGCATTGGACCAAAGAGCAACAGCATGCCTTCCAAACACTTAAGACTTTGTTAACCCAAGCGCCTGTGCTTGCATTGCCAGATGGCAACAAACCATATCGCCTTTATATCTCAGAAAATAAAGGAGTGGCAGCCGGAGTGTTAACACAGAAGTGGGGGCCCAAACAGAGACCTGTAGGATACTATTCCTCAAAATTAGATCCTGTAGCCCAAGGATGGCCTGCTTGTTTAAGAATCCTGGCAGCCGCCTCCATCCTGCTTAAGAAGGCTGATAAAATTATGGTCGGAAGCCCAGTTGAAGTCCTAGGACCACATGACCTTAGGAAAGTAATGGGAGCTGATGCAGCCAGAGTTTTAAGCCCCAGTCGACTAACCATGTTTGAGCAACAACTTCTTGGGAGACAGGGAATCACTCTTAGCACCCGCAATACATTAAACCCTGCAACCCTGATGCCCCAACCAGGACAACTGTTGCATAATTGTGAACATGCCCTTGAAATTGCCACAAAGCCCCGAGATGACCTCTCCGATTTGCCACTCCCCGATGCCCATGAAGTTTTCATTGACGGCAGTAGCAGAGTAGTGGAAGGCCACAGAAGAACAGGATTTGCCATAATAGAAGGGAGCCAAATATTATCCAGTGGAAGATTGCCAGATATCTATTCTGCACAACAAGCTGAGTTGACTGCGCTTGAAAAAGCACTCTCTCTGTTTGAGGGGCAGAGGGTCAACATATACACAGACAGTAAATATGCTTTCAATATGATTTACGCTTTTGCAATCATATGGAAAGAGAGGGGTTTCATAAATAGTGTGGGAAAAACCATTGAAAACTTGGACATTATTAAGAGACTTTTAAAAGCAGTCACCCTCCCTCAACAAGTGGCTGTAATGCATATTTTGGCACACGGCAGAGAAAAGGAAAAGAGATTAAGAGAAGGGAATAGTTTGGCTGATAAAGCGGCAAAAGAAGCAGCTCTCTCTGAAAGAAACCCTACAGTTGCTCTCCAGCTCATCCCTCTGAATACTTTAAAGCCTCACTATTCACCTGCTGAAGCAGAGGATGCTGCCGCTAAAGGAGCATCTCTAACACCGGAAGGGTGGTGGAAGCTGCTAACGGGACAGGTTATAGTGCCACGACCCCTTCTGAGACAGGTCGTGCTGGCTGCACACCAGAATACACACCTAGGAGGAAGCGCCTTAGGAGATTTATTGGTCAGGCAAATTATAGCATCAGGACTTTATGTTGAAACTGCACGGGCGGCAGCGCAATGCACCACATGTGCTGCCACTAATCAAAAAGGGCCAACCGCACCCGTGCCAATGGGAGGCCGCCCTTGGGCATATTACCCATTCCAGAGAGTCCAGATTGACTTTTCAGAGCTTCCTAGGAAAAATGGATACAAATATCTTCTTGTAATAATAGACCAGCTGTCTGGCTGGATAGAGGCCTACCCCACAAGGCAAGCCACTGTGGCGGTAGTGGCTAAGATACTGTTGAAAGAAAATTTCCCTCGATATTCTCTTCCTGAAACAATAGACTCTGACAGAGGACCCCACTTTATTTCTAAAGTGGTTCAACAGCTTCAACAGCCCCTTGGATTTAAATGGCGCCTTCATACGGCCTGGAGGCCACAGTCAGCTGGGCAGGTAGAGAGAGCTAACAGGTCCTTGAAGGCCATGTTAACCAAGCTTTGCCAAGAGACTGGACAAAATTGGGTAAGCGCCCTACCCATGGCATTGACAATTTTCCGTTGCACTCCCAGAGGACAGACTAAGTTGACCCCATTTGAAGTTTTGTTTGGGAGACCGCCAGTACTGGCAGCTCTCAAGACCCAGCCTCTTGAAATAAATCAAATAGTGGGAGATGCTGTGATCAAAGAATATGTTATTGCCCTGCAGTCTGTTCTTTCCAAACTCTATAGATACTCTCAGGAGTTCCAAAGATTGCCACTGGATGCCACTATTCACCCTTTTAGACCAGGAGATTGGGTCCGGATCAAGACGTGGAAAAAGGAAATGCTTCAGCCTGAGTGGAGCCAACCGGTCCAGGTGCTGTTAACAACGGATGCAGCGCTAAAGATTGACGGCAAGGCCAAGTGGATCCACCACACCAGAGTCAAGAAAGCATCAGCACCTATCGAGGTGCAGGAGCCAGGGACGGGAATAGCCAAGGATTCCCCAATAGGTGAGGGACGGAAGAAGACCCCTGAAGAAAAGTGGCTTTCGCAGACAGTCCCCGGTCTGAGCCTGAAGCTACGTCTCTGCAGAGTGCCCCAGACTTAGTTATTAGCCCCGCAGCCCAGGATATAGTTAATCCATATTACATATGCATAGCCATAATTATAGCATGTATGGTTTTTATTATGTTGCTTTATCTTGCATTCTATTTCCGGCATGGACACGCCCCTTGATTAAGAATGAGTCCCTGTCACAAACCAATACCTTCCTTAAGCTGGTACAGGACATCGTGGTCCAGTTCAAGCTTTCTAAGTGTTGGGTATGTGCTCCCTTGCAAATACACCATGGTCAGATTCCATTGTATCCCCTTCCACTCACCATCCTTGAACTGGCTGTGGATCGCCCAGCACATAACCAAACTTGGTCATGGTATGACCAAGTGGATGTCATGAAGAGGAGGGGATTGTGGTGTTGGGAAAACAATGATGGCATAGGGCCCCAGTTGGGCTACTCCTCTTGTTTCTACACAAACAAAAGAGGCCCATGGCAGAAGTGGCCAAAAGGGATTCCTTGTCTTGATTTACAGCATAACAACACCCACATAAATAACACCAGATGTAATTGCACACCACAGGGCATGAAGTACACATTCCAGAAAAATCCCCCTTGTCATTGTGGCCACACAGGACTAGATGATTATTGGCAATGGTATGGTTTAACCTTATGTCGTGCTAACAATTGGACCACCAACATTCCAGACCAAACCACTATGCTTAGATGGTACAAAGGAGATCAGCCCCAAGCTTGGTCTGAAGTGTACATAGCTTCCGATTCTTGGTATGTTAAAGATCGGAAAGGAAGGGGGATAGATACTTGCATGACTACAGCCCCAGGAGTAACTAGATGCAATGCTAGTGGCCCTATATATACTGAGCCATTGTTCATGAGTTGGTACTTCACCCCACAGCATGGTTTTCAGTCTCATTTGAATGGGACCATGCAAGCCCATCATTCACAGATATGGCCCTTGGGTAAATGTGCACTTAAACATCACTGGTTTGTTTGTGGAACAACTGCATATACTTGCTTGCCCCCCAAATGGAAAGGGAGTTGTTATGTTGCCTATCTGATACCCAATGTTAATGTAAAGCCTAAAGGACAACACATCTTCAGGCCTCTGTACACCAACACCAGAGATAAAAGGTATGCATTACATGCAGGAGGCCACAATTGGGGAAGTAAGATTTGGACTCCCCAAGATCTGATCGATTATTATGAACCACTAACATGGAGTAGCGTAGGAATTGTCGGAGCTAGATCCATGACTAATGGTCTGTTAAGGTTACAAGCGGTAGTAGAAGTAGTTACAAATGCTACTGGCGAAGCGATATGCACCTTAACGCAGGAAACTGAGCAGATACGTAAAAGATTGGTCATACACCAACAAGGCCTTGACCTATTACTCTCCAGCTCAGGTGGGCTCTGCGCTACCTTAAACACTAGCAGTGAGTGCTGTGTTGAAATTGGAGATGAATCACAGATAATTAATCAATTAGTAGATCATGCAGAAATGACAGCGTATGTGGGCAATCAGCAGTGGAAGGGCCTAAATTGGGACTGGCTTACTAGCTGGTTGCCAAACTGGGCCTGGCTGAAACATCTATTTGTTATTGGCTGCATTGTATTCCTCATCCTTATGTGCTTACCATGTATCATATCCTGTGTATCCGGCATGCTTATCCGAGTCATGAAAAGAAAAGGCCAGTTGATGATGTATCAACAGCTAGCCTTGCATGAGATACAGGGAGAGTATACTGAAATGTCACCATCTCGTGAGGAGGTATGGAACCATACTGTTTATGCCCCCCAAGCAGTTCCTACCAGAGAGGAAAATGTTTATGCCACCATTGATAATTAAGAAGATACTTTCTCACTTTTTGAAATTAAGAAAGTATCTGAGGGGCAAATGTTGCAATGAGTTAAAATTAAAATGTTGTACTAAAATGAAATCAAATAATGCAAAATGAAACATATGCTTGCTTTCCTTGCCTTGTGAAAAGTACAGGAGTTTTCCGCTTATCTGCTTCTTTAGCAATTAAAGATGTTATTCCCAGCTTGTAGGACCAAAGGTCAAGGATAGAGGAAGTTTGGGATGAGAACAGAGAAGTGGACTAGAATAGACAGATGCTGAGAAATTAAACAATGATAGGAAGGCACCGAAATGATGTATTCTTGATTAGCTATGCATTTCTGATATTATGTATGTGACGCATCTATAGCCTATAAATATGATGACTGTCAGCTATTCTGGAGAGCCACTTGATTGAGGCCCTCCCTTTGCAAAGGTATTAAAGGCAAGACTTTATACTGATCTGGTCTCGTCTCTATTCCTTATTGGCATCTCAAGGAATTGAGAGCTTTTATCAGTCGAGCCTCCATCCAGGCCTGGCTCCTTTTATAACACGATGATTCTTAGTCCCCCCCCCCCTTACAGGACAGTTGTCCTGGGCGGTGGCCTTAATAATATTTTCAGTGAGCCTTTTGCCCTGGAAAAATTAGCTTTCTGGGCAAGTCATTGTAAAATTTGAGCCCTGCACTTATATTGCCGTGCTGTTTTTTTTTTTTTTAGCGCATACGCTTCATATGGACCAGTGGGCTAGTGACTGAGTGGTTAAGCTGAGGGGCTGCCCATCGCCCACTCTGTCTCTGGTTTCCCTCGGATAGAGCTTTTTCTCTGTTGGGCCAGTACTATCTTTTCATATTCATTAATGGCTACGTATTGATTTAATTTTGATTATTGCTATGTTGTTCGTATGGCCATTATGTTTAGAGGTTGCATTTCTTTCCTACAGGAGCGGCTGCGACAACTGCCCTAGCGGGCATGCGTTCTGGAAGTATTCTGATATTTATGCTATATTCAAAAGGGCAAAATTAATTCTGTCATAATTATCGCTTGACACTCTCAGCGCTGGCCTTTAATCCAAGGCAAGAGGAATGCAGGATCATTCTGTAAATTTAGGGTCAGAAAGGTCCTTGAGGGTTGGTCGTGTTCTGCTCCCAAGGCCACTGACCGGAGGAGGCTAATCACACCCGATGTCCTCCTTCAGATCCTGCCTTTATTTAGGTCAATGTGCTCATTTATTTATTTATTTATTTATTTATTTAATTAAGCTTATATACCGCCCGACTAGCAACAGCTCTCTGGGCGGTGAACATTAAAAATACAATAAAAATAACACAATACAGTATATCACAATACAAAACTGTACAAAAAACTGTACAGTCTAAAATCAAAATATAATAATTTAGAATTAACAGGAATTAAAATGCCTCAGAGAAGAGAAAGGTTTTAACCTGTATGAGTCGCACCTATTCGCCGCAGTAACTCTGACGATGTTCTATGGTGCTTTTCGCCCTAGTGAAGTATTGGTTTCCTCAAAGCGCGATGTGTCCTGTAGTGCTTTATGCTGGAGATTGCACGTTAGGTGCAGATTTAATGAGGTTTTCCTTAAATGTCTTTAAGACTGATCAATGGGGCAGTGGCAGTTCTGTATCTTTATTTAGTTGCCAGGTACCTGAATTATGTCCAGTTTCCACTATGCGGCAATTTTGTGTGTGTGTGTTTCAGGCCAGCGGGCCAGCGTTATCTCTTATACATGCAGATAGTTCTGCCCTGACTCAGTTTCAATTTTGGGCCATTGTTCGGCGGGCCTTGTTGGCCAGTGGTTGCGATGCTGGAGTCTTTGGGCTGCATTCCTTTCACATTGGAGTAGCTACGGCCGCTGCCCTCGTGGGCATGAGCATCGAGGACGTCCAGACGATTGGCAGGTGGCGTTCTTCAGCTATAACTTCTGCCCTTGCTCCCAGCTCTCAGAGGGCATACCAGCGTGCCTTGGGAACGTTCAGGCGTTCCATGCTAGTAGTGCTTTGCCTCCTGTATGTCCTATCCCTGTTTCACATTTGCTGCAGTTTAAGTTACATCTGAAAGGGCAATCTCATTCTGTTTCTACCATTGCCGGACACCTCTCTGCGCTGGCCTTTATTTCCAAGGCAAGAGGATTGCAGGATCATTCTGTAGATTTTAGGGTCAGAAAGGTCCTTCAGGGTTGGTCGCGTTCCGCTCACAGGCCTGCTGACCGAAGGAGGCCAATCACGCCCGATGTACTCCTTCAGATCCTGCCTTTATTTAGGTCTCTGTGCTCATCTCAGTATGAGTCGCACCTGTTCGCCGCAGTAACACTGACGATGTTCTATGGTGCTTTTCGCCCTAGCGAAGTATTGGCTTCCTCAAAGCGCGATGTGTCCTACCGAGCCTTTTGCTTTGGCGATTGCACGCTAGGTGCAGAGATAGTTAGGCTTTCCCTTCAAGTCTCTAAGACTGATCAAAAGGGCCGTGGCAGTATTATTTCATTGAGAGTTTGCCAGGTCCCTGAATTGTGCCTAGTGGCTGCAGTGCATTTATTTCTGTCAATGAGGCCAGCGGGCCAGCGTTACCTCTTTATACATGCGGATGGTTCTGCCCTGACTCAATTTCAATTTTGGGCCATTGTTCGGCGGGCCTTGTTGGCCAGTGGTCACGATGCTGGAGTCTATGGGCTGCATTTCTTTCGGATTGGGGCGGCTACGGCCGCCACCCTCATGGGCATGAGCGTTCAGGACATTCAGGCGATTGGAAGGTGGCGTTCTTCCGCTTTCAAGTCTTATATCAGGTATTGATTCTGATGTATTGTTTTTTCTTTTCTTAGGTGTGCTGAGCCTTCCTGTGCCTGCGAGGGTCGTCATGTGTGGCCACTCTATTTTATTTTGAGCCCATCGGAGAGCCTTCTCTACGCTTGCCAGGACACAGCTGCAGCTTTCCGCTAGAGCAACGGTTGGCTGGGAGGCTCAGAGGGGCATGCTTTGGGATGTGCTCATGACGTTGGTGTGTCACCTTATGGCATCGTTTAACCGGCCACATGTGTTGGTGGTTCATTTAGGGGAAAACGACTTGGTGCAGCGGCCAGGTATGGATCTGCTGCTTAGGATCACCCGGGATTTTAATGCTCTCATCCAGTCATACCCGGACCTCGTTATAGTGTGGTCCGACAGGCTGGTGCGACGTGTTTGGAGGGGTGCAATGCACCCCAACAGGATCAACAGATCCAGAAAGTGGGTGAATAGGAAAGTTAGGAGTTTAGTTTTGTCATTGGGTGTGGCATATATTCCTCATGACAGAATCCGTTTTCATGCACCGCATCTGTTTCTAGATGATGGTGTCCATCTTTCGGATATTGGGTGTGATTTGCTATTGGAGGATTTTAGGTTGTGTTTGGGGGCTTTGTTTTCTTTGGGTTGAGGGGACCAAGCTTCAGCTGATCCCCTCTTGTGGCATTGGCTTCGGGCAGGTGAGGTAATTGGGGTTAAAAATGGAGGTGGATGAGGCATTTGGGTAAAGGGCACTCCCTGGTGAAACATCAAGGCGTAATGCCTGGTGTGGATCCGGGGGGTGTCCACGTGGGACCGGCTTGCGCATCATGGTGAACGCCTGTATGGTGGGGCCAGGATGCGGAGGTTGGAACCACAAACCTGACTCCGATTGCAAGGAGGGAGAAGTTTTCCCACATCCTTGTCTGGGGAGTTGCAGTACGATGTGACTGACTTGCCTCCTGGTTTGGAGGGTCTAGACCCTCATAGATAGGTTGAGCCTCACCTGCCCGAAGGATTTGAGATTATTAATTGGCGGATTGGAATTTGATTGATTATGTGTTATATTTTAATAAATATAACATTTCAACCATACATGTGTCACGAGTCTTCCTTGGTGTGTTGGCAAAGACTGTATAGCTACTAGAGTTGAAATGAATTTGTGTGAATGTACTATTTCAAGAGAGCCCTTATACATTTTTGCCTCTCTTCCCCACTCCCAAGATATCTATATGTTTGGCTTGGGCAGGGCAATCCATTGATTTGAATATTAATATATAAATAATTTAGTTCCTCCAAAGAGCTCAGGGATTACCTATACCATTTTTAAGCCCAGAGTTTGTATTCCGTAGTCCAAATGGGCTCTAAAAGCAGGTAACAACACACACACACAAAACAATGCAAAAAACTTCAAGCCATAGCCATATAATACTAAATACTCTCATTCTTCCTCCTGTGATCCAAAATCTTCCTGAACTTGAGTGAGATGTATGTGGAGACTTGTCCATTAGGGAAACCAGGGCATAGCCCCACCAAGTGAAATATCAAAACAATTTCCCCCCAAAATTGCAGAGCCACACTTTTTAATGCCCAACACATCCTCCCATAATCCATATGAATTTAGAGAGGCTCCTGGATATATTTCTGTCAATTTCCTGTTCTTTTGTCAATCAGCTAAGATCATTCAAAATCAGGGACAGGCAGGCTGATCATAGACTTTTTATTTTGATTATTCCTTATTTATCAGTAGTACATTTATATCCAAGGAGCTCAAGGTGGCATTCATGAGTCTCCTTTTCCCCATGTTTTCCCTGCAACAGCTCTGTGAGGTGGGTTAGCCTGAGAGGCACTGAGAGGTCCAAAACTGCACAGTCAGTTTCAGTGAGTCACCCAGGTCCTAGTCCAATTAATATATTAATATCCCTGTACCTTATTCCACATTCTGGAAAAAACAATGTAGAGGTAAATAAACTGGTGAAGGAGAATCATATTTTCCTATAGATCTGAAAATGTATGTGGTCTCCTGTTAACAGTCCTGTGTGGCACCTTTAAGACTAACCATTTCAGTCTGCCATACTATACACCTTTATCAGGGAGCAATCCCACGGAATCATAATTCTGATTATCATGGCACCAAAAACATGAAAGAAGAAAACCCTTCTGAATTAAGGTAAGACACTTAGGGAGCAATCCAACTGCTATTTATGTCAGGCTGAGGGGAGTTGGATATGACAGACCCCCAGTGTAGCTGGCCAGGTCCCAGCTACACTGGGCTACACCAGCAGAAGCCCCTCATTTCAACTCTGCTGGGAATCCGCTGGGAAAGGCCAGTCCAGCATAAGGTGAGGCAGCAGAAGGCCTCCAAAAGGGGCATTTTGGGGGGGGGGTGTTGGAGGAGGGGACATGGGCGGGACTTATGCAATATCCCGGCCCTGTTTGGCTCCCTCATGTGGCCCTCCATTGTTGCAGCAGGTACTCTGGGAAAACATATATTTTCTTCTGCTGTGCCCTCCCAGTGCACCCAACATCCTCCCATTCGAGTGGCCTCCAAGTAGCAGCTGGATGTGGCAGCCCTTTCCGCCAGTTCTGCCTCTGCTGGCTTAGCTCTCACCAGCCTCCAATGAGTTGGATTGCTCTGTTAGATGCTGAGAATTAATAAAACTGCAATGTTTAAGGGCTCACTGTTTCTTTGCAAAGGAGGAGGACGGGGAGATAACCAGAACAGATGGAGGCCACACAATATTTCTCTCAGCAAAAAAACAACTGCTACTGCAGGGACTCCTTCTGAACCAAAGTCAGACACATTTCAATTTAGTTAGATGTTATTTATAAAACTTCTATGGTTAAGAGTCAACAGTATTTTTGCAGTGGATGGAGAGAAAAGCAGAACAACTTGGACATGTCCATGAGCTCATGCACCATGCACCATGACCTCCTAGCAGCCCTATCAGGTCCAGTGGGCACCAGCCACCACTGGAAATATGAGAACTTTAATCGCAAGAAGCTGGCTAGTGTTGATTAATCTTCTGAAAATCAGGAGGAAATTTCATAGGAATGCTTGTGGAGTTCATTCTTAAAAAACTCTGATATAAACTGAACTTACCCTGTTGGACTAATGTGCATTTAAGAACTTAGTTATCCAACAGCTTTTGCAATTCTGAAACATTCCATCACAATTCTTGGCTCAATAAACATTTAAAACTAAATTCTGAGAGACATTTTAAAGCACATATTTTGAGAGAAAATGCATTTAAAATAATATTTAAATATGAATATAAATATAATTTCCATTCTTTTTTTTAAAAAATCACATGTTGATGGGAACAAGGATAGACTTATGGGTGAACACATGTGAAAATAGCATGCAGCAAAAATATACTGATTCATCCATCCTTAGAATTTGGCAAGTGGCCTTCCATGTGTGGGGAGTTCCAGATATCCCATTATTGAAAAATTCAATATCTAGTAGACTACAACTGTATCTCTAAATGGTTGCCTGAATTCAATGCTCATCTTGTAGTCTCATAAGATCAGGACAATATTAGGAATAAAGAGACACTTTTACAAGTAATTCTTTAAAGACCATCCTCCTTTAAGCAGGACCAATTATTCATAATTCACTCCTGACAGATGTTTATAGCTCCCTTCTACAAACCACTTAAGCATGCCCACTTTCTCCTAATTGGTTCAGGTGGTTTAACTGCAAGTAAGTGGCCTGCAGATTGTAGCCTTCATAACCTATTTTAGTACTTTCATAAAACCTCCCTTGGTAATCTCTTCCATTACCTGACTATTTTTATGGTTATTAAAGCCTTCCTGATATTCAATCTTCATTTTCCTTGCTTCTTAATTAAAGACCATTGCCTTCCCCCCTTACTCTCTGGCCATAACAGGGAATTGATCCCCATTGCTTTCCACAACATTTTACGTATTTGAAATGGTATCTCACTTCAGCCCACTCTTTTCAAAGCTTAACCATTTTTTCACATAATTTCTTGGCACATCCCAAATCCATTCACTGCTCTGTCAGTCTTTTGCAATCCTCTCTAGCATCACTGCATGTGAGCAACTTAAAACACAGGTGCATTTTCACCACCTGAGGCCCAGCAACTGCCAGATTAAGTAGGAAAAAAATAATTTGGTGTGGCAGATATGAAGTTCCATCTACTTTTTATTTATCCAACAGCATCATATGATTGACTCAGAGGGCTGCAACATTCTCTGGTCTCCTGAGCACCTAAGACTGTGTTGGCAAGAATTTGAAGCTGGGCTAGCTTTGTTCATTCACATCTTCCCTAATCTCTGTACATTTCAGTAGTTTATGTTGCAATTCTATACCTCACAGAGCCACGATTCTCAGAGTTCCCTGTGAGGGGAATAGGGGTCACCTCACAATTCTCAGCACCAAGCAACAAACAACAGTTCCCAGGATTCTTTGGGGGAAGCCATGACTGTTTCAAGTGATATTCACTAATAGGCAAAAAAACTTGTGGTTTAAGAATGTACCCATAGCCAACAGATATTTCTATCAAACTTTAAAAAGCAGAGAAATTGGGCAGCTATAGTGAATGCACCAGGAGAGCAGGAGACCCGATCTCCTCTCTGAGATATTGTACTGCCCTACAAATTGGTCAAAATGCAAACACAATTTGGGTTGGTCTTTCACAGTCCAATCCACTTTCTGTGTAGTTTGGAAGAATTTGGAAACATGTGCCTCTGAGCATATGGTGAGTGGTGGCAACACCTACCATCTCCAAAGATGGAGAATTACATTTTTGTATGTTTCTTGGTGTTCTTCTTACTTTGCTTCTTTTCTGTGTTACTACTGTTTCTACAGAGAATCTAAGGTAGAAAAATATATTTCTCTCATTATTCATCCTAGAAATGTGTCAAATTTATTTTTATTATTTTCAAAGCCTTTTTATTGGTTAATGTCATATGATGGTGAAGATAGCGCTTTTTGTTTCAAACTCGAGGTTATGCTCTATTTCTATTTCGGGCACATTAACAGTTGAATCTGAAACTGCAATTGGATGTAAAATCAGACTGATTACAATATGTTGCTACTTAAGAAAAGACTGTAGCTGTTGGGGGGGGAATTGGCCTGCCCAAGATGCATGTTTTCAGCCTGCTATGCTTAAACTCCTCCACTTAAGGAAAGGTGGGCATGGTCAATTAAAAACATAGAGCACACCTAGAATTTTTCTAGAATAAATTTCACCTTCCACTGTTTTATCTTGTGCAAACTGAGACACTCCTCACGTCCATTGGAAACTATTCTGCAGAACAGTCAGTGCCATTATTCTACAATTGGTTTTGGAGCTTTTTTTTAGTGTTGCAAAGTGTTGCTGTACTTCTCATATTCATAGAAATAAAAGCAAAAGATAATGATTTCCTATAGGAAACTTCACTAAAATTGCAAAGTAAATCAAACATATTTAAAGTGACCATCTGAACAATATCAACTGTTTTAATATAGTTGCTTCCTCCCTGCTAAAACAAGATGAGCACAGCACATGTCTTATTTCTGTTATTTGGGCTGACTGCTTTTTAACATTTGATAGAAATATCTGTTGGCTATAGGTACATTCTTAAACTGCAAGGTTTTTTTGCCTGTTAGTGAATTTCCCTGCTTTTTCATTTGGGAGGTAAGAAATGGGATCTTGTGCAAGTTTGCTGGGAATGGATTGATAATTTGCATGCTTATTGAGTTTAATGGGATTTACTCCCCTGCAATCATCATTAGGATAGGTGAAACTGACCACAGGGGATGGGGAGAGGAGGAGGGGGATGGGAGCAGGCAGGAGGGGGAGGGGGAGGGTAGGTTTGATCATTTGCATGTTTATTGAGTTCAGTGGAATTTATTCCCATGCAATCATGCTTAGGATAGGTAAAACTGACCATGGGGAGGGAAGCCTGGAGTGGGCAGGGAAGGAGGAAGAAGGAAGAGGGGAGGAAAGGAAAGAGGGAGAGAAGAGGGGAAGAAGTGGAAAGGCAGGACTGATAATTTGCTTGCTTATTGAGTTCAATGGGATTTACTCCTGTGCAATCATTGCTAGGTTAGGTAAAACTAACCATGGGGGAAGAGGGGGAGGGGATAGTATTAGAAGGAGTGGGAGTGGGAAGGAGGGAATTGGAAGGAAAGTTGGGTGGGGTGGAGGAAGGGGGACAGAAGGGGCAAAAGGGAGGTGATGGGAGGGAGGAGGAGGGGAGGGCAGGTTTGATCACTTGCCTACTTATTGAGTTTAAAGGATTTTCTCCTGTGCAATCATGCTTGAAAATGGACTGCCTTGAAGTTGATTCCAACTTATGGCGACCCTATGAATTGGGTATTCATGGTAAGCGGTATTCAGAGGTGGTTTACCATTGCCTTCCTCTGAGGCTGAGAGGCAGTGACTGGCCCAAGGTCACCCAGTGAGCATCATGGCTGTGTGGGGATTTGAACCCTGGTCTCTGAGGACATAGTCCTAGGATATTTAAAACTGACCATGGGGGAGGAGGAAGGGGAAGGAGGGGATGGGGAGGGGAAGGGAGGGTTGAAGGAAGGGGAAAAGGGGCAAGAGGGAGGTGATAGGAGGGAGGAGGAGGGGAGGGCAGGTTTGATCATCTGCATGCTTTTTGAGTTCAGTGGTATTTACTCCTGTGCAATCATGCTTAGGATAGATGAAAGTGACCTGGGGAAGGGGTGCGGGAAGGAGGAGGGCAGGAATGAGAGGGGAGGGTGAGGGGAGGAGATTTGGTGGGTGGGCACTGGGTGGAGGGGAAGCCCCTTTCCTTTCCAAACAGAAAATATAGTGAACAGTATCATTCTTAAACCAAAGCTGTCCCTGGCCACATCTACACCAGACTGTTACTTCACTTTAGGCAGTTATGGCTTCTCCCAAAGAATCCTGGGAAGTGTAGTTAGTGAAGGGTGCTGAGAGTTGCTAGGAGATGACCTGTTTCCCCCACAGAGCTTCAGTCAGAGCAGCTGACTGTTAAACCACTGTGGCCACTGGAGCTCTTTCAGGAATAGAAGTCTCCTCTCAGCACCCTTCACAAACCACACTTCCCAGGATTCTCCGGGGAAAACCATGACTGTCTCATGAGAAATCAGTCTAGTGTGGGTATGGCCCCCTGGTTAGGCTAGCCCAGCAGCTGCGAGTCTGGCTTTTAGAACACTGACAGTTGGTTCTTAAACTGAGCGTGCCTGATTGACATTATCATTGAGTTCAAGCCAAAATTTCTTAAATTAATTAAAAATCAGCCAGGCTTCTTTTTTAACTTTTAAACTGCAGAAGATGAAGGTCAGAGTATGGGGCAAGGGCAGTAATAGGATTACAGGCACTCTGTGAACATGGCTGATTTTTAATTAATTTCAACAGATTATGAGAACTGTGACAGAAAAAAGTCCAAAAGGGGTCTGGTTTTTCTCTCTCAATTTTTTTACACTTTGAACTCTCAGTTCTCTCTGACTGTTTTGTGTATCGCCATGAACACTTAGAGAGTTGTTAAGCAAGTGTTTCTGAGTTCAGGACTATAAGTTTTATAAGGTATTGTTTTGAAATGAGTTTATGGGAAGCATCAGAATGGCATGGGGGTATTTTCAATTTAACATAGCGGAATGGAAAAAAATCCATGCTGACTATAGTATACAGCCACTTTCATAGCTGTATAATAATAGTGCTTTTAAATGTTTAGTGCAGATGGGGCCAATTACAGCAATGAATTCTTGGCTTAGAACTCTTACAGCACAATCTAAGAATGTGTGCTCAGCAGTAAATTTTATTGAATTCAATGGGTCTTGCTCCCATGTAAATGAGATTAGGATTGCAGCCTTAACTACCAGTGGCAGCTGGTAACATTTTGAATTGGTAGGGATGCAATATTTAATCTTAGTGTTTTCATCACTATAGGACTTACACAGTACTTATACAGGAAATAAATATTACACATGTACAGAGCGCCTCTGTGTCCTCATAAAAATATATAGATTCTCTGCACATCTTTGGACAATGAAAGAGACTCTATATATGAGGGCCGAGTATGATTTTTAGCCAAGACTGACTCCACATCTCTTATTTAGAAATTGTCACTCCATATAATATAGATTTCTGAATTCATGTACTGATTTCATCTACACATCCTTAGCCAAAAAAACCTGAACACACACACACAATTTTAAAATATGAAGAATTCTTGCTTCAAGTTGCATGCAGTCTTATTTCCCCCAAAAAATCAATTTAACCTTTCATTATCTAAAACACTTTTTTTCTCTAAACTAAAAGAACAAAGTATTCCAACCAACAGGCAAAAAAATGTTTCATTTGAGCCAGGGCACATCAGAGCACAGCAGAACATATTTGCAGTGCATGGCTCAGTCCTGAAAATGTGAATAATCTCTGCTCATGTGCAGAGTACATCACACCAGACTAATCATAATTAGCCTCTCTTGTATCTGATATTAAGGAGATTATCTTCTCAGGCTTGGAGAAAAATGTGGAATCATATCCAGACAGGCATAGAGCCCAAACTTTCCATTTCAGAAATTACTGACAAAACTCACCAAATAAATAATGGCACCGTGCATTTTCCTCTGCATTCAAGGGTTTGGAAGCAAATCCACTCACCTTTTCTGGAAGTACTCTAGAAAATACTGTGGAATTACAAGTTACTCAGATCAACCCAGCTTTTAATGAATTAAAAATTGTTAACACAGAGTTTGTTGCAACACAGACACAAACCACCCACTATTTCTCCTCCCAATTTACAAAAATAAATACAAAATGATTGAGTAAAATTATTTATTTTTTTAATAGAAAGAGACTCACTGTTGTTTGCTCTTACTCTTACTCCTCTCTCTAGCAAGGTCACACAAAATACAAAACTAAACAACAAAAAGATCATCAAAGTAGGAAACACTCCCTGTTGTTTCTCAAGTTTAAGAGAGTTTGCCTTTAGGCAAACAGCTCTGAACATGCTCAGAATCAGACTAAGGCTACCACATAGGGCTGTTCATGATGCAGGCTGTATTCAGGCCTGACTCTTCCCTGACTCCTCTCTAATCTAACATACTGGCTGTGCTGGCTAGCCCTCATAACAACCAATGGAGTAGGAGACTTCCTAGTAGGGCTCACAAAAGGCAATTCAGGAAGGGACCTCTTTGCCATAACTGTATTTTTGAAATAGAATCAGCTGAGTGGTACAGACAGCTGCTAGCCATTATAAAATGTATGTGGGACAGGAGTGTGTAGCTGTGATATTTTGGGGATTTCTTTTTAAATTATTTGACATTCTCCTTGGGAGGGCTGTGACCCAGTAGCCCTGATGGACCAGCCTCCACTGGTGGCTACTAGACAACACCAGCTTCCTGGCTGAGGTACACTCTTTCCTAGATCACATGAGACCAACCTGTGAGGGGGTCTAGCAGATGGGTAGACCAACCCGGCAGCTGTGATTCAGACTGGATGAGCTTAGTCCTTTCAAGTCCTGATTGTATACACCAACAATTCTGAGCAACAGGCTTTCCCCCTAAAATCTAATGACACTGACACTACAATAAGAGTATCTCATAATCCAATTACTGCAGAGCTCTGTCAAAACGAGCAATTATTTGTTTCACCATGAAACTGGACACATGCTTTATTTTTTTATCTGAATAATAGATGGACTACTGAGTAATACTTTACAAAATCGAGGAGGGCTTTTTGTGCACAATAGCAGCATTATTCTTTCTGAACGCTTAATAAATTTAAATTTCATTATATTGTGCACAATGAGATGCTCTCAAATAAAATGTTAGTAGATATATGCAGGCACACATACACACTCTCTTACACAAATTCAAGTTATTTTGCTATTATAGTCTGCTAGAAGTAAGGATGTATTTTATTCAACTGGATGCATTATGGCGTGCTCGCTCGTCTATTTGATACAACTGATTATTTTTCTAGATTGTTGAAACACTCAAGAAGCAGATGAATGGGAGAGAATTGAGACATGTTATAAAGATCTATACAGGTTTCCTCTATGGAAAATGACTAAGAATTCAAAGTTAAACAAGCAGGGAGAATTTGTGGCAAGAAAAAAAAAAGAGAGAAACATGAATAAAAGAACTTCTGTCAGCAAGCACAGTGTGAAAATAATGAAGGAAAAGGCATGTGACACTAACAATAATATGCCCATTTTCTAAATTCATTTAAGCCAGAAGAAATCCAAAGTAACAACAATTTAGTACTGTTGCTCTGGTTCCTATGATGTAAATGGGATTTAAATGTCCCCCATTTGGGGGTGGGAGGTGAAGGCAAGATCTGTCTGTTTGTGTAAGAATCAGTTACTGCAAATGCATGGAAACCATCTGTCTGCATTGCAGTTTCTCTATGGTTCCTAATATATTTTAAAGCCTGATAAAATTATTGCTGCCCTTTTGCCACTGATTGCCCCTGAACTATCAAATTCAATGTTTTCAGGAAGGTGATCTTCTCACTAGGGACTGCTGATAAGCTTCTAAGACAAGGATAGCTAGCCTCTGTTTACCCTCAAGGGCTACATTCAGCTTTGGCCAGCTGTCCAGGGGCCAATTCCAAGCAGTGGGTTTGGCTGTCCCACACTCTTGCATGCAGACACACAAGTACAGTCTCCCCATAGTGGATCCATGCATATCAGCTGACATTTGCCCCTCCCTGCTCATCCAGTGATCAATCTGATGACCGGGGAGAGGGTGATTTGCATCCTCATCAGGGTACTGGGCTAGGTGGAGAGGTTTAAACTTCCCTGCTTACCACACTGTACCTACTTTGTTTTTTTCTCTCTCTTTGCCATTATCATGACCAAATGTGATGGGGCGTTGGGGACCAGAAAACTTGTTGGGAGGGGGCTGATCTCTTCACCTTCCGAGCCAGGGATTAGCCACCCCAGTTCTAAGGAGATCCAGGCTTCCTTGGGACAGTTTGAAAATGAATGCTCCATTACAAGCAGCATGTGAAGAAGCTCAGGCCCTCTACATGGTAAGTGGCTGCATCCAGGTAAATGCAGATGTGGCATTGGTGGCTAGTAGCCCCCTTTTTACCAGCTAAGGCTGATATATAAGCTGAAGCCTTATCTGGATGTAGCTCTGGTTACCAGTGTTCTAGCTGTTTCCAAGTTAGACCACTACAACATGTTTTACATGAGTCTTAAGATGGTTCATAAACTTCATCTGGTACAAAATGAGCTGCCTAGAAGTTGATGGGGACCAGAAAGTCAGAACATAAAACATTGATTTTTCCACCAATTCTACTGGCTACACTATGTTCCCATGCCCAATTCTAAGTGCTAGTTTTAACCTTTAAAGTTCTAAACAGCTTGGGGCCAGGTTATCTAAAGAACTGCGTTCACCACCGTGAACCCTGCCTGTCCATCAAGATCACTTTCAGAAATCTTGCCTATGTCAGATTGATTAGGTTGGTGTACAAAAGAAACAGGTCATTCTTGGTGGTAGCCCCATGGCTATGGAACTCTATTCCAAATTAATTACATTGGGCTCCTTCAGAGCAGGCTTTCAGATAGGCATTTAAAAAGCACAACTCTTCCAAGGTGCCTGTCCTTAATGTGTTTTAGGCCATTTGACAGAGCTATTTCCCCTTTTCTCTCTTATATTGAAATCCTGCTGCTTCGTTTAGGCCTATGAGGCCAAAGTGCTGTCTCTTAATAATTTATATTAATTTGATGCATCAATTGCTTATTTATGTGTCTTCAGTCTTATGCATATCAATTTGCAATGGCATGGCCTTGAAAGGTGACTGTTAGCAATTTGCAAGGCAAAGTCCTCAGAGCTACAGGATGTAAGGGGTGATCTGGTGGTTCCCTAACACTCCAGGGACATAGGCGCCCCTTTCATCATTGGGCTTTTCAGATTGGCTTCTTTTTAAACAGAAGTTACTTTCTGGCTAGCCACTGAACTTCCTGCTCAGCCTGTTATTCAAACAACCCTCCTATTCAACTCCTGCAGCTTCTCCTGTGCCCTGTTATATCCCAACCTCTTTTTAACCATTCTTGTTTGAGGCTTCTAGCCAATCCCAGACCCCCACATTTCCTGTACTGCTTTCCAGCATCTGTCTCACATGCACTCATTTTCTCTCCCTTCTCTTGCTCCTGTTCTTGCTTGCTCTATTCCACTCAGAGTTAGCAGCTGTAGAGCTCTGAGCCGATTCCCCCTCTCCCTGTGATGCCCTCTGCCTGGTTTTTATGCAAGTGTGGTGCATAACGCATCACCCTTGTCTAGGTGTTACCACAGCATTCTCTTTTCAGATCACCCATCTGTGTATCTGCATTCTGCAAGGAGCAGACCATAGTGGCTGGCAACATCCATCTCAAATGGCTTGTCCTCAGGGGGAATCAGTCCTGTAAGAAACACAACAATCAAGTCAGAATTTAGAAATCTAAGGTTTTATCCCTTGGAACAGGAATTGCAGGAATTTGATAGTACATTTATACACTCAGTTATTACAACAAACTCTCTCTTCCTCTTGCCTCCCCCATGTTCCACTTGGAGACATGATGGTTTATTGCACCGAAAGGGAATGCTAAAGGGCAGCAAAGGAGCAATCAGAGCTCTTGGTTTCTCCTGGGTACCAGTAGTTGGCTGGGGTCAGAAATGAGGCATGATATGACAAGCATATGACAATGATAATTAAAAGCAGTTTTTTTGTTTTTTTTAAAAGGATTGTTTCTAAGAAGTAAATGAAAGCAAACCAACATCAAATAGCACTCCTGAAATACATTCCCTGCCACTCTAGGCATTTGCCTTTTTCTTTTACAGTCAGCTATTATGATCTTCTTCAAAAAGGTAGCAAGAAACTGAAGAAAAAAGAAAAAGTTCAGGCATTTACCATAAGTCACTTGACAATTATAGGCCTCTAGGAGCTACATGGAGCTATTGAAGCACTCAGCAGTCATAGCACAACTGGATAGTAAGAGAAAGTTTCATAACACAACCTACTGTGGCTTTGGAGTTTGAAAAAAAGCAGGTCAGAGCCTTACCTCTGTTACACCATGGTGAGTATCGATTGGCTCCACTGAAGCAAGCCATGCTGTGGGCTGTCATATTAGCAGCTGATCTGAGAGCAGAATCGGCCCACTCGCCTAATCACCCTTAGCCCCTATATTATTATTTTTGCTTTCATTTAAAGGTTTCATTTTCAAATTTAAATTAATGACCAGGGCTCTCTGCTTTTATTCAACCAGCACACACAAAATGATTGCTACCTGAAGTCTATGATTTTTTTAAATACCATATTAGGAGCTATTTTCTAGCTCTCGATTCTTCGGAATTAAAGTTTCTAACTCTGGTGACATTGATTAGGATGAGAAAATCCAAAGCTGGGCAAAGACTCCTCTGGGGCGTTTCTGCTTCTCTTATAGTTTCTCTGAGTTTGTATAAAGTAGCGTTTGCCAAATTGGTGCCCTCCCAGGTTTTTTGGACTACAATTTCCATCAGCACCAGCCAACATAGCTGTGTAACAGAGGTATAGGACCCTGTACCAGTGATGTTTTACATCACCTTTAAGGCTCAGGGAAATGTGTTTTGGATTTCAGAGCACCGATGGAGAGTGGGTAATATAAATTTGTATAGGAGAATTGAAAATCTTGACTGCTTTCACACTGCACTTTATCCTGTTATCCTGACAATTTCTTATCTGGTAATTTGTGCATTACAGCTGGTATAGCACAGTGGGGAGGAGAGTCTGGCTGGGAGTCTGTAAATTCAAATCCCCGCTCATGTCTCCTGGGTGTCAAGGGCCAGCTAAAGATCACCCCCACAGTGGGTGGCTCAAGGGTTACATGCCTGCCACCTGTGCAGATGTGGGCAAGCTGCATAGTCCCAAGGAGTCCAGTTGCCCCCCAGCTGGCAGTTGCAGACAAGGAAGGGGCTGACTTGTGCAGCTGTGGCAAGCTGACCAGGTCCTCAACAGCTGGGGAGGACTAGCCTCAGATGATGGCAATGGTAAACCCCCTCTGAATACCACTTACCATGAAAACCCTATTCATAGGGTAGCCGTAAGTCTGGATCGACTTGAAGGCAGTCCATTTCCATTTTCAATTTGCGCATTGATGTACAAACTAGTTCTGGAATTCTAGTGGAATATAGTGCAAGTTTAGTACACATTTTTGTGGTAAATAATAAAAAAACAATCTGTTTGCAAGGATTGGAACCTGGAAGATTGTGGCACTTTTGAGCTAGCTGCAGCCACTCATGTGATAGGTATCCCAGCATGCTGTGTGTTCCCACCCTTTAGTCACATGGTGTATTTTTTCCTGATGAAAATTGTACCAGTATTCTGGCATAGGCACAGATAGCAGCAGCATTTTTCCCCCACACCCATTTATCTGGCTGATACAGAAAGCACTATCCAGAATTATACAGAAAGCACTATTTGTTCTTCTAATTCTGACCAATGTGTTTTCTTAAATTGGTATTTGACCAATGATGGACTTCCATCAGCAAAGGGATGGGGAACCGTTTGCAGCCAGGGGGATACATTCCCCCCAGGAGCAACCTTTCAAAGCTGCATGGCCATGGTGAGCAGGGCCAGAGACCAAAAGTAGGTGGAATGGGTATGACTCATTACTTTTTTACAATAGGCTAACATTCCAGCCACATAAAAACCAGAAGATTTTACACACACACACACACACACACACACCTACCCCTACCCCTACATCCCCTAGCCAGGTAAAACCACTCATAGAGGTGCAGAGCAGGACTGGGGAGAGGTATAGCCTAGGAGAGGGATTATGGCAGCCTTTCCCAACCAGTGTGCCTCCAGACGTTGTTGGACCACAACTCCCATCAGCCTCAGCCAGCATTGCCAATGGTCAGGAAAGATGGGAACTGTGGTCCAACAACATCTGGAGGCAAACTGATTGAGAAACACTGGGTTATGGTCTGGGGAAGAGGTGTGGCCTAGGAAGAGTTCCAAGGACCAGACAGAGAGGCCTGGAGATCTACATTTCACCCTCTTCCTCACACCCGCTTCAGCATTTTTAACATTCATTTTTATTAAAACAAAGTATTAATATAATGCAAAAGAAGAAGAGAGAATGTTACCGCTTTCTTCCATCTTCCTCTCTTGTTAGTTTTACCTAAGGCACAAAATAGTTTTCCTGACATGAACTGCGGCTCATCAACTCTTGCTTAATTGATAACTGTTTAGCTGAAGATTAAGTGGAAGGACTATAATGGATCTAATAAACCAGGAGGTAATGGGCTGCAGGACTAATGCCATGTATTGTTGTTGTTGTTGTTGCTGCTGCTGCTGCTGTTGTTGTTGCTGTTGTTGTTGTCGTTTTAACAACAACAACATCAGGCAATTCTTGCCGTCTCTTTTTTCTTGAAGAAATGCTTTCATTTTTTTAAAATACAGTGAGTGGCATTGCATAACTGATCTGGATAAATGTGTAAGGTGGAGTTTTATAAGGTTGAAGAATGCAGAACTATTTTGTATATTGTACTTTGTTTCCTCCCCTCCCATCCTCTCCCAAACTGCAGTCTTATGTAGTACTCAGACCAGAGCTTGGAAGTAACTCGTTAAAAATAACGAGCTACTTGTAATTCACTACATTTTTGCGTAACGGGAGGGTAATTTCATTACATTTGCTTGTAACAGAACGAGTGGTAACTTAATAACTTTTCAGCTGTAACTGTAATGTTTCCAACGTTCCATTTACCGTTACTTGGGGGGAGGGGAAGTCTGCTCCTGTGATTGGTGGCCAAAAGAATGTGCCTCACACATGGCGAGCTAGACTACAGAAGCAGAATGGAGATGAAGAACTGAGGTGAGTGGCGATGGTGTGTGCGCATGCGTGTGCCTCCACCACTTGTCCTGCTGCCCCTTCCTGCCTGCCTCCTCCTCTCTTCTCGTGCCTATCACTGGCTGCCTCTCTCCTCCCTGCTTGTCGTTGCCTCTCCCCTCCGCCTGTCGTTGCCTCTCCCCTCCCTGCGTGTCACTGCCTCTCCCCCACATGCGTGTCATTGCCTCTCCCCCACGTGCGTGTCGTTCCTTCTTCCTTCCCTGCCTGTTGTTCCTTCTTCCCTGCCTGTCGTTGCCGCCTCTCTCCTCCCTGGGTGTCGTTGCTGCCTCTCTCCTCCCTGGGTGTCGTTGCTGCCTCTCTCCTCCCTGGGTGTCATTGTTGCCTCTCCCCTCAGCACAGAGGAAAGGGTCCCCAAATTATGCAAGAACAGACAAAGTCAATACTACAAGAGTAAGTAATTGTATTGGTAGAAATTATGATAGTACATAAGAAACAAAAGGTATACACATATAAATATGAAATAGAGCAATATTAACAAAATATGTGCAAAAAAGACTCAGGGAACTTCCAGAAGACTTGTTTATTGAACATTCAACCTGATTTGTTTTCAGGGAGATTTGATGACATTGCATCAAAACAAGCCTTGTCCCTTTCCAGTGTATTTTCCTGTTACTTTTCTCATTGCAAAAAAATCTGATATTCAGTGGAAGGTTTGTGGCGCAAGACCCCCTCATCAACTACAATAGTATAACCTGAATTTGCTGGTATGTGACTGAGTCCCACCCAGAACTAGTGGCAGTCTGAAAGTGCCTTCATGTAGTAGCCAAAAAATATATTGGAAATGCAAATATTCTTTTCAAGCTGAAGGTAAGAAGAATGTATTACAGAGTTGTTGGACGGGATCTCCAGATTACATTCTGTTCCTTTGCTTCATCAAAACCAATTCAGAAATGAGTGTGTAAATGTAACTCACATATAATAAATGAGTTCTTCTACATATCTTAGAGCACTATTACTTCTGCAAATATATCTCGATGTCTGCTATGCAGGAAGTGAGGGGAAGGCAGAAGTGAAGAAGCCTAGGCCAGGGAGCTTGTGCCATCAGCTCCTGGGGTTGGCCTGGAAAATATTCTGTATTTGTTGCTTATTCAAAATATTTTAAATGCCTCCCCCCCCATCTGTATATTGATTTTTAAATAGTAGCAAAAGACAATTGGGTTGCATGATGAGGATCAAAAGTTCACAACACTCTTTACCCCTCCATAACCCCAAGAAATTGGTCCTAAATTTAAACTATAAAAAAGAACAAATATGACACATTGGCTGTACATATGCATGGATTGTTGACCATTGAACTGCACTGTCACTGAGTCTGTTTTCCATCAAGTCTGACAAACTGTAACTAGGGGGAGTTATGTCTTTGCCCAGTCTGGGAACGGACTGCCAAGGCCGTTGCTATGGTAGCCATCGCGATAAACTGGGAAAAGTTCTAGCAGCTATCTGTGTTAAGCTGGTGTCTTCTGAATATTGCCTCTGAACTGTGAGGCTGGTCTTCTGTGTATTGCCTCTGAACGGAGAGGTTCTCTTCTGTGTTTACCTTTGAAGAGAGAGGCACCAGAAGGGGGGTGACTGAAGAAACTCTACATGTATTTACTCTTACGCCTTTGGCCATAATGTCTTAATACAGACTCTTAACATGCTCTACTGCTCTGAAGAAGTTTCTTGCTCAACTTAACTCCAACGTAATGTATGCTGTTTCACGCAACAACGCACACACGTCAACATGCATGTCCTCACACACAGAGTTAATTTTCATTTAGGCTGCCTATCTAATGCAGAAACATCATACATTTTGACTGTTATGTCCTTGAATATAAGAATCAAAACTGATTACAGAAACAGCTAGCAGCCCTTGTTTGTGATCAGGGTGGTGGTGGGGAAAAGTCAGTGCAGCTATGAAGCCAAAATTCCACAGTGCAGTCCATAAAGGTGGCAACAACAGTGGGTCTAGACATCAAGCAACTTTCTTCTGATGACAAGTACAGATAGGCAGAAACGTCCAAGAATTATGATCTGTACTGGCTGAGCTACATTCCAGTATTACCATGTACAACTGAACGTTTACTCCTGTTGCAAACCATTGTTGTTATGTGCCTTCAAGTCGATTACGACTTATGGCGACCCTATGAATCAGAGCCCTCCAATAGCATCTTTCATGAACCACCCAGTTCAGATCTTGTAAGTTCAAGTCTGTGGCTTCCTTTGGAATCAATCCATCTCTTGTTTGGCCTTCCTCTTTTTCTACTCCCTTCTGTTTTTCCCAGCATTATTGTCTTTTCTAGTGAATCATGTCTTCTCTGTTGTGCTGTGTGTGTTTGTGTGCTTAATTAAGTTTAAAACAACACAGCAGCAGCAGCAGAGTAACAGCAGATGTTGAAATGCAAGTGTGCCAGCGTGTGTGTGCGTTTACCTAAGAAAGCAGGCTTTTACCCTGCATCAGCATCACTGAGATTTCAGACTTAGTAAAATAAGAAAAGCTAGTTTATTTATAGAAATACTTAGTAGATAGAAAGGCATACCTAGTTCTAACTAACTAGCTAAGTTGGAGGCGTAACACCCAGGTGCGGGAGTTAGCCCCATGCTAGGAGAGAGAGCAGAGACAGAGAAGGAAGGAAGTGGAAAGGGCAGAAGGAGGAGGGGCAGGTAAGCTTCCCTAAAGACTTAACAGTCTAGTGACAGAAGGAAGTCAGTCAGAGCATCACAGGTAAAGATAAACAAGCCTATCCATCTGGAGGACCCTAGCTCTATCTCCCTTCTGGAACACAAACAAAAGAACAAAACAGGAGTTGCTCTTGCCCCACTTCCAACATTCTCATGATGTGTCCAAAGTATGATAACCTCAGTTTCATCATTTTAGCTTCTAGTGACAGTTCTGGTTTAATTTGTTCTGACACCCAATTATTTGTCTTTTTCACAGTCCATGGTATGCACAAAGTTCTCCTCCAACACCACATTTCAAATGAGTTGATTTTTCTCTTATCCACTTTTTTCACTGTCCAACTTTTACATCCATACATAGAGATTGGGAATATCATGGTCTGAATAATCCTGACTTTAGTGTTCAGTGATACATCTTTGCATTTGAGTACCTTTTCTAGTTCTCTCATAGCTGCGCTCCCCAGTCCTAGCCTTCTAATTTCTTGACTATTGTCTCCATTTTGGTTAATGGCTGTGCCGAGGTATTGATCATCCTTGACAAGTTCAAAGTCCTCATTGTCAATTTTAAAGTTACATAAATCTTTTGTTGTCATTATTTTAGTCTTCTTGACGTTCAGCTGTAGTCCTGCTTTTGTGCTTTCCTCTTTAACTTTCATTATTGTCATGATCTGTGGGTGGGTAGGAGGCGACAAGGGAGGAGGTGGAGAGTGAGACGGGGTGGAGTGGAGAAAACAATTTTAAAAAATGGAGTGGAGGGGAAAAGGAGCCAGAGGGCAAGAACATGGATAAAGGAGGAGAAGGAGGCAGAAGCAGAATGGAGCAAAGAACTGTGGAGGTGAAAGATGACAAAGTGTCTGTGAGTGTGAATACTGTGTTTGCACTTGGCACATAAAGTAGCCTCCACCACACTCTCTGGCTACTGTGCTGCATTTGCAGTATTTTAACTTTTTTGCATCTCAGGAGAAAATGTTTGCTTGGGTGAGTGTCCCTTAGTTGGTGGCAGGGCAGGGTCCGGGAGGTGGTTGAGTGAGAGAGATTATGCTGGCTGGCTGAGTGGGGGGGTTGCACTTGGATTGACGTGCAAAGATCTGAGTAGTGGCCTCAGCCTCCCTCCCCACCTCCCTTACCAGTGGAGAGACCACCATTGCTATCTTATGGATAAAAAGTATTATTCTACTACCTCTGTATGTGTGTGTTTATTTTTAATGTTGTTTTAGGCTACTTAGATGTGCAGCAGCCAAGGCCAGCACCTTGTAGATTTTTTTTAAAAAAGTAACTGAAATGTAACTGTAGTGATTACTTTTGAGAAAAAGTAAAGTAATCAGTTACTTTCAGAGCCATTGTAATTGTAACTGTAATTACTACTTTTTGGAGCATGTAACTGTAACTGTAATTTATTACTTTTTAAAAGTAATCTTCCAAGCTCTGACTCAGACAGTGCTGAATTACCCTGAATTCTGATTAACCAAATATATCAACTTTCATTAGAAACTGCATAACATCTAGTCCATTAAATTGTCCATTTTAGGCCTATAATAATGGCTCACAGTTTTGATTATATACATAATTTAGGTATTAGATTATATGGAAAAAGGTCTAAGAGAAGGTACCTGGCTTATTATTCAACAAACCATTCAATAAACCATCAAGGTTGCTACAGATAATTTTCTTCCAAAAAGTTAGAATTCTAACAAAAGTAGCTGAGAAAACAACACCACAGTATCCAGTGCTCTTCCTCTTCATTTTGACATTGGTGTCATTTTCTACCTTTGATCACAGCTATGATTTTATCTTTCATTAAATCAGAGCTGTAGAGGATATGCTCACTACTCAGTGATATCAACTGTCATTTGAAAGTTACAGGTTCCTATCATCATGCCCAGGAGAGAAATTGTTGTTTTAAAGGAATCAAAGGACATTTCCAGATTCCTGCAAACTAATTGTTGAGGTCACTTGCATTCCTGACATAGAGACCTTTGCAGGAAGTTTCCTTACATTGCACATTTCAAGGAGACACCATTCTATGCATTTCTGAAAGGTTAAATTAAAAAAAAACACCTGAAAACAAATTGAGTTTTGTATTCTGAACAGAACTCAGTCTCCAAAGGACTACCTCTTCTGTATGGATCAAGAAAAAAAACTTTTTTAGTTTTTAATTGTGCTGGGAGAGAAATCACAAAGAAGCCCTTAATCATTGTTGATGCAACATTACTTACAGGAATGATCAATCCTTTTTTATATGGGTAAAATTGCTGTGGGCCCAGATTCTATACAGAGGGAAAGAAACAAAGAGGTTAGGAAAACGTAGCTCAGCCACCCAGGAGGAAATACCAGCACTTTCCACATGGCTGTGACATATAGTGATGATGTCTCTGAAATATCCAATTTGGAATATGCATTTGATATGCCTATATTCCGAACTGGGCATCTGTCTGCAAATAGCCCTTCTCCAATCCAGATTGTAATCAAGACAGAGAAAAATGTTTCTCACTCCCCGCCTCACCAAGCACTCAGCTACCCCTGCTGCTGCTGTAGAGTGAAAGATGGAAGGAAGATCCCTCATTTTTCTTTCATTGTCTGAAACACTGCTATGGTAGCATCTCAGGTTTCTAGGATCCAGGAATCTAAATGGGCTGTAATTTTTTATTTTATTTTATTGATAGCTGAGCTCAGCTGGCCATTCTGCCCCAGAATTATTTGACATAATATTTCTCATTTGACATGCAGGTGTTCCAAGTGTGAAATGTAAATGTGGGAAGAACTTGTAAAAAGGAAAGGAGTTTGCAAATGACTAGTTTGAAATATCACACATTCAAACTTTTAAAGTAGTGTCCTAACTACAGTCTCTTAAAGTAGCAAACAGAGGACATACCACAAGCTCACATCGTCAGTAGCATCCCATAATGAGGTGGTTATTGAGAATTACTGCCTGCTTTGAACTAGACCTGTCAATAGAGTAACAATAAGGGGTCAATGCTTGCTTTGACAGACTTGACCTACTAGATTAGATCAAGTTACTGGCTAAATCCTGGCACTGTTTGTCCTGTTGTGAAGAGCAGTGCTTAGGAATCCTGTGCCAGGTAGATGGGTTTGTTCATATGTGAAAACTGCATTGATGGGACTCCTGTTCATGATGCATAACTTCTGAAGAATCTTCAATTACTTGTGTACAAGTCTTCATAATTAATCCTAAACTGGACAACTGTAGCTTTTTGTAGATATTAAACACCAAGACACTTTAACTAGCAGTTCATCAGTGAAATGCAAATAGCATTGAATGCTAATGTCTTCAGAATTAACAAGTTCAGAGATGGGCAACAAGGATGATTAGGGGACTGGAAGCAAAGCCCTGTGAGGAGAGACTGAGAGAACTGGGCATGTTTATCCTTGATAAGAGAAGACTGAGGGTAGATATGATAGCACTCTTCAAGTACTTCAAAGGTTGTCACACAGGAGGGTCAGGATCTCTTCTCAATCATCTCAGAGTGCAGGACACGGAATAGTGGACTCAAATTTCAGGAACCCAGATGTCAGCTGAACATCAGGAAAAACATCCTAACTGTTAGAGTAGTATGACCATGGAGCCAGTTCCTAGGGAGGTGGTGGGCTCTCCAACACTGGAGACATTCAAGAGGCAGCTTGGACAACCACCTGTCAGGTATGCTTTAACTTGGATTCCTGCATTAAGCAAGGGATTGTACTCAAGGGCTTTATAGGCCCCTTCCAACTCTACTATTCTATGACTCTATGACATGGCACCATGGAAACTACACCTGTGTACACACTGACCGATTTGTAGCACAAAAATGTCATTTTTTCAGTCTAGAATCATTTGTACTCATCCTCAACATGCTGCGTTCAATCAAGGTTGATTCTGGATCCTGCTGTCCACAAGAGTGGGTGTGGGTACTTGATACACATTTAAAAACCCTCTCCTTAACTAAGTTATCCATGTCTTTTCCTCCCTGCGCATGCCCTAACTAAATGAAGAAGGAAGTGGTGATTGTGATCTTGGGGTGTGTGTGTGTACATATGCGCATATGCGTGCATGTGTGATATAGGCAAGACTTCTTATTTTTCTATACTGTAGTCAAATTGTTAAGAATTCTAAGAGCTAGTTCACACAACCTTGTACATCACTGAGCCATTCAACATTTGATTCAAAGATGAATGTGTGCACTTAACTCAACTGAAAAGCATAGTGTTTGAGGAACTGTAATGATATGAAAACCCTGTCTGGACTATGTGATCTGTGATGGATCATAATTCACACATAAAACACCACTTCATTGGAAAGCAGCTCAAAATTGCTCAATGATGTGAAAAGAGGAATTGTTTCTGGCTCTCACAAGTCCATGGGTCCAGTCCCAGACATTTTGCTGCCTTAGGTGGACAAGATGGTGCCACCCCCATCCTACATGCAGAAACCAGCTGGACTGCCAGATGATTCTTAGTTCAACACCGGTGATGGGATACCTGGACTCTACAATGCTCCAGACAGCAGGACACATTAGGGAACTCAGGACAAACTATGTGGCAACAGATGGGAATGCCTGAAGGTCTCAGGAGGAACACCTGGGGGGGCATCTGACACTAGGCATTCTTCTCAGCTTGGCCAGTGGTACTTCTGGTCCTGTTAATTACAAACAAGGAAATTTACCTGTATGAGTTAAGTGTAAGAAGTCATTGCCTGAAAGGATTTAAAGATTCAATTCTGAGGCAGGCACCAACTGAGAAAACTCAGCATGTCCATCTGTAAGCATTCCCTACCATAGAAGCACTCTCCCACTAAATTTGCAAAGTGTTGGGAAGTATGCTTAGATGTGACAAAAGAGGTTAGTGTGAACAGGCTGGCTGAAAATTACAAGTAAGACACCCATTGTACTATTCTAAAAATGAATGGCCATTTCTGGCTTTAAAATGGCTGAAGTGTGTTGCTACAGCTGACAAATCCCAAGAGAGCCCTGAGGCATTCATTATCCTCCTCAGACAGAACTCTTCACAACATGGCTAGTTTTCACCCTATCTGCCAGTATTTCAGAAAGGAACGATATATCCTGAATGTAAATACAGTATAAACTATTTGGTTGAGAGAATAACAGATGGGATGTAGAATTATAGCCCCTCAAAAGAATGATACTCCCTCCTCCTATCCTCCCCTGAATTGTTGGTCCCTTGATTTAAGGCCTCACGGGTCCTACACAGCTCATTAAGATTTAACAATATAATACCATGATTACTCAAGTAGCCCAGTCAGGCATAGAGACTGGATCTGCTGTTACAGCAGGAGCACATTAGTTTAGAACAACTGGCACAGCAGGATTACCAGAAAAGGAGGGGGACTCTGAAACAATCTCCGTTGCTACACAAGTCTGTTAAAACACTGTTGCCCATTGATTCTCCTTCCTCCAGTTTTTTTTTAATATGGATCCCTTTTTAAGGGAAAGCAATCTACCACTAAACATTGTAAGATAATTGTTACATAACCTATACTTTAGCAGAATGACAGAAGAGTTCTATCTCCAGCTTGTGGGCTTCTCAAAGGCATCTGGTTGGCCAGTGTGTGAACAGGATACTAAATTAGATAGGCCTTTGAGAAGTTAGGGGATGTTCCTCCTTAGGCAAAACCTCTGAGGAAATTCAGGGCTAAGAAGATGAGTGATGTTTCTTACAAAGGTTGAGAGAAATCAGGAAGCCACATACTTCTAGTCCCAGTTTTCATGATACAAAGCACTGTACAAGGTTTTGTATACAGCAATATAAAGTATAAAACAGTTCAATCTCATCATGCACAGCTTTCAAGCTGGCTCATTACAAGAACAAGAGCTAGAGAAAAAAACAGGTTTCTCATCATGAACCTTGGCAAAACAGCCAACATTTACAAGCAAATCCAGGACTGAGATAGGTGCAAATGACAGGTGTGGGCGGATAGTTCATGCTAGGTAAAGTAAGTATTAATGTCTGCACCTGCTAGAAGAGAAATCACATAACTCATATAGGATTGAAGCATCTCACAAACCATTATCAGCATAGTCTGCAGCCAATACAGCAAATAGCTTGAAACTACTCAAAATTTAACACCTCCTGTGCTATTTATTTATAACTTCTTGTGCTGTTTAGCACCCTTACTTAGGAGTAAGTCCCACTGAACTCCACAATGCTTATTTCTTAGTAGACAGGCATATAACTGCACTGTGAAAGGGTGTTTGGGCTGCATCACCTACAACAGCTATAGCTCTGATAAAAATCAGGTTCCTTAGCTATCCAAAACAGAGGTGTGTGTGTTTGCTGATAACATTACATGTCCATGCATCCTTTATAGGTACAATCTGAGAATATAGCTGTGGCTTTTGCAAATAATATGGGAAATGGGATATGCACCAAGGAGTGGGGAGAGAACAAAAAGTATGGAATAATTATATAGTGCAGGGTAGACATTGGACTACAGCTGGCTGGGGTTGATGGGAGTTAGAATCCAATAATATCAAAAGAGCACCTTATTAATTTACTGCTCCTGAAATGTCAATAAACTACCAATCACTGCTGCACTGTGCTTAAGTAGGCTCTGAATTCTAGCAGGATGTATTCAGTCACACACAAAAATTGTATGTAAATAAGTGGCTGACAAAACAGAAGCATGTAACTGTTGCATGTTTCAACTTCTGCTTTCATCAGTTGCACGCTTAGATTACAGTCGAGGCACTGGAAGCCAAGGTGACAGCTATAAAAAATGCTGAGGATGGAAAGAATTCCCAAGAAAGTGACGGTTGCTGGTGCAAGACAGATGTAGATAAGAATTAAAGACAGAGGGAAAACATTTCAATATTATCCCCCATGTAAAGTCATAGTGCCTGAAAAATTGTGGTAATCTAAATTCATATTTCTTGCAGCAGATTATTAAAGCTGTTTTTAAAAGGGGGACACTATTTAAATATGGAATGCAATAGATTCTCCCCCCCCTTTTTTTTAGATATCTGGAGCCAGTGACCATTAACTAGATATATTCATATGAAAGCAAGAAATGCAATTAACAATTAATTTAGCAATTAAGAGCAATTAATAGTCCTTAATTCTGTCAGCCAGCTTGATCTGAAAACAATATCTTAGTGTTTCTTTTTTTAAAAAAAAAAATCCCTTGTTGTATGGGGCCCATGGCAACACTTATGTTTCTGTTGTCATAGCACATGAAATTTTGCAAGTGACTCAGCTACCCCTAAACACCTAATTAAAGTAACATTTCCTTTTAGCTTATTGTTGTATGGTCTTCCCCACTACCACCACTTATAGCTAAAATCTGTTATGTCTCTAAGGCAACCATTCTTCATTTGATTCTCTTCGGTGACACTACCACATTCTCAACTGGACTGTTAGGCTGAAATCCTATACATATTTACTTGGAATATGGGCCATTGAACTCCATGATGCTTACTTCTGAGCAGCCAGGCAGGCACACGACAACACAAATATATTATTTGTGGAGTGTTAAGCTAGGTTCATGTAATTGGTAAAGTGTAATGTTTGAGAAGCCTTACTTCAGATATCATATTAAAATGTACATTTCATCTGTTAAATTCTCTTTGAGAATCAGTACAGTGGGGAGGGGGACAAGCTGGTATTTGGATTTCAAAGAGAATTTTTGTCAAATGTACATACCAAGTTTCATTCTGAACTCTCTGGGGTCCTATAGTGTCCCATGTTGTCCTCCCATACTATTTAATGTCTGTATGAAGCTGCTGGAGGAGTCATGCAGAGATTTGGAACAGAATGTCATCAGTATGCTGATAATACCCAGCATATTTGGTGAAATAGCCACCATAAGAATTCTGGAAAACTTGCAGAGATGAGATAACAAGGCGTAAAGAAAAAAAATGCATACTTGAATTGTATTGAATTAGTTGTACAATAAATATTTAATAGCAAGAAGAATATTCCCAGAATAAATTTGTAATAGTTTAAAAGGTAAGTAATCTGGATTGTGTGTATATGGACAGTAGTGGGAAAGACAGGTATTTCTTGCATCTATAACATTGTTCTATAGCCTTCCCTATGGGAACACTTTTAAAGAACACTTTTTGTCACCAGTGAGATATGAAGTTTTATTTATTTATTTATTGCATTTGTATACCGCCCCATAGCCGAAGCTCTCTGGGGGGGTTACAACAATTAAAAACATTAAAAACAAATATACAAATTTAAAAACACATTTTTAAAAAGCAATCTAAAAACACATGTTAAAATGGCTGGGAGAAGAGGATAGTCTTGACCTGGCACCGCAAAGATAACAGTGTTGGCACCAGGCGCACCTCGTCAACCAGATCATTCCATAATTTGGGGGCCACCACTGAGAAGGCCCTCTCCCTTGTTGCCAGACTCCCAGCTTCCCTCGCAGTAGGCATCCGGAGGAGGGCCTTGGATGTGGAGCATAGTGTACAGGCGGGTTCATGTTGGGAGAGGCGTTCCATCAGGTATTGTGGTTGTAAGCCAAGTAAGACTTTATAGGTTAAAACCAGCACCTTGAATCGAGCTCGGAAACATACAGACAGCCAATGCAAGTGGGCCAGAATCGGTTTTATGTGTTTGAACCGTCTGGTCCCTGTTACCAATCTGGCTGCTGCATTTTGCACAAGCTGCAGCTTCTGAACTGTCTTCAAAGAGTGCATTGCAGTAATCTAACTTGGAGGTTACCAGCATGGACAACTGAAGCCGGGTTATCCCTGTCCAGATAGGGGTGTAGCTGGACCACCAACCAAAGTTGATAGAAGGCACTCTGTGCCACCAAGGCTACCCCCAAACTATGAAGCTGCTCTGTCAGGGGGAGTGCAACCCCATCCAAGACAGGTTGGACATCCACCATCTGGTCAGAAGAACCTCCCACTAGCAGCATCTCAGTCTTGTCTGGATTGAGCCTCAGTTTATTAGCCCTCATCCAGTCCATTGTCGCAGCCAGGCACATTAACAACCTCACCTGAAGAAGATATAAAGGAGAAATAGAGCTGTGTGTCATCAGCATACTAATGGCAACGCACTCTAAAGCTCTAGATGACTGCACCCAATGGTTTCATATAGACGTTGAATAGCATGGGGGACAGAACTGACCCTTGTGGAATCCCATACTGGAGATTCCAGGGTGCCGAGCAATGTTCCCCAAACACCACCTTCTGGAGCCGACCTGCCAAGTAAGAGCGGAACCACCGCAATGCAGTCCCTCCCACTCCCAACTCAGCCAGTCTTCCCAGAAGGATACTATGGTCGATGGTATCGAAAGCCATTTTGTTTGCTAAGACACAAAACTCTGCATGAAAAAGGACAAAAATGAGACAAATACAGGCCAGCTGTTATAGGTCAGCAGAAGAACCTGCCTCATCCATTGCTTGGGCTACTGTGATGTTATAGAAACCAGGTGGTCAAAGTCACGAAGGTGCAAGCTTCTGTTTATTATTTATTTAATAATACAGGGCAGAATCCAGCATTGTGCAAGGAGACTTGTGCTTACATAGTGGGACTTTAACATACTCTTCTTCCCGAGCACACATGCAGAATCTGTTCCAGAGGGTCCCCCCTAACCCTCCCAGACAGATTTTGACAGTGCACAGAGGGCTGCAGCGAGGGAGAAGGATGCTGAAGGTCTGTTGAGAGAGAAGTTCATTCCACATCCACATAGATAAGCATTGAATACAATCCATATTTATCACTTGCTGTCTGCCCAAAGGCAAGGAGGCAGTGTATACATGGGACATTCATCCACAACTGAAAAATAATAGCACAATAAAATAAAACAAATGAACTAAAAACAAAAATCTAATCAAAGAGCTGCAGCATCAAGAAGCAAAGCAATACCATGAACAATAAAATCACCAAACCATACTATCAGCAATAAAAACAAGTTTTGATAAAAAATGACTAACAGAAGTGAGTGTTGTATTCTCTTAGCCATAAGTTTGTGTTTAAGAAGCTTGTCCTGAACAGGACCTGGTAGACAGGGAGGAGCTGGGAAGGAGGAGCAAAAAACAGGCAGAAGGAATTAGGCTGAGAATGTGACTGGATGTAATTAATAAAGTTCTCTTCAAGAATCACTAACATGTATGGGCTCATCCAGACCATACTAAAAATCCACATTTTCCTTATTGGAATTGTCTGCTGGTAGTTCAAACCTGATTACTTTGCACTTCCTTTGCACTCAAATCAAACTTTTTCTTCATCCATCATTGTAGACATGATCTTTTTTGTTACAAACTCCCCCTCCCGCCTTCCCATCATGCTGTGTTTCTGATTGGTTCAGATCAGAAGGGAGTGAGGTAGGGGAGCCAATGGGAACCCAACAGAAGCAGGAGGTGTGTTGCTGGTTGGCTCAGATCAGAAGGGAGAGGTGCGAGATAGCCAATGGGAACCCAACAGAAGCAGGAGGCATTAAACAGTGAGACATAGCAACCAATATCCATCCTCAGCAACTGTTAGTAATTGCTGTGTCTCTCCTTTTTGGTGTGTAGTTGGTACTGGAAACTCCTGATCAAGGGAGGGGAAAGGCAGTGATTGGAGAAGACTGTCATACCGATGAGGATGGTGGTCGTAAGATACAACCAAATTAAAGTACCTCTGCAGAAAAACTGTACAATGCAGTGCTTTGTGCAAAACCTGGAAATACAAAATATAACAATGAAGAATTCCTACAGCAATCACACCAGGTGATTAAGAACTCCAAAATCTCAGAAGAAAATAATATGAGAATTTGGGAAGTATCCCTATATATAATAATGTGCAATTCTATGCATATCTAGGGATGGAGGAAAAAATTGATCCTAATGTGCACGTCCCAAACCAATATGTGGTCGGAAATGCAGCTATCCTTCAAAATTCACACATCTCTGATTTTTTGTAATGCAGTTTTTCAAGCAAAAAAAGTGTATATTTGGGGAAGGTGCAAATAATATACAAAAATAATTATATTGGGGAAATTGCTTACAAAAGTGTGTATATTAGGCAAAAGTGCATATAAAAAGAAATGTACATAATTTTCATGTGGACTTCTTTTTAATTGTAAACCAATACTGAAATGGGGCTTACTGAATTTAACACTGGAAAGATGAAAAACTAAAATTGTCAGATGCATTCATCCCTACCCATATCTATTCCTATACAACTATAGATAGCAGCTGAACAACCACAGCTTGAATTGTTGCTAGATTGATAGTACTAAAAATTGCAGGTATTCATAGCACAGTCAGGATCTGGGAAAGTGCAAGTAAAGATGTTAAACATAAACGACAGAGGCATCCTGTTTTACGTTTGAACTGCACCCAAGAACCAGCAGAGGATTGCTTGAATTCTAATGTCTAGAAAATCTGACTTGCAGTTAGTACAACATTTGTTTTAACCTCTCAATGTGTCCATATTTATCAGGTTCAGTGAATGCACAGATTGTGGCTTTTTGTTATTCCCACTGACCCCGCCCCCTGTGCCCTTATGCCTTTGAAGCTAGAGGACTTTGTACTGATATTGTTTGAACCCTCTGCTCAGGTCCTGCTTGTGGGCTTCACATAGGCATATGGTTGGCCACTGTGAGAACAGGATCCTGGGCTAGATGGGCTATTGGCCTGATCCAGCAGGCTCTAATGATTTTATGAGCCCACACCACTCAACATAATATGTGAATGAAGCAACTAATGTACAGGATGGATCCAAATCAATCCAGTTCTTTCCAACATAGTCACTGGAGGAGTTTGCACATCTCTGAGGCAATCTAGTCCTGTTCAGGTGTTACTATATGGTGATAATGATAGTAAACATGTGAAAGGATGAGGACTTATTTTGTACCCTTCCATCTTGTGGAAGGCAACAGTCTGAAGCACGAATGCTTTTGAATCTATGGAGACTAGTCCCCACACATGTTAGGACCCTGGCTATCCAGCGTGCTTATCTCCAATGCCTCCCTCAGGTGTTTATCATTGTCGTTTAGGAACGACTGAAGGAGGCTTCTCAATCATGCCAATCCCAAATTCTGTTTTCTGCTCCTTGTAACATACCTTCCATGAAGTGGCTTTGAATCAAAACTAAGAGGATAGATGGTTCCTTTTGTTATCTGCACTACTCCAAGTTTACAGGATTCTTTTTAAAAATTATTCTAAATGCCCTCATCAATAATAAAGTGAAACAGCTAGTTCTTCTGTATAACTGCACTGGAAACATTGAAAGAACATGCAAAATTGATTCAAAAACTATAGCAAGAAACTCACTCATGAATGCATTTGTGTAACCCCTCCCCCCCCCGCATTACCAAAGTACAAAAGAAAGCAGGCAGGGAAAACAATTAATTAAGTTGCCTTGAAACTGTTACACAAGGGGTCCGTTACACCTGGTGGAAGCTCCAAACACACACACCAGACGGGAGACCAGATATAGCCAGCACCTTTTATTGATTACCAAAAGCTTTTGCAAAAGGAGACTGGGTCTTCGACTCACACCTGAAAACTCCAGCCTGAGGCATGGTTACACAGTTGCAGATTATATATGCTTTGCAGTCCTCTTAATACTACCCCTCCCATCTGTTAGTACTTTTCCAGCCTTACCCATAGACTTGTATTGAGCCACTGCCCTTTGGCTGTTTGCCAGGGCATACGTGTCTTTGCACTCGTCTGTCCTGTCTCTGCTTTCACCTGTTGACTCATTCCAAACACTATCTACTTGAGCAATACACAGTTACACTGGTTGAGCAAGCATTAAGCAAGTGAACTTTTAGCAAGCACAGGAATCTGAAGAATTTTGTTTTTCTGGTTCTGTTTTTCTGGTTCCATGTTGTACCACAAAACAAAACAACCCACAAACAACCCCAGAAACATCTGCTAAAATCATGAATATCCTGATGGAGTATACACATATGACCTTGGGGCTCCAACATGGGCAGTGGGATTTGCCACCTCTCTTGTGTATTAGACTGGGGGTGTCCTCCAATTGCTTTGCTCTGGCTCTGGTTGTGACCCCTGCCCATATGGGGCTGAGGATGGGTGGGGTCAGACTTTGTTCATGTAGCTTGCCCAAACATGAAGCTAATTCCTGCCCCATTCCATCCTGCAGACTTGTTTGTATCTCACTAAGTTGTCCTTCTAGCTGTGTCAGCAGTTGTTGATTTTGAGTTGCAAAAGTCTCTGCTTTTGGCCAGTCGCCTCTAACATCCTGGTGTAAGTTTCTAACAAAGGTGTTGAGAGTGGAATTGATGCTTGCTGTTGTTGGGCCATTATGCCAGACCCACTTCCTGAGGGGGTCCCCTGTGGGGGATTATATGGAGGTGGAGGGGTGGGTAAGACACCATCCACTAAGGGGTCCTCCTCAGGTTGACTTAGAACAACAGGAGGTTCAGACTTAAACTGGGGCTTGGGCTTTCTAACCCCCACGGTTGAGGCCATCATTGCTTTACAACAAGCACCTTTACATTTCTTTATCCAGGGCGGGTTCATTTCCACCCAATCCTGCCACACATCAATATAGGGAAATTGATCCCATCTACCTTCTCTCGCAACTTTCATATGTACAGCATTTATAACACTTTTATCCCAGGTTCCCCCCTCTGGACATCCCAAATCCCATGTGGTCCATTCCCTGTTGCAAAACTTAATCAAATTCCATTTGGTGATGGCACTTGCACCATATGCATTTTTAAAATCTTTAAAATTTCTAAAAAAACATCCCAAAGGGTTCTGCAGTTTTTCCTCCCATGATGCCCCTGTTCCCATTTTACTTGGGTTTTCCAACCCCCTGCTATAGGACAGTTCCCTGGGCTTTTCAACAGGCTCTCATCCCACGGGCCCCTCGTGGAGTCGCCCCTACTCCCGATTCCACAAGCGGATCTTACTGGGCTTCTCAGTAGGCTCTTGACCCTCACAACCACCACACCGATGGCATCCCATCCTTCCCTAAGGTGCTGGCCCTCCAGTCTCACTTCACTGGAGCTCCAGTTGATGCCGCCGTGTCCTCCGCTCTCTGCTCTTGTGGCTCCAAGGCAGGTTCAAACAACCTGGAGCGTTCTCCTTGGCCCACCCGAGGCGAATCGGGAGACCAGATGGGTCTACCAGGAGACTCCTGGCTGGCTCGCCATTTGTTACACAAGGGGTCCGTTACACCTGGTGCAAGCTCCAAACACACACACCAGATGGGAGACCAGATATAACCAACCCCTTTTATTGATTATCAAAAGCTTTTGCAAAAGGAGACTGGGTCTTCGACTCACACCTGAAAACTCCAGCCTGAGGCATGGTTACACAGTTGCAGATTATATATGCTTTGCAGTCCTCTTAATACTACCCCTCCCATCTGTTAGTACTTTTCCAGCCTTACCCATAGACTTGTATTGAGCCACTGCCCTTTGGCTGTTTGCCAGGGCATACGTGTCTTTGCACTCGTCCGTCCTGTCTCTGCTTTCACCTGTTGACTCATTCCAAACACTATCTACTTGAGCAATACACAGTTACACTGGTTGAGCAAGCATTAAGCAAGTGAACTTTTAGCAAGCACAGGAATCTGAAGAATTTTGTTTTTCTGGTTCTGTTTTTCTGGTTCCATGTTGTACCACAAAACAAAACAACCCACAAACAACCCCAGAAACATCTGCTAAAATCATGAATATCCTGATGGCTAAAAATTGGCAAGGGAGATAAAGAACTAGATGCATGTTTCAATCAGCAATGTTTCTTACAAATATGGGGTCACAATAAATGAAACACGTGCTGAAAGGAATATAGCTCAAAACATTACCCTTTCCATTTAATTCATTTAAGTAAAATGCTGTTGTGCAAGCTCAGATGGCAAATGTGTTAATGCATAATTAGATATTATTCTCGCTTCCTGTTTCAGGATAATAATTGGCAAGTACACAAAAATAAGACAAGGAGAAACCACACACCTGATCATCTGGAGATCTTTTTACAAATATGTGTTTTTTTTTAAAAAAAATGCCACAACTCAGATGAGTTTCCCAGAGCAGTCAACCAATTAGTGCCACCTATAAACAGATTTATTAAAGAGATAATTAGGCTTTTTGACATGCTAAATAATTAGGGGGACAGTTTTGAGTGTACTGCAATAGAGAAACAAATGTGTTGAGCTGAACTTCATGCCAACAAGAGGCACCTTACTGATGTTAGTTGCCTCCCCCCATCTTACTTGATTTGTATATGTGTCAGAAGGAGGAAGGTACAGGTGGATGGGGTGGAGGAAAAGAGGGGTTTGAAATTGTGTGTGTGTGTGGTAGCTCCAGACATTCGTTGTCAAGGAGATTGGAATTTTTGAGGTAAGGAGAGTAAGTTAAAAGGTAGAGAAAAGGGGTGCAGTTAAAACTACAGAGAAGGAGAAAACTGCAGTGAAGAAAAAGTGAATTATGAAGCGATTTATGCAGGTAGCAGGTGTGATATGACACAGGAAGCTGACAGATGGTCTAAGGCAGGGATGGGAACCTGCGGCTGTCCAGATGATGCTCAACTTTAGATACTGTCCTCCCTGCCCATTGGCCATACTGGCTGCAGCTGATGGGATTTGGAGTCTACAAGGAAGGGCCATAAGTTGCCCATCCCTGGGCTAGAGACTCAGCTGCAGCACAAGCTGTACTGTACTTTAATGCCTGAACTGTGAAACACAGAATGGCTGTCAGGAGCAGGGGGACAAGCAGCTTGCAACACAGAGTATAATCACAGGAGCACTACATCTTTATGGCATCTGGGTAAGACTGCAACACTGAGCAGGACTCAGTTAATACAGAGAACCAGAGTGTCATCATATGCTTTAGGAATGTAAGGGATATAGGGCCCTGAAGGAAGTTAGTATAGGACCACAATCATGACCTTATGCTAAAGGTGAAATATTTGAATTGCATCCAACCATTATAATTAGAAAAAGAGGGGAGCGGTAGGTTCTTTAGTTTATAAATGACCAGGGGTGTAGTTGTCCAGGGTCTTGGGGGGTCTTAGTCCCCTTATGTTTTTGGGAGCAAGGTCCCAGCAGGGTCCCTATGTCTCCAGCACCCCATGAGCCAGTAAGCTCAAAAGGGGAGTGTGTCAACCACTGAGAAGAGTCTTCTAACATGCTTCATTATCCTTTCATGCTGATTGGAGCCAATCAAAGTGAAAGGAAGTGGATCAGCCACTGCTTCCATATACTGCATCTATACAATTTAAGATGCATGTGAATTTTTACCATTTTAAATGTGGTGTGATTTCTTATTAATGAGGGTATTTCTGGATAGTGTTGGTGATACAATGCTCCTGTTTGCTTCCATATACTGCATGCATATGATTTTTTCCCAGGGGTGTTGGCAGTGGTCTCCCTCTTGTGTTACAACAGTTCTGCACTCATAGAGCATAAGAACCAGCTAAATATTATAGGGACAGAAGGGACAGAGGAGTCTTGCTGTAGGGGACTAGTAATGCTGGAACTAGTCATTCCTCTTCACTAGGGATGGGTGAGAATTTTGATTCAGTTCAGTTTAGGAACCAAGTCCTTCTCTTTGCGCATGAGGGGGTCCTACACTGACTATGACAGACAGATGTCCACCAACACATGGGCACTTTCCCTGGAGTGTATGACACTCCTGCATAGCACCACAAACAGTACATGGAAATAAATCCCAATTATTTCAATGGGTCTTCAATGACATTTGCTTAAATCCTATAATAAATCTTTTAGGATTGTATCTAATTTGTCCAAGGCAGTCATTATATTAAAAGTAAGCAGTAATGATATAGACAGTGTTATGTTGGATCCCTGTTCAAGTGAAGCATACAAATAGATTGCAGGGTTTAATTAGAACAGAATGAGCTATGTGGTTTTGTTATTTAACAACAAATTTAACAACCATGGGCCAACTAGTTGGTTATGCTTTATCCATCCCTACTGTTGGGAAGACAGCATGAATACTACATTGCTGCATAAAAGAAAGACCAGGATTTCTGACCTTTAGCAAGTATCTTTATCCTTTATATTCCTCCCAAGCACCATGTTTGATTCAAGAGAACTTTTCCTGTGCTTTATATGTCTTGCCCAGTTTTCTTAGACCTTCACTTCACTTAGACCTGAACCTCCCTTCACTATGCTCCAATGACATTTGCTCCTTTGCTTGCTGAGCCTTACCATTCTCAGAATCAGGGGTTTGCTTTCAACTTTGGACAAGATGAGGAGGGTGTGATGTTCCTATATTAATGTATATATGGTAAGTGTTGTTGTTTTAGAAGATACATGGTAAGTGGAGTGAAAGAGGAGGGGGAGTGAATGGGCAGTAGAATGCGAGATGATTGGCTGAGTGTTTAAAATGCCTGAATGTATAAAAGGAAGAGTGAGAGTGGAATCGGGGGGGAGAAGAGAACTGAGTGGGTTGCTTGGTGGGGTTTAGAGAGTTGTTTGCCAGGAGGGAGGTGGAGTTCGGATTAGTATTGAGTAAAACCATATGCTTATGTGCCTTAAGAAGAAATCTTGTTAATCTTGTTAGCTTTGTTATCTGTAATAAATACTTAATTTGGTTTACCAAAGGCCTGATCCTTGGCTGGGGTTTCACAGGCCAGAAGGGAGGGTAAGGTAATGACCAAGGCTGAAGGGGAACTGTAACAAATGGTGGCAGCGGTGAAGAGAATAACAATACCAGTATTCAGAGTCTCTGGGAATACTAGTATTGGGACGTTACTGGTGGTTGCCTAGCAGGGGGATCTGTTGAGATCTGTGCTAGAGCGGGGAGAGAAACCATAACAGAGAGCGGTCTGGACTGGTGGAGTCCCTGGTGGTGCCTAGTGACAGGCAGTGACCACGAGCAGGTAGGAACCTGTTGGGGAGAGCCAGGGAAGGACACATCACATGTGGTGGCAGTAGCGGTGGGATACGAACCAAAGAGAGTCCCAAAGACACGTGGTGACAAAGGAGACTACGTCACACGTGGTGTCAGTAGCGGTGGGATACGAACAACAGAGAATCCAGATACAGTGGTGTGGCAAACAGAAATAACAAAACAAGATTTCTTGTGAGAGTGACTGGCAAAGAGTGTGTGGCAAAGAGTGAGTGAACTCAAACACCATGGCTGAATATATAAAAATGAAAAGAGAGGAGCTGGTGGAGAAGTGCATAACATTCAATTTACCTCACGAGGGTAAAGGGGTAGATGAATTGAGGGTAGCACTTATAGGATTTGCAACTGCCCAGCAAAAACAACCTGTCAGAGAAGAGACCCCAGAAGGATATTTAAGCAATCCCACTTATATAGAGTACTTGAGAGAGAAGTTAAGATGGGAGGCTGAGGAAAAAGACAAGCAGAGGGAGTTGGAAGCTGAGAGATTGAGGAGGGAGGCTGATGAGAAAGAAAAGCAGCAGGTCTTTGAGGCTGAGGAAAAAGATAAACAGAAGAGAGTTGGAAGCTGAGAAGTTGAAGATGGAAACTGAGAGAATGAGAATGGGGTTTGAGGAGAGGGAGAAGCAACGAGCAGTGGATGCCGAATTACAAGTAGAAAAGTTAAAATTTGAAAGAGAGAAGTTTCATTCTGATGAAACAAGAAAGGACAGAGATGGAGCAAAAATAAAAATTACTCCAAAGGACTTTGCTGTCTATGAGCCTGGTCAAGATCCTCAAATTTACCTCAGCACCTTTGAAAAAGCACCTCAGTTGTGGGGGCTACCTGAAGATAAATACATGCAGTATTTATCAAACCTGATTAAAGGGGAATTGGCTGAGGTATACCAATATTTCCCCTCAGACAGGCCCGTCACCTATGCTGAATTCAAAGAAGCAGTGTTTAAAAGATTCAGACTGGGGCCTGATTATTTTAGAAAGCTTTTCAGAAACTGCCAGATACAGACAGGGAGGTCTTTTGTGGAGCTGGGGGCAAAACTGATGGACATATTTGGGAAATGGCTGACAAGTGCAAAAGCTCAGTCTGTGGAGGAGGTGAAAAACCTCATGATATTGGATCAATTATACCATCAGTTACCACCAGAAATAAGGCTCCTGGTCAAAGACCGTTCCCCTACATCGGTGCAGGAGGCCGCAGAGATGGCGGATCACTTCGCCTCCAATAGAACTGGCTGGGTGGGGAAAACATCAAGAGAGTTTAAACCCAGACCATATAGTGCTGGCAGAAGGGATGTGGTACCACAGCGAGTGAGTCCTCCATTAAAATCTGAAGGGCACAGGACACCCCAGAGTGGATCTGTGTACCCTAAAAGTGAGGAGAAATTATGCTACAAATGTGGTAGACCGGGGCACCTACGTTTTCAATGTGAGGTTGCCAACCCCATTAGTAATCCTGCTCAGACAAGGACAGTGAAAACAGAGCCCAAGGCTTTAGAAACAGCGAAAAAGGTTCAGTTCTGCCAGATAAACTGGACAGAAGTAACAGACCTTGATTCAAGTCTGAGAGAGGAAGTGAGTGTACAAGGGGCAAATTATTGGGCATTGCTTGATACTGGTGCCGCTCAGACATTACTGAGGCCAGATTTAATAAAATCTGAGGTAATATTACCTCAGGAAACTGTGACTACCCAAGGAGTGAGGGGTCAACCAGAAAGTTTGCCTGTGGCCCTGGTGGATATGACTTGGAGAGGCCGAGAGGGCCGATATAAAGTAGGCATTAATGCCCAGCAACAAGAACCAGTAATACTGGGAAGGGATGTAATGGGTGCCCAAAGAAAGATCTATGTAGTGACCAGACAGCAAATTGGCAGAGAAAAAGAAGCCATATTAAGGGGGGCTGAAACAAACAGGGTGGAATCTGTTAACCAGCCTCAGGTCACCATAGCAACCACTAGCAGGCCTGCTGATGGAGACAAATTGTATCAAGTGGTCTCTGGGAAAGAAGCAGAGCAATTCAGGGAAGAGCTGCATAAAGATATAAGTTTGAAGCAGATAAAGGAACAAGCCCTGACCCAACAGATTCCTTTCACTGACAAACTGAGGAATCAAGTTGTGTGTGAGAATCGGATTTTATATAGACTGTGGATGCCTGCTGAGAGAAAGGGTGAATGTGAACCAGTGAAACAAATGATGGAAGTGGTGAAAGAGAATTTGAGTCAAGCTCAGCAGAAGCAACGTTACTGGTATGACAGAACAGCCAGGGAACGTGTGTATGATGTGGGAGATATGGTTATGGCGTTCATACCCAGGAAACATGACAAATTACAGGACCATATACCATCAGAGAAAGGCTTGACACAGTGACGTATGTAATCACCACAGACCAATTAAACAAAAGCAAAGTGGTTCATGTAAATATGTTGAAGCCTTACCATACCAGGGATGTACAGGTGTTGCAAGTTACCTTATTCCCTGAGGGAAGTGGGCCTGAACTTCCAGATTTGGTACAGGAAAGCAAAGACAAAGGAGGGGTAGATCAAGTGGAATGGTCAGAGGAGGTGAAGGAGGAAGTAAAAGAAGAGATTCTGAGAGTTTTGAAGACTTATAGGAATCTCTTTAGGAACAAACCTGGCCGAACCAGTATAGTTATACATTCCATTGATACTGGAGATCATGCCCCAATCAGATCTGTTCCGTACCGTGTGAATGGGAAAGTTTTGAATGAGATCAAAAAGGAGGTGGAAGATATGCTGGAATTAGGAGTGATCAGGGAATCCATCAGTCCCTGGGCCTCAAGTATTGTCCTGGTTCCGAAAAAAGATGGAACGACAAGGTTTTGCATTGATTATCGGCTAATCAATAAAATTACTGTCCCAGATGTGTATCCTATGCCTAGGGTAGATGCAATGTTAGAGTTATTGGGGGCAGCAACCATTATCTCTACACTAGATCTCTGTAAAGGATTTTGGCAAATGGAACTAGACGAGCAATCCAGAGCCAAAACTGCCTTCAGTACACCAGATGGGTTATATGAGTTTGTGACCTTACCCATGGGACTAAGGAACTCACCAAGTTCATTTCAGAGGCTAATCAATACTGTGTTGCGAGGCATGTCAGATTTTGCAGTGGCCTATATCGATGACGTAGCCATTTTTAGCAAGTCGGTGCCTGAGCATGTCCAACACCTAACAACAGTATTGGAGGCCTTAAGAAAAGCAGGCCTCGCAATAAAAGCTAAGAAATGCCAGTTTGGACTAAAGGAAGTAATTTATTTAGGACATAAGGTGGGGAGTGGGAAAATCACCCCCTTTTGGAGCAAGGTGGAGGCAATACAAGCGTGGCTGATCCCCTTAACCAAAAAACAAGTAAGGGCATTTCTGGGTGTGGCTGGATTTTATAGGAAGTTTGTGAGAAATTTTGGGGAAATAGCAACCCCCTTGCATGAATTAACAAAGAAGAAGTGTTCTGAGCGTGTGGTATGGACGGATGAATGTCAGAAGGCTTTTGATCTACTGAAGCAAGCCTTGTGCCAAGGACACATATTAATAGCACCAGACTATGAGAAACCATTCATCGTGGCTACAGATGCGTCGGACCTCGCGCTGGGAGTCGTCTTGCTACAGGAGAGAGAAGGCACCAGACATCCAGTGGCGTACCTGAGTCGCAAGCTGACGCCGAGGGAGAAAAACTATTCGTCGGTCCAGAAGGAGTGCCTAGCGGTCGTGTGGGGACAGAACAAGTTGTGCCCATACGTGTGGGGACGAAGATTCACAGTGACTACGGATCATCGGGCCTTGTTATGGTTGCAGACTATGAAAAACCATAACACTATGCTGCAGAGGTGGTCCTGGGCCCTACAGGACTATCAAGTGGACTTCCAGTTCATAAAAGGCAAGGACAATGTACTGGCCGATGGACTTTCCAGGCAAGTGGCTGGGACTGCAGTGACGTGACCAGCCAGAGGAACAAAGAAAGACATTTTCCCCATAGAGACTTTTATTTGTTAACGCGACGTATAAATCCTGGAACAGGAATAATACTCTGCTGTTGTTTAAGGGGGGGGGGAAATGTGATGTTCCTATATTAATGTATATATGGTAAGTGTTGTTGTTTTAGAAGATACATGGTAAGTGGAGTGAAAGAGGAGGGGGAGTGAATGGGCAGTAGAATGCGAGATGATTGGCTGAGTGTTTAAAATGGCTGACTGTATAAAAGGAAGAGTGAGAGTGGAATCGGGGGGGAGAAGAGAACTGAGTGGGTTGCTTAGTGGGGTTTAGAGAGTTGTTTGCCAGGAGGGAGGTGGAGTTCGGATTAGTATTGAGTAAAACCATATGCTTATGTGCCTTAAGAAGAAATCTTGTTAATCTTGTTAGCTTTGTTATCTGTAATAAATACTTAATTTGGTTTACCAAAGGCCTGATCCTTGGCTGGGGTTTCACAGACCAGAAGGGAGGGTAAGGTAATGACCAAGGCTGAAGGGGAACTGTAACAAATGGTGGCAGCGGTGAAGAGAATAACAATACCAGTATTCAGAGTCTCTGGGAATACTAGTATTGGGACGTTACTGGTGGTTGCCTAGCAGGGGGATCTGTTGAGATCTGTGCTAGAGCGGGGAGAGAAACCATAACAGAGAGCGGTCCGGACTGGTGGAGTCCCTGGTGGTGCCTAGAGACAGGCAGTAACCACGAGCAGGTAGGAACCTGACAGGGAGAGCCAGGGAAGGATGCATCACCGAGGGCCCAAAGAACTGCATGCTGTTGTCCATCCTTTGCAAAACATTAACAGTGAAAAACATACAATATTTTTCACTCATAAAGGACTGAACAATGTCCCCTAATTATTAGTTACTAATAGATCTTGTATTAGAAATGGCCAAAGCTATTCATGGTTTTTGGAAAGGGTTTCAGCAGTTTCCCTTTTTACAAACTTTTTTTGCCCTTACTTCAGAAATTTGTTTGTTTGTTTACATCTCTCTCAATTCATTATATTTGTCTTCTGTGACATCACTAATGACAACACTATCACAACCACACATGAAGGCATAGGAATAAAACTTGGTATCAGAACGTGCTCAGATGACTAGGAAATTAGTGTGGTGACTGTCTGTAGGATATCAACTTGAGAAGTACCTGAGTAGACATGTGACCAACATGAGTTAGCCAATTATTTTTCATTTCTAGATTCAGATATACTTTTTTGTCATGCCACACTTTGCTTAAACTACAGTTTTGATTGAATAGTGCACAGTACCTTTTTGTGCATGAATGTATATCAAAGAAATTCTCCAAATACCAATCACATGAGCATATCCCAGATTATCTTTGGTGTTTAGCTTTGTGATTACTTAATGATTGGGGCTGTGCACCAGATTTGGCCGAGGTTTGAACTGAATCGGGCAGTTTTGGGGGGATCTGGATGTCGGTCGGGTCAGATTGAGACGGCTGCAGGTCAGGTTGAGTGGTCCAGAGTGATCCAGGACGTCTGGAGGTGGGGCATCAGGCGGGAAGGAGAGGCAGGTGTTGCCAAGAAGGAGAAACCATGAAAAGAGAGTAGAAGGGACCTACTTGACCAGCTGCATGTTCCCAGGAGATGGGAAGTTTGAAAATTGATGTGTTTGGATGCAGGGTGCAGACTTTCCCACCTGTTCTCTCCTTTTTCCTGCCAAATGTCCTGTCTCCTGAAGCAGTACCACACAGGTTGGAATCCTTTGGTTACCAGCTGGTTAGTGAAGGATTCCATCCTGTGGTGTGCAGGTTGTTTGCTCTTCCTTCACAAGTGCCTCGCAAAGGAGCAGCACCCTGCAAGATTAAACCCTCCTGCTCTCAGGAGATTGGGGGGGGGGAGATGCAGCGTCTTTCCCTTCCCCCTCCTGACCATATGTTTAATTAGAATTACACACTAATTAAACATTAACCCCACCCCCAATTGATCCCTGTGTTAGTATGAGGTGGGACAGCCTGATCCAGTGCCCGCAGATCAGGGCTATCAGATGGGGGGCCCCTCTGTGTACAGCTCTACTAATTATAGTTATTTCATTAAATTATGTTGTATTGTTAGAATGGCTCTACATTCCTGGTGTTTACCAAGGACCCTGGAAACTATCAGTGCAAAGACTTGATTAGACCCTCTCATAAAGTATTTCCAAGTACAAATATGTGTAGAAAGAATCAATGTTCTATTCTGTTCACTCTACTTCTTAGTCTATTGTGAAGGCTGATCCGAGTTTTGGCAAGTCTGCATTAAACACAAATCATGGTTCCCCTCCCCCCTTCATGACCAGATAGCTTCCACTTTCTTAAGTCTTTCAGAAATTTATTCTTGTTAATTCTGTTGCTATGTTAAATGGTTATCCACACAAGGAAATTCTGGGATTGTTTGGGAGCTCACTATGTTGATCAATTTATTCAATCTAATTCTAAATATCTAGGTATTATTATTATTATTATTATTATTATTATTATTATTATTATTATTATTATTATTATTAAAGCTTTCTTACCTGCTCTTCACAACGAGGTCCTAGGGCAAGTTACAACAGTGTAAAAATACAGTATTAAAATCAGTTAAAACAATGTACAATCTGAAGGATAGGGCGGATCCATATATATCAGGTATCAAAAATCAAGATAAGCAGGCTGTGTGAGCCCTGATTTGTTAAAGCAGAGTCAAAATTTCATTTTATCTATAGGTAGGCAATCACCAACTTGCATGTTTTAGTGCAGAGTTCACTTTTTCTTTCACAACACCTATTTGTTCAGTTGGGTTGTTGTCAAATAGATCCAATCATGTGATCCCATCAAGGCTATCTGCGCCTTGTTCCTTGCTGCCACTCCTCTCATGGATGGGTTCCTTGTTGCTTATCTGCTGTGCCCACTGGGCTGTGTATATTGTTGTTTAACGCCAGATTGGTATACAATAAGAACACTCTCATCCATGATTTGATTGTCCATGAAGGGGCTGATTTGGTGTGCATTACCGAGATCAGGGTGGGTGAGCCTGGAGGAGTTGATCTGACACAACTTTGCCCACCTAGATACTCGGTGCAACACCAGCACAGGTTGCAGGGACAGGGGGAAGGAGTTGTTGTGGTATACAGAACTTCCATCTCTGACACCAGGAAACCACTCTGTCTTGGAGCTGGCTGTGAGGGCCTGCACCTGGTGTCGGGCCAAGGAGACAGTAAATTAGGGTTGCTGCTGGTGTATCATCCACTCTGTTGCCTGGCAGCTTCTCTGACTGAGCTCACAGAGGCCGTCTTGGCTGTGGTGTTGGAGGACCCCAGAACTATAGTGCTGGGTGATTTCAATGTCCATGCTGAGGCTGCCTCTAGTATTCCAGCTCGGGACTTCATGGCCTCCATGACGACCATGGGGCTGTCTCAAGTTGTTACTGGCCTAACCCATAGGGCAGGGCACACTCTCGACTTGGTTTTCGCTCCAGATGGAGGAAGGGGTGGTCTGGAGATAGGGGGGTGGATGTCACCCCATTGTCATGGTGAGATCACTTCCTGGTGAAGTTTAGACTTATGGCTCTGATCCTTCCATGCAGGAGTGGTGGACAGATTAAGATGGTCTGCCACCGGAGACTAATGGAATCCATAGGATTCCTGAATGCACTGGGGGAGTTCCCAGTAGATAGAGCAGGTGACACTGCTGAAGCCCTTGCCACGCTGTGGAACAGCGAGGCATGTTGGGCTCTTGACATGGTTGCCCCCAAGCGCTCTCTCCAGCATTGTGGAGCCTGGTTTGCACCTTGGCAGACCAGTGAGCTAAGGGCAATGAAACAGGCTGGATGATGGCTAGAGCACAAGTGGCGAAAGACGTGCTGTGAGGCTGATCAGGCACAAGTAAAACATCATAACCATGCCTACTGTGTGTCAGTGAGGGCAGCGAAGAAGGCCCACTTCTCTGCCTCCAAATGATCCTCAAGTAGCCGTCTGGTGGAGCTTTCCCGTATTGTCAGAGTCTGTTGACATCAACTCCAGGAAATAGGGTTTTAGACCCTTTGGAGGCCCACTGTGAATTGTTTGCAAGGCACTTTGAGGGTAAAGTTGCTCGCCTCCACAACAGTCTTGATGCCCCCTCCACATCTACTGTAGTCCCCAATGAGGTATCCAGTGCAACGTCTTCTGCAACTCTTGGGAATGGTTTCAGTTGATGTGGCCTGATGACGTAGACAAGGTGCTTAGGATGATGCAGCCTGCAACATCTCTTCTCGACCCTTGCCCTTCTTGGCTTATTAAAGTTTGACAAGGGGGTCTGACTGAGTGGATCCAGGGTATGGTCAATGCATCATTGCGGGATGCAGTAGTTCCAGCCACCTTGAAAGAGACGGTGATCCGACAACTCCTGAAAAAGCCCACTCTGGACCTATTGATTTGTGACAACTATCGAACGGTTACAAATACCCCCGTTTTAGGGAAGGTGATCGAGAGGGTTGTGACACAGCAATTGCAAGTACTCTTGGATGAAACAGATTATCTTGCCCATCCCAGTCTGGGTTCAGGCCTGGTTATGGGACTCAATTGGCCTTGGTCGCCCTGATGGATGACCTTTATCGGGAAAAGGAAAGGGGGAATGTGACCCTGTTATTCTTACTTGATCTTCAGTGGCTTTTGATACCATTGTCCATGGTATCCTTCTGGGCCGACTTGGTGAGATGGGTATTGGAGGCACTGTTTTACAGTGGTTCCGACCCTATCTCCAAGGTCGTTCTCAAAGAATAGCATTGGGTAACTGTCTTTCAGCCGCCTGGCAGTTGTGCTGTGGGGTGCTGCAGGGTACCATCTTGTCCCCCATGCTGTTTAACATCTTGGGAGCAGTCATCAGGAGTTTTGAGGTGAGGTGTCAGCAGTATGCTGATGATACCCAGCTCTATTTCTGTATAACATTTGAATTGAGAGAGGGTGTGCAAGCCCTGGACTGCTGCCTGGACTTGGTGGTGGGCTGAATGAGGGCCAGTAAACTGAGTCTGAATCCTAGCAAGATGGAGGCACTGTGGGTTGGTGGTTCCCGAGTTCAGATAATTGTTCAGTTGCCTGCTTTGGATGGGGTCATACTTCATCTGAAAGAGCAGGTCCATAGTCTGAGAGTGCTCCTGGATCCATCTTTGTCACTAGAGGCACAGGTGACCTCAATGGCTAGGAGTGCCTTTTATCAGTTTTGGCTGGTAAGACAGCTGTGGCCATTTCTGGACCGGGATAGCCTGACCACTGTTGTACATGCACTGGTAACCTCTAGGCTGGATTGCTGTAATGCACTCTATGTGGGGCTGCCCTTGAGGTTGGTCTGGAAGCTGCAGCTGGTGCAAAATGTGGTGGTGAGACTGCTCACTGGGGCAGGGTATCGCCAACATGTCACCCCGTAGCTGAAATAATTGCACTGGCTGCCCATTTGCTACCAGTTCAAGGTTCTAGTTTTGGTGTACAAAGCCCTATACAGCTCGGAACCAGGATACCTGAAAGACCATCTTACTCCTTATATACCCAGTCAATCACTGCACTCTGCAGGTGAGGGCCTTCTGCAGATACCATCTTATCAGGAGGTTCATTCTGCACAATATAGGAAATGGACCTTTAGTGTGGTGGCACCTACCCTGTGGAATTCCCTCCCCTTGAATATTAGGCAGGCACCATCTCTGCTATCTTTTTGGTGCCTTTTGAAGACTTTCCTCTTTCAACAAGCCTTTTAAGTGGAGACCTATCCCAGTCTGCGTCTGTGTTAGAATTGCTTGTTAATATTTTTTTAATAATGTTTTTAAAGCTTTTTTAAAAATGTTTTTAAAGCTTTTTTAAAAAAATGTTTTTAATGTTGTTTTGTTTTAATGTATTTTAAGGTGTGTTTTTATGATGTTTTAAAGTGTTTTTAGCATTTCTGTTTGCCACCCTGGGCTCCTGCTGGGAGGAAGGGTGGGATATAAATCAAACAATAAATAAATAAATATGAGAAAAGATAATCCCTAATGAGTATTTTCCCCTGCTGGAATGTTTCAGTACCTCTTGTTTGCTTTGTTGAAAGATGGAGGAAATGTGTGTACTTAAAATTTGAATGGAAGAGAAGTTTAACACGAGGATGTGGTTTTTTTAAAAAAAGAGACAAAAGGGATGGATGTGATTTTCCCCCTTTTTGCCTAATATATACATTTTTGCAAAGCAATTTCTCCTAATATTTTAATGTTTTTTTTAATAAATGCACTTTATGTGCATTTTACTCTAGTTTATACATTTTTGTATACATTATGGTTAGAGAACTGCATTGCAAAATTAAGAAAAGTGTGGATTTCAAAGGATGACTGTTTCAGTCTGCATATGGTTTTGGAAAGTGCAAATTTGGCACATTTGTTTAAATGTGAACTTCTGTAAAATGTGCATTTCTCCGCCTTCCCTAGTGGATATGGTATCCTATGTTGTGGTTAGTTCAAGCTTCACTTCTGCCTTGGAGCTGGAGGACTGTCAGTTGCAGAGGGGTTGACTTAAGATCCAGAATTTTGGTTCACTGGTATAGACACATGGAACCTGTGCAACTGAAGCTATCATGCAACTGAAGCTACCATATCATCTTCCAAATAGCCAACTGGCAATCTCACTTGCAACAGGTCATGGGGGAAGAAGCGTTCTTTTTGATGTTCTGGAACCAAGCCATTAAGGGTTCCATTGTTCACAAATGGAACTGTGTATTGTGTTGACAAGACACTAGGAAGCCAGTGCAGATTTTGGAACACTGGTGCTCCTACATCCCATCTTTGTTGTAAGGCTGGCTGCCATGCCAGCTGAAGCACCAATACAATCACCAAGGGAAAACCTACTCAAACAGTACTACGACTACCTCCCATGCATGAAGGGTGGTTGCTATGTCTGTAACAGATATAAAGCGGGCCACTTTCCAGTTTTGTATATCTTATAAAAGGCAAATACAGAGCTTTTGCAGGGGTCACTGAGCATTAAATCAGCTCCTCATGAATTGCAGAACATAAATGGATAGTTTTAATTATACCTAATGACATTTATAATCCTTAAATCTTTAACTGAAATGCTTTGAGATGTGCTGGGTAAAAGACATGTCTCAGAATGCAGCCTGGAAGCCTTTTTATGGATTTGATTTATTTTTACTTAAAAGACTCACTATTTTCTCTCTGTAGGAAGTGAAAAAGAATCCTCATGCTAGAAAGGGGAATGTAGCCAGTTTGAACCATTCATTTCAGCCAAAATGTAGCTGAAATATATCATTGGTAGCAACACACTGGGTACCTGGTTTGTCAAACAGGAGTAAATACAAACGGCAAATTGGTAGCTCTGCTCATAATATATTTTTGTATTATTATTTTAGAGATTACATCTCATATCTGTCACTTCTAATATCTCTGTCAGTAATTATGAAAGCCCTCAAGGCTGTTTGTTAGATTCCACACAATTTGCTTTCAATAATAGAAGCTTGTGGGAATATACATGTATTGTTCTTGAAAGGTAATAATTAGTTTTGCATTGTAAGATATACACTATATCTTACAGGGGTGCCTCATTCATACAAGAAGATTTTTAAAAAAATGAAAGCAGGAATCTAAAGAATCTTTCCCCCCCATGTTGCTTTTGAAGAAAACATTTCACTTGAGTGCAAATGCCTATTCAGAACTTGAATAATGTTTAAAATGTCATTAATTTTTTATTGAATACTTCCTTATGCTTTAAATCACATCTAGAAAATCTATAATGCTTTAGATGTAGAACATTTTATGCATGGCTATACAAGAGATGAAGGAGTGTTCCTTAGATGTAGGAGTTGGTGCAGTGGTAGTTGAGGAGAACTATTTTTTTCCTTTCTTCATCCTGTGAAGAAGCACAGAAAATATCAGCCACAATATGACTTTGTGAACATACACCTTGCTCCTCAAAGTGGGAATTATGTTATATTTTCCACTAAAAAATGCAGAAGTTTCACTCATCTCTCTTAAATTCTTTTTTCATCCCATCCTGTGCAAGATTGCTGAGAATGGATTGCTCATTTGCATGCACATTGAGTCCAGTGGGATTTACTCCCCTGCAATCATGCTTATGATAGGTAAAACTGATCATGGGGAGGGAAGCCTGTAGTGGACAGGGAAGGAGGAAGAGAGAAGGAAAGGAAGAAGGGAGGAGGAAGGGAGAGGAGAGGAGAAGAAGGGGAAAGGCAGGTCTGATCATTTGTATGCTTATTGAGTTCAATGGGATTTACTCCTGTACAATCATGGCTAGGTTAGGTAAAACTGACCATGGGGGAGGAGATGGGGGAGGGGAGAGTAGAGGGAATGAAGAAGCGGGAGGGGAGCAGAAGGAATGGGAGGGGGAAGGAGGGAATTGGAAGGGGAGGGGAAGGGGTGAAGGAAGTGGGGGAAGGGGGGAAGGAAGTGGGGGAAGGGGGGAAGGGGAGGTGATGGGAGGGAGGAGGAGTGGAGGGCAAGTTTGATCACTTGCATACTTATTGAGTTCAGTGGGATTTATTCCCATGCAATCATTCTTGAAAATGAAATGGACTGCCTTCAAGTCGATTCCGACTTACGGTGACCCTATCAATAGGGTTTTCATGGTAAGAGATATTCAGAGGTGGTTTACCATTGCCTTCCTCTGAGGCTAAGAGGCAGTGACTGGCCCAAAGTCACCCAGTGATCTTATTCTACAGCAGGCACATGTAACCTCCCACCCAATTTTAAACCAAAGCTGTCCCTGGCCACATCCCAACCAGACTGTTATTTCACTTTAGGCAGTCATGAAATCTCCCAAAGAATCCTGGGAAGTGTAGTTAGAGAAGGGTGCCGAGAGTTTCTAGGTGATACCCTGTTCCTCTCACAGAGCTTCAATCAGAATGGTTGACTGTCAACCATTCTGGCCACTGGAGACATGCCGACTATAGTATACAGCCATTGTCGTGGCTGTATAATATGAGAAACCTTGGCCAGATCATATTTAAAAACTCCACAAATTATCAGAAATTTCTCCTCCTCCTCTACAAATTGCTGAAAGAAGCTGTGCCTCATGGTTCAGCCCAACTCTAAATACATTTTGTATGCCAACCTGGAGAACACCGGATGAAATAATGTTTTAACTGAAATTGTGTTTTATAATGTTTTAACTGTAATTATGTTTTAAAATGTTTTAAGTGTTTCTAGAATTTTTTTTCTGTTGTTAAATTGTTTTGTTTGGAACCCCCTGCCTATTGACATCAGGCAGAGGGCTTCTTTGTGTTCTTTTTGATGCCTGCTTAAAACTTTTTTGTTTAGGAAAGTCTATCCACATGCATAGATCCTGATGTGTTTAAATGTTTTTTGTCTATTGGTGTTTTTAATTGTTTTAACTGGTATATTGATTATTTTAATGTCTTTTGTAAACTCCCTTTTTTACAATGAAGCGGTATATAAATTTCATCAATAGGGTTTTTGTGGTAAGTGGTATTCAGAGGGGGTTTACCATTGCCTTCCTCTGAGGCTGAGAGGCAGTGACTGGCCCAAGGGTACCCAGTGAGCTTCATGGCTGTGTGAGGATTTGAACTCTGGTCTCCCAGGTCATAGTTCAACACCTTAACAAGAGAGTGAATAATGTTTCACTGAAGGGGGAGGTTCCATCTGCCTTGAAAGAAGCTGTGGTGCATCCCATCCTTAAGAAGACCTCCCTGGACCCAGAAGTATTAAACAAATATCACCCAGTGGCAAGTATCCCCTTTTGGTGCAAGATGCTTGAGAAGGTGGTGGCAGCTAAGCTTCAAGCATGCTTAGAGGAAACTGATTTCTTGGATCCATTCCAGTCTGGCTTCAGGCCTAGCCATGGCACTGAAACTGCCTTGGTCATCCTGGTCGATGACATTTGTTCGGAGAGAGATGGGAAATGCAACCCTGCTTGTTCTCCTTGATCTCTCAGCAGCTTTTGATAAGTCTGGTACATCTTGAGGAGATGGGGGTTGGGGCACTGTGCTCCAGTGGTTCCACTTATACCTCCAGAGCCACTTCCAATACATAGTTATGGGCAGCTACCATTCAGCACCATGGGAATTATCCTGTGCTGTTCCACAGGGTTCCATCTTGTCCCCCATGCTATTTAACATCTATATGAAGCCACTGGGAGCTGTCAACAGGAGATTTGGAATGAGGTGCTATCAATATGCAGATGACACCAAGCTCTACCTCTCTATTCCATCTGAATCAAGAGAGGCAGTTGAGGTGTTGAACCAATGTTTGGAGGTAGTGATAGACTGGATGAGGGCCAATAAATTGAGACTGAATCCTGTAAAGTTCTCACGTCCAGGAGGTGGAAAGATGACCTGTTCTGGATGGAGTTGCTCTTTCTTTGAAGCAGCAGCTCTGCAGCCTGGGGGTACTGCTTCATCCAAGACTGTCACTGGAGGTTCAGGTGGCCTCAGTGGCTGGGAGTGCCTTTTTCCAGCTCCTGCTGGTTTCCCAGTTTCAGCCCCTTTTGGACAGAGATGATTTGGCCATAGTGCTCCATGCTCTGGTAACTTCCAGACTGGATTATTGCAATGTGCTCTATGTGGGGCTGCCCTTGAAGATGACTTGGAAACTTCAACTGGTCCAAAATGCAGCAGCCAGATTACTGGCTGTGGTTCCCTTTAGAACGCCTATATCCCATTTTAAAACAGCTGCATTGGTTGCCAGATCATTTCCAGGCCCAGTTCAAGGTGCTCACATTAGTGTTTAAAGTCCTAAATGGTCCCAGATAAAGACTTACAGACCCTTTTGGATGTTGAGATCAGCAGAGTGAGCACTTTTGGTAGTGCTGCCACCCTCAGAAGTTTGGGGGAATGGCCCAGGAGAGGGCATTATTTGTGACAGCTCCTGAGCTTTGGAACTTAGTCTGCACCAAGGTGCATCTGGCAACTTCATTGTACAACTTTCAGCAAATGCTGAAGACACATCTCTTTACGCTGGGCTTCAAAACCTGAGATGTATATTTTTAGGACCCACCCTATTTTCTGTGATGTCGTTTAGGTTGTTTTTAACTGTTTTTAATTATATGTTTTTAAATTGTTGTAACCCACCCTAGGACCTTTGAGTGAAGGGTGGATAATAAATAAATAAATAAATAAATAAATGTGTTTGCTGTCTTGAGGACCTTTGGGAGGAAGGGCAGGATATAAATTTAAATTCAAATTATTATTATTATTATTATTCCATGTGAGACACCCAAGGCAGCTACCAACAATAAAAGATGAATACAGAATACAATATAACAGTATAAAATTAATAGAGTGGTCAATTACAACCATTTAAAAACACAAATTACAACATATAAAACAGAAGATCAGCTTGACAATTCAAATGTCCACGTGTCCGGTGTATGAGCTGGACCTGCAACAACATGACAACATGTCTTGGGTAGAAAACAACATTATGTAAAATAAGGTGATAGGTACATTTCCCTCATTATTGTTATGGTTCATCTTCTATGTATAAAAGAATTTGTAACAACAAAAGTCAGCTCCACTTATTCTTACTGTGTTGTGTAATTTATGAGAAGTTCTTATGCAAATCTGAAAGCACTAGTAATTCTTAAGAGGTATTCAAATGAGTTCCAACACGGAATGGAAAGAGAGGCACAAAGATTGTATTTTTCTCTATTTTCGCAAATACTCTTCCATTCTGTTTGCTAGGCCAAATGTGGGGGGGAGAGATTTAAGTTGTGTGATGTGATGCTTGGCAAAAATAAAATAAAAATTCCAAATTCTAAAATGACTTCTTTTGATATAACAGATAATTCCTCCAAGCACTCTTTCAGTATCCATATTTTTCCTTGTTCAGCTTTTTATAGTACAGTGCTGTTGCCTAGAACCATTTTGTAGGGGTGGGCACAATGCTGTGTGGAACCTGAATATTAAAGCAAATCAGGATGTTTTGAGGGTCTTTCTCTTGCTCCCAGATCAGAGCACAATGTCCACCTTCCCTTGCCAGATCAGGGCCTCCACAGTGTTGCTCTGTCCTGTTATAGCTCTATGTTTTCCTATATTTCCTAGGCCCATGAACTTTGCAAGATGCAAAGCTGTCCAAAGGTGGGAAGGAGTAATCAACAAAAAAAATGCTTCCCCTTTTCAGTTCCAAACCCACTTCCATTAATGCAAGGTCATCTTTGGATCCAACCCAATATATACAGGTCTGACCTCAACTTTTGCCAGCTCTTCATTTTTACTAAGACCTGTGCCTTCTTTATGTTCTTGTGTCTGTTAAAGTTAATATGGCGTCTCTCTCCTAAAGAAACAAAACTTTGCCCATATACAGTATGTCAATATATAATCATGTAGTCTTTTTTTAAAAAAAAATCCATCAGAAATCTAACATGTCCTTCCCCAACCTGGTGCCCACCTATCATCATTGATCAATGGCCATGCTGGTTGGAGCTGATGGATTCCAGGTTGGGGAAAGGGTGATCTAACACATAACATCATTGCTTATTCCTTCAGTTTAAATTACAGCATCATAACCTGAATGCGGGCACTCAAGCTAGTTTAATGCATTTCAGACTTCAGGCTAGAATGCTTGGGAAGAGTGCTTGGGACACCTTGAGATGAAAGGGTAAGATGTTGGATGTGAATTAGTTCACCCAGACTGACCCAACATCACCTGAGATTTAAAAAGCAAAGCAGAAGAAAATACTTCAGCTGCAGAATTGCCAGTACTGCTTTCTTAGATAAAAATATTGATTATGGATGTACCTTCTTGATGCTATCTACATGTCAGTTGTAGTCTAGAACATGAGTACTAATTTTGCTTTCTCTCATTTTTTTTTATTCCTAATTAATGAACCCCTGGAGCCTTTTTCTGTGATGATTTAAAGTATATTCTTACCACTTAACAATGCATTTCCTATTTATGTCAACACAATGATCTCAATAGAACTTACTCCAATTTAAGTGATGGAACAACAAATTACATTCTGAGAATGCTACCACTGTTTTTTCCTATTAAAATCTCCCCAAAGAGAAATATCTGTAAGCCTTTTCAACTGTATGGTTTCATGTTACGTGAACAAACCTAGGGCTTGATACTTCCATTTCTCTTCTCTTCTGGAACAGCTGCAAAGAGGCAATTGGAAGTTTCCACTTTTAATCGAAGCAGAATTCTTTGTTATGTCCAAACCTGGGTGGTTAGTTCAAACAAGTAATAATCAAACCATTATCTTGGCTTGTTAATTAAATATAGTTTATACAGAGGAGGGGAGCCTCTGTCTGCCTCCCTGGACTTTTCCCTAGCCCATCCCCATCCCTGCTCTGCATCCTCCTTGAATATTTTTGCCTGGCCTGGCTAGAATGTGCCCTTGAACTGTGATAATGCATCTTGCTTACCTGGGTGGAGGACAGTGAGATCTGTGTCAGATGGGGGTGTAGAAATGGCTGACTTGTGCATGACAGGAATATAGTCTGCTGTGCAAAAGTGGTTGCAACTTACACCTTTGGCTGTGGCCACCAGCAGGTTGTCCAGGAGGGAACGAGGCCTTTAGGCTGAAAAAGGTCCTCCATCCTTGGTTTAAACTTACCACAGTTTTTCTGAGCTTGGATATAACAGGAGACATATTTCAACAAGGCATCTCAGGAAACTTTCTGTGACCTGAGAGGTGCAGGAAGTGAATGTGGCTTTCTGTAACATTCAAAGATAGAACAATGTTGTTCCTCTTGATTTGAATTGATCTTATATATAAAATCTCTCCATGCCTTTATATGTTGCTGTTCTGCATCACTTACACAACGTTTGACCCACCTAGCATAGAGCTGAAGAGATAGGAAAAGCTTCACCTGCTTATCTGTTTGCAATTAAAAGGTGCAAGAGCAGGTCTAGTACAAAATGCTGGCAGTGTGAGCCCTTATGGACACAGAAGGCCTCATTTTGTTTTTTTGCTTTTGTTTTATATCGGTACTATAGTGAACAGACTGGGGGAAAAGTATAGCTTTCTGACTTCTTCTTGAGTCTAAGGTGCATAATTGAGACATTTTTTAAAAGTACTTGTTCTAATAGCAATTTCGCAACCACTATATAAGCTTCAGAACAATGTTAAAACCATTATGTTGTTTGGTTTGCAATAAACCTGGATAAAGTCCATGAAATGTACAGATGTAGGAGGCTGTGCAGTGTGGCTAACAACTTCACAAACGAGATTCACAGATGTCTTTAACATCTTAAATTATGATTATTAGCCATTTCATTTTCTATGTACTTCAGCAGGCAATCTGTGAAATGTGGTTAATTACTTTATGAGATTGTTACATACTTAAATTGCAAGAGTAAGAAAATACTTCATTTTAAAAAACAAATAACAAACTCTAACAAATATTCAATACTTTGCTCAGTCCCCCTACTCTGCTTCTTAGTTCGTTTATTCCATGATGTTGAAGCATATGTTAAAAATAAACTCTCTACATTAAAAAAGAAAATCAAAGCATGCACCAGTATGAGTCCCCTGAAAATTAGAGCAAGGCAAAGCATAAATAAGTACCTTTCATTTGACCTCTTAAAGCCTCTTCACACTTCATCTCTTTAGCATGAACCAATTTCTTAAAAAATAATGTGTAAAAATGACAAGAAGGTGTTTAAAAGCATGTGTATTTTACTTGCCAAAGAGACAGTTGGCTGGAAGATGTCCCTGGTGAGCGTACAGTTGATGGCAAACCTGGGATTGTTGCTACAATTGGCCCTCTGATGGCTACTTGAAGGAAACAAAGAAGTGTGTGGACCTTGTTTCTTACCATGGCCAGAGCTTGGAAAAGTTACTTTTTTGAACTACAACTCCCATCAGCCCCATCCAGTGGCCATGCTGGATGGGGCTGATGGGCGTTATAGTTCAAAAAAGTAACTTTTCCAAGCTCTGCGCATGGCCACATATGTTTATTCATCAGGAGCACAATTATTTCTGGTTAGTTTAAGGTTTTTTTTTTTTTTAAAGTAATGTATACTGCTTTAGATGAGTTAATTTTAACCTGTGCAAGAGCAGGCCTTTGAATCTTGCTAGGAATCTTGTCCCCAACCCACCCACCTCACCCTTCACTCTGAAATGGTACCTGGAATGGAAAACAATTTTAAAAATAAAGGGCTTGTCTATTTGCCTCAAAAACTGTTGGACAGCTCAGGTGTGAGCATTCCTTGTCAGTGGTCACAAAACCTCAAGGGGCTCTGCAAGCACTTACAAAGAGTGCTCACAAATGCTCTCAATTCACAAATGAGACATTAGCCCTATTTACCTGTTCTTCACACACATTCACACAGGCTGTTTTCACACATGGGGCTGATTGTATTAGTTTAACGGATTAAAAAAGTAGTGGTTCTGTCCTGATTTCAAAAATTCCTTTCACACTGCAGTACCTGTTGCATTTTTTCAGCCGATACACCAGCATTTCACACAATTGTCTTTCACACAGCTGCAATGCATGTCCTGTTTTTGTCCCTTACCCATTATACCCATGCACACTGTTCCCCACTGTGTGGGAGGTCTAACATCTCGTCTTGTCACCATGCAAGTCCTTTCCCTTTAGGATCTGACTTTTTAAATTATTTTAGTTGTATTGACACAGGGGCGTGTGTGGAAAATGCTGCTGCTATCTGTCCCTATGCTGGAATACCAGTACAATTTTCATCAGGCAAAAAACCCTACACATGACTAAAGGATGGGAATGCACTGCATGCTGGGATGCCTGTCACATGAGCAGCTGCAGCTAGTACAAATCTCCCAGTCTTCCGGATTCCCAAATGGATTATTTCTGGTATCATTTATCATGAAAATTACCACTAAACTTGCACTATATTCCACTAGAATTCCAAAATAGCTTGCACGTCATGTGAAAAGTCAAATATAATGCACATATTACCAGGTAAGAAATTGTCAAAATAATGGAATAAAGTGCAGTGTGAAAGCAGCCACACATTACCACTACATGCAATGAGGAGAGGAGGGACAACCCCATTGGTCCTGCCCCTGCCCATAGATCATTACTGCTTCTGCCCCATCCAAATATGTTGGAGACTGGATGTCTGCAGTGAGAAGTCTGCTGTACTCAAGTACAGTAGGGCCCCACTTATATGGCAGGTTCTGTTCCAGACCCCCGCCGTAAAGCGGAACCCCATTGACTTTAACGGGCCGCATCGCACGAAAATGATGCGAAAACGGCGCAAAACATCGCAAAAGGGAAAAAAACCCTTTAAAATTGAAAATGAAAGGCGCTGCATCAGCTGAACGCCATAATGTGGGGCCCTACTGTAAGATTCTCTGTGCAATTATGAACCCTGGCATAACCCCTTAGCTTCACATGTCCTGTTGTAATAGCCTATAAGTAAGCCTAAGCTCACATTTAACTGGAACAATGACAAATTCTTTCCTAGGTTATTCCTGCCTCCATTTCCTTCCTCTCCCCCTGCTGTCTTCTGTATAACAAATTTGTCCTCTTGCACTCTGTAAAGTGCCAGGCATACTAATAGCATTATATAAATAATGAATTAATCATAAAAAAGCAAAAAGTCTTCTCTGAGAATATTTGCCCTTTAGTTGTTCCCCCCTCCAAATTCTATCTTTATTAGGTTTTCCAATATACAATTCCATTTTTAGTTCCCGTTTAGGGACTGGCAGAGCTGTCAAAAGGGTCCTTTTGCATGTGCAAAGAAACTGATGGGTGGATATATGATCTGCATGGTACAAACTTGGCACAGTCCCTCTGAATCAGGTCATAGAAGAATTGTATCAAATACTAAAGCTGGGATGTCTGAAATTCTATATCTGGTCAATGGAAAAGGTGTCGTGTATAGTGTTGTGCTCAAATTTTCTCGTATGTTCCTGCACCCCCATAATTATTCTTCAGTTAATGAGGAAACAAACTGAATTTGAAAATTATCAAAAGAGGAGAGAACATTTCTGTGACATTCACATGAGTGGGGGGTCAGGGTTTTGGTCACACTTACCTTATTCATGATCGGGCTGAGGATGTTTGTGAGTGTCCTTTTGTTCATTCAACATATCATCTCACCAGCAGCCTGCACTCTACAGCCTTCTCAGGTGCCTGTGTTTCAATTAAAGCCCAGGGGAAGACATTATGAGGTAACTCCTGCCATAGGGCTTTTTTCAGATCAGGTTGTATAGTCAGCCAGAGAGGCTGCAGATAGGGATGGGGGAGACATTTGATTCAGTTTGCATTTAAAGGCAAGCTTACCTAATTGACACTTTCAGAAAGACTCTAGGAACTGAAACAGAATTATCCTTTGAAATTCCCACTTCTCCAAATTTTGCATTGTAGTTCTCCAACCCACCAATGTGTGCAAAAATGCAGCTATACGGTAAAGTGTGCATAAAAATGCATATATTAGAGAAAGTAACACAAAATGCATTATAATAGGGAAAATTGCTTTGCAAAAATGTGTTTATTAGGATAAATTCCCTGATGAATTTTCATGAAGGCTTTTTTAAAAAAATCGCAAACTGATAGAGAAATGTGGAGAACTGCAGAGAAGAATGGAAAAATGAGAAACCAAAATTGACAGATTCACTCAGCCCTAGCTGCAGAGTGCTGGATAAATGTTTACTCAAAAGAAAAACATACATGCCCTAGCCTTGGACACCATCATCCTTGGTCACCTCACAGTGATAAGGTAAGCTCAAAATTCTACATTCTACCAAAATTCTCAAGTGTCCTGAGAATGAGGCAGAAAAATGGAAGCTTCTTTCACAGAGGAAGAAACCATTGAAGAAACTGGAGCACAGATTTTGGCACAGCACTAACTATGTATTCCTCGTGATCCTCTAATTGAGAGATAGTGTTACCTGTTACTGAACACAATGGATTAATGCAATATTCAAATAGTGCCTTCTTCTGGTGCTTCAAGGGTACTATCACTCTTAATTTTTCTTCCAAAGCACATCTGCAACTTGAAATTCCACCGTCCAGCCCATGTTTCTCTGAAACAGATATCAATTAGGGTTTCTACTTCTTGTGTTACGGGAATATTGAATCACTGCTTTTCTCCACTTGTTGGAGCATCTGGGAAATCACCATGACAACCAGCACTTGCCAGGTGTCTGTTTAGAACGCACCCCATTACTTCAGCCTTTCTCAGTAAAATTCATTACCTTAATTGCCAAGCTAATACTGAAGCAAAAAGAGGCTGAGCAGAAAGATTAAAAAGACATACATCTTGATTAAAATCTTCATAACCCAAAATCTGTATAATCTGTAAACTATACAAAATATATAAATTAGCTTAAGCCTGGAAGATGAGTATTAATATGCAGGGATATATTTTTTTAAAAGGTCACTCAAAATTGCTACTCCTGTTAAATAAAGTGAAAACAGAGAATGATGGATTCCATATTCTTTCAAAAAATGTTGACAAATGTTTGACTTGAGAGTAGAATGAGATTTTTTAAAATAAAATGAAATGTTCTAAGGAAACAGCATGCCATAGCATTCAATATAGAGATAAGCCCAAGAGGCAGATAAGAGTCAAAAGAAAGTGTTGGAAGATTGTACAAGATCAGTATGAATGATGTGAAGAAATTGCTGCAGCATAGGCAAAAGGTCAAACTTGGCCTCTGCCAGTACGATTGCATCCTTAGTCAAGTATTGCAAACTGCTGCTGCAAAATGAGACAGCTAAGTAAAGTGAGAAGGCTTTGATTGTGGATTCAACAGGCAAGTATTTATACCTAGACCCTGAAATGGCTATGTTGATTGCCTCTTTGTTTCTGGGTCCAATTCAAAGTGTTTACATTTGACCTTTGAAGACCTAACATACCCTGGGACATGGTCCAAGGTACCTGAAGGAACACCTGTTGACCATGTGCATTCAGATCTCATCAGGATTTTTCTGAGTGCCTCCATCATCTTAAATGGTGTTGGTGGCTATAGGATCTAGTACAGGGGTAGGGAACTATTAACTTCCCAGGCCTCTCCATGAGGCATCTTCATTGATGCTTGCAAAGCACTGTTCCTTTGCCTGCATTGTTTAATTTCAAACTGCACAGGCAATTGTTTTTGTGATATTGGGAAACGGACAGCTGGGAAGCCCCACCCAGCTGTTAAAGTTCTACCATGGGTGTGGGGAAGTAAGAATCCAACCTGGCTGTCAGATCCAGTTCCCCACCCCTGATCTAGTATCTTCTCAGAGGTGACACCCCAGCCGTGGAAGCCTATCTGTAGTCTGCCCTTCACTCAAGAGTTCTGGGGTTGCAAACAATAGCATTTCAATCACAGTTAACACTTTAAAAATAGTTCAGCTACTATATTTATGCTGGACAAGTGATTGTGCTCCCTCCCCACAATGCCCTGCAATGATGCTACATCCAGAGCATACTTGTAAAATGAAAAAGGTAATTGGGCCACTCAAAGGCAGCTTGGTTGCCCCTACCTACGACAGCAACAAAATTAAGTTGCTGGGGTTTTTTTAAGAAAAAGATTGAAGGAAGCTGCCACTGCTATATAGGGCCCCATGGTGATGGTGAATTTTATCACACACACACACACCCAAATAAGCAAAATCAGTCCCGGTTAAGGGAACAGATGTCACACACACCCAGGTGACAATTTGTGATATTTTAATTTCAGCATCTGTTATCTCAGCCCTTGGGAGTGTATTAATACAGATGACTAAGCAATAACGTAGAAAAGCTTGTCATTTGTATTCACCCACCATCTTTTCTGAGATTCTATAAATCCCAGAATTGTCTACTTAAGGCCCCACATTCAAAGTGATATTCATACCAGGGTATGTGACTGCATCTTGAAAATAGCTAGGATTGTACCCAGGGAGCAAAAAAGTACAATGGGTGCCTAGAAGACAGGTGAGAATGGGAAGAGCCCACAGGCTTGCAAGCTATAAAGAATGAAGTGTAGGAGATTAGTTAAAAGGAAGAGTAACACTAACACAGAAGCCATGGCATGTAGGATGTGGCTGGAGCTGTAAGAGCAAGAAGGAAAAAGAAGAAGAATGAGAGATGGAGAATAAGGGTTGTCTTCAAAGTAGTGCTAAGTGGCTCCCAGCATAAGTAGAATGACTTCTGCTTGTGCAATGGGACTTTCCCCCCTCTCATCCTCCATTTCCCCCCAAATAAGTTCTGGAGGCTTCCCAACCCTCCAGAACAGATTTGGGAACAGCATGGGGTGCCCACAGGGGGAGGAGAGGGGAGAAAGTCCTGTTGCACAAGCAGAAGTTGTTCCACTGACATCATTATTTAGCTGAATGCCACCTAAGGCTGCAGTCCTATAGCCATTTACCTGGGAGTAAGTCCAATAGAACTCAATGGTACTTTCTTTTCGGTAGCCATGCATAGCACTGTGCTGTAAGACTGTGTGTGGTATAGCAGCAAGTATTACAGGGGCAGTGTATGCCTCTGAGTGTCATAACTGGACAATAAACAATCCACTGAATGTGTTGTCATTTCTCCTCTGGATTAAAATGAACATTTCCTAATAATGACTCTAAAATTGACCTCCTTCCCCATGATGGTTTTTCAACAATGATGCTAACTTTAAACAGACATCAGTTTAATTAAATTATTGTTAATCTGAAGTGTTTTGGTTTTTCTTCTGTGCATTTCAGCACAAAAAAATAGCATATGTGTATTTTGTTGCCAAGAGATCATAATTGCAGAATATGGTTTTATTTGGCATATAAGACACTCTCTCTTTCCCTCGACAAAGAACTACATTGTATTGCATATGCATAAATTTGAAAGCTGTTTCAGCATTTTCTGCTTTTTGATGTTTCAAGGCATGATTGTCTTTCAGTGCACACTCCTAATCATGAGACAAAGAGACAAAAAAAGAACAGCAAAATTGGAGCCTTTTGTGGAAGATTTGAGCTATTTAGATGCAAGGTTTGGGATGCTGCTTATCTCTTCTGGCAGAATTCACAGTTCTTGAGATAGACCTAGAAACTATATTGTGTTCCCGATGGTTGCTGGAATTTGATTCTGGTGAAGAAAAGAGAGAAGAGTCAGTAATCTCCTTCTCTGAATCTGTGGCCTTTCACATCTCAGTAAAGATTAAGTGATGCTGACCAGTCATACCCTGAGTCATTCACCAGGAAACTCTCTAGGCCTATTCACCTGTGAGGCATAAGAATTCTGTCCAGGCGATGACAGAAGAAAGGATAAAAATCAATTTAAATGCAGTTTAAAAATTCAGTTATGGTCAGTATCTCTTTAAAAGAAACAATTTAAAACAAAATATGAATTTAATAAAATTTCTCAGAACTTACATTTATAGGGTGAGATCCAATGTAGCATAAGTGGACTTCCACTCATACAATGAGATTTCTCTTTCCTCTCTTTCCCCCTGGAGCCCTCCACACTCCCTCAACATGTGCTCTGGAAGGTGGCAATATCTTCCACAGCAGATGTTGGGAGCATGGGGAGTTTGGAGTCAGGCAAAGATCTCTGTTGTATAAGTGGGCAAACATCATTTGATGTTGCCCATAATATTTTAAATCTGATCATGACCATCTATCAAAAGCAACAAGTAGCCCTTTTCCATGTAAAATAAAGAACCGGGGGAAATATCTGACTTCTGAAACTAAGTGTTACTTATATTATTTATGTGAGAATATAAGTAATGCATTATATTTATCATTGTGGACATCTTACTGGCTAAAGAGACTAGGAAACCTGGGGAATAGGAGGAAGGAAAACTAAAATTCTAGAAAAATAAGTATTTATCTATAATCCAAGCCCAACACATTTCAGCCTTTGTATATTTAGGCCTTCATCAGGGGAATAAAGGCTGGCAAGAAGTATCTTCCAATAAGCAAACTGCTTTCACTAATGCAAACGCCTAGGAAGTCAACACAGGCACTAGAATCCAAGAGACACCATCCTGTATTTTCGTCAGGTAAATCGCAAAGGCCATATGGCTCATTATGTAGTTCTGGTTTGTACTATATAACTGCCTGAGCTTTGCAATGTTTCCAGCTCTCCGTTTATGAATATTGATACTACCAGCCAAACAAGATGAATATATACATGTAGAAACTCGATTTTGCCCAGTGGCTACTGTCTGTTGTTTCTGGAAGGCTCTAGACACTTAAGTGATCTTACCAGTAAGCTTGCTTTTATACAGAGAATGCCATTGAGAATCTGTCTCTTGTCTCTTAAGCCCTGCAGACATACTTCTGCATCACAAAAGGCAATCAGGATTCACGATCAAAGTTTTAGTATGCTGGGCTCTATTCAGTTGCAAGCCAATGCGTTCTATCTATTATTGAAAACAGTTAATATGTAAGAACCATGTTATAGCTCCACCCTCAGCTCCAACTATAGTCTAATTATGGACTGGAGGGGAGGGCTGATGGAGACTTTATAAAGAGAGCCTGTTTAAACTTTAGAAAGAGAGCCTGTTTAAACTTTGCCTCATTCAGATATGGAAGCTCCCCTTAACTTGATCAGGCAAGCCTTGAGATCCCATAGCTCCTTTTGCTTCTAATCTTCAGGAGCTTTTCCTGTGCCCTATTTCCTCAGGAACTGCACAGTTCCCTATAGCTGTTAAAAGCAGGCTTTGGTCATTTTTATAAGACTCTGCCTGAACTGTGATGACTTGGATGGAAAAAAACTTGGATGGGGTTGTATTTTTAATGGACCATTGAAATGATGAGTCAGGAGATAACTCTTGGGAAGTATGCAAACTTTTGTGTGTGCTGGTGTTGGGGAGAATTCCAAATCAAAATGATGATAGTTAGAACATGTGGCATCTAATTCTGTTGCACTCCAGCCTCAAGTGGGATATTCCAATAGCACCACCATTTTCTTGTTATTAAGTTCCCTAAAAAGAAGGAAAATGGGAGAAAGAAGATGTTGGGGAGGCAGAGACAGATAATATTCAAGAGACAGAAATAGACAAATGGGTTTACGGAAAGAGATTAATGTTTATAAAACAAAATTAAAAATGAGTTCCATGTTACAGGGTGAGACCAGAGGAGGCTGGTCCATTAGGCTGAATGGGGCACTGCCCCACCAACCTCAACCAGCCCCTACCTATCTGCACTGGCTGTTGGCTTCCTCCTCCTTAGTCTTAGTGTTCTCCTTGTAGAACTCAGCAGGGAGGAGGTTACAAAACTAGAATGAGTCGGCTTTGCCTGACATTGGCTTTGGCTCCATTTCCTGTTTGGGCTCCCTGCCTTCTGCCCCACCAGTCCAATGTGCACAAGCCCCCACTGGGTGAGACTAATGTTTGCCACTCAGCCTAAAAAGGCTGAAGTTTATTAGTTTATAAGTGAACTTTGTAAAAGTAAAAGAAGAGTTAATTCCATTAAATCTAAAAACACTGGCACACCTTCCTCCAACAGTTCATGCTTGGTATCACCATCAGACGGGTGAGACAAGACAAGAGCAATCATTTTTCCCCCTGTAAAATACATGACCAATTTTAGATAATGGAAGTCCCTTGCTTTTATCTTAATCCTCAGTTATTGTTATGTCTCAAATGGGCACCATTTAATTCTGACATCCTGTTGAAGCTGATCTGGATCTTATCCTCTGGATATATGTAATTGCTGTGTGTGTTCAATTGAAAAGACTTTTAGCAAAGTGCTTTGTGTTGAATTCTCTCCCCCTAGAATAGCAAACGTCTGGTTGAACAAAACCCTTAGAACAGTTAGGAGTGACTAGGTCAATGGTGTTTTTCAAGCTAAAGATTCATTTTCTTGTAAATTGCAAATACAAGCATGACTGCACTGATATAACTTAAGAAAGCATTAAGTGCTGACTTGCATATGCAAATGGATCATCACAAGCACCCCAGATAACACTGCTGTAATGCCTTATGCCACTGCAAACCAAGGTTGATAAAAACCAACAATGTTAAAAAAAACATTAAAACAACAAATTATATTTTTAAAAAATTAAATCAGTTGAGTTGTTTTGTTTTAAAATTGTGAATACTATGTTTCTCTGCATAAAACTCTAGGTTAATATTAAAATGATGTGAATATAACTATGTTATCCCACCCTTCATTTAAGCACTGGCCTGATAGCTGTGAAATTCCATGCAGTCAAGTAAGTGTGCAGGCGGCAGAGAAATAGATTAGTAAAAGAGGGAAGCCCCCCTCCTCTGCTCCTCACATAGAAATCCAGTTCTCTGTCCCTCCTCTGCCAGTCTCCAGCGAGCTAATAATTTTCTTTCTTGCAGACAAGTAACTTTACAAGCAGTGCCGGTGCCAGGCTATTTTGCACCCTAGGCAAGGCTAACTACTTGCACCCCCCAAAAAAATTGCTAACTTCAATTTTAAAAAACAGATGTCTTGTAGAAAAAATGAAAAGCACAAAACTTGAAACAGTTAATTTATTTCAGTTGCAGTTTTTCACAGGTTAAAAAAAACTAATCTGTATCAAACGGTGCCCCTCAAAGATCAGTACTGCACCCCTCTGAGGTCTGCACCCTAGGCAGCTGCCTAGTTGGCCTAATGATAGCACCGGCCCTGTATACAAGGCTATGTTAGCCCTACAATTAAACTGAATCAATACCTTTTAGTGAACACATTTGAGTTAAAGAAGGGATTTCTATGTAAATAAAGAACCAATCTGATCATTTCTCAGATATGAATAGTCACATTCTATCTACCAAGCATAAGCATTTTGTCTTCCCCTGGCTGAAAAATAAATGCTCAAGCCCTCAAGTCTAATTATAACCAGCTTGGCCAATTTTGGCCTGAGAGGCCATTTTCCCCATGACATGCCCAGCTGTCCCACTCATATATGATGTCAGATGTGGGACAGGTACTCCTGAGTGTTTCTCTTGGCAAGTATTCAGCGCCTTTTACATTTGGCACCAAATGCAAGCACTACTAGGGTTGCCAGGGTCAATCCCTGAGACTGATCCTGTCTCTTTAGGAGAAGAGAAAGTCAGCCAAGTGCCGGTGTTCTTGCAACCCTATAATAGGAAAAACCACAAGGTGGAATTCTCCCTTCTCCCTGCACAACTTTTAAAGATACAAAAGACTTCTTGGTTGCCAGGCCCAGCCTCCAAGAGGTCTTTTGTATCTTTAAAAGTTTTGCAGGGAGAAGGGATAATTCCACCTGGTGGTTTTTCCCATGACAGAGTTGCAAGAACACCTGCACTTGGCTGACTTTCTCTTCTCCTAAAGATACAGGATCAGTCTCAGGCCCTGAACCTGGCAACCCTAAGCACTACTGATATTGGTTCC